>NC_088410.1:30793589-31393589 GCF_034236695.1 Oncorhynchus nerka
TCTGCCGTCACCTGCAGTAGCGGAAAAGTTGGTGGCCCCTCCCCCTTTGGCCGCTCAAACACCCCCCTTACCGGCTCAGACAGTGTTTCCTGGACCTCCTCCAGGAATCTCTCCAGCAGCCTAAGAGAAGTAATTCCTGTTTGTTGTGCCAGGACTTACGAGGTTTTTCACCCCTCCTCTCCCAGCAGTCGCAGGTCACCCAGCCTTAGTAAACCCGCTGCCATTAGTTGCCTCAGCAGGTTGGCCGACTGAACCGATCTCAAAGGGATGGATGGGTTGTGGAAGATAGGCTCCTCCCATACCCACAGCCCAGGCTCCACACCCCCTTCTTGTGTGCGCCTTAGCAGCTGCCAGGCCCTCAGCACTGCAGAGTAAAAGAGAGAGAGAGAGAGAGCGAGAGAGAGAGAGAGAGAGAGTAAACTGGTTGTTCAGAAACTGGTCGTTTTTCTTTGGTTCTGAGGGATCACCAGGGTTAGGGACAATTTAGAGGAATATTAGTATTTTGGCGGCACGCACAACACATCACGCTCTCTCTCCGTCTGTCTCTAACATATTCGCACACAGAGAGGGAGATACACACACAAAAACACACACTTAGTTATTGCACTAAAAGTGTACTTATATAATGAATAGGAAGAAGACAAAGTAAAAAGAAAAGAAAAGAGAATGATTGTTTAACAACTTAGTAGTTAGTAGTTACTGTATTTTTGACTGTGCTATTCTTTCTTTTTGCAACGTGAATTCGCTATCAGTTAGCATGTGGAACATTCAGGGCCTAAACTCGTCAACCTTTGGACTGAATAGTTTAAAAAAAAATAGAATCTGAAAGATGATGATGTCATCATTCTACAGGAGACATGGTGTAAGGCAGACATTGTCACACACTGTTCCACAGGCTACAGAGAGGTAATCATGCGGTCATTGATATTCCCCACCATGAGGAGAGATGTGTCATTTCCAGGCCCTGGGAAATGTGTGAATCTGTGGGGACAAAAAAATGCACATACAGGAACACTACCTGATCTAATGGCCACATGAGGGGACAGCTTTGATACAGGCCATACTGTTTCCAGCTGTCTTAATCTCCCCCATTAAAACAACAGCGACAGCACCATCGACAAAATTAGAAGGGGTCTGTCGAAGCTCTGTCGCAGGTTGGGTCTTTACTTTGTCTGCGGTAGGTTATGGGGGTCTCTTTGGGGAGTTTCACCTACTGCTCAACTCTTAGCCACAGCACTGTAGACTATATGACTATGCAATTACTATTGACCCTTACTCTCTCACTGTCTGTCTGATCACAGCCACATGACCTTGTTTCTGAAAGAATCTGACGTGGAAACAACCACACATTCACATCCCAGTAAGCTGTACAACATCAGAAATTCATACAGATGGGCCCAAAACAGCACAGAGGAATATCAGCAAGCAACCAGTAATAAACAAATCCAAACACTCTTAGATACCTTTCTGGAAACCACATCCACTCCACAGTAAAGAAGGCATACTTTTAGCAGTGAAAAGACAAAAAAAAACAGAAAAAGAAGCACAACTTAAATTGACAAAAAAAATCGGGTTTGATATAGAGGAAAACAATTAGAAACTTATCAAACCAACAAAGACCCAAATAATGGTGAATTATTCCTTAATTACCGTGAGAATTTAAAACTCCATTAGCGTACATTTGGTTGTTATTCTCTGGTTCTGAGGGATCACCAGGGTTAGGGACAATTTTGAGAAATATTAGTATTTCGACGGCAGACAACACATCACGCTCTCTCTCCGTCTGTCTCTCACACATATGCACACACACACTCAATCCACCCCACCGACACACACACACACACACACACACACACACACACACACACACACACACACACACACACACACACACACACACACACACACACACACACACACACACACACACACACACACACACTCTCTCGCACCACACACATACACACATAGACAGAGAAACACAGATGTAGACACACACACAACGAGAGAGAGAGCAAGAGAGAGAGACTTACGGGAGCACGCAAAACAACAGAATTAATGCGGAGGCATGGAAATTGAAAAGGCCGAACGGTGGTGTAGCCAAGCTCAGTGGAAGTGCTGATTGAAGTTTCAGACAGGGCTAGCAGCCTACTGCCATCCTGAATGAATCAAACCTGGTGTGTGTGTGTACTTGCAGGTGTGTGTCACAGTGTGTGTGCGTGCGTGTTTGTGAGACTGTTTGTCATAGTGTGTATGTGGGCTTGCAGGTGTGTGCTTGAAGGTGTGTGTGTGTGTGTGTGTGTGTGTTTTTGTTCCTGTGTGTGTGCATGTGTGTGTGCATGTGTGTGTGCATGTGTATTTCTGTGCGTGTGTGTTTTTACGTCCTGCCATCTTGAATGAATCAATCCTCGTCCGCATCACTTTCCTGCCTGTCACTGCATCCTAATGAAAATATTTTTGGAAAAAGAACCAAAGTGGAGGTGACCGGAAGGAAAACCAGGGAGAATGTATCCATGAAGGTCTGAATGTTTATGGTATACTGTCTATATCTTGGAAAATACATGAATACGCTGACAGATGTTGATGGATGATTTGTGTTGCTTTACGTGACATTGATTTATTTGGTTAGATTTAGCCCCTCTATGGTTGTGACTTGTGACTGACAGATAGATTGATCTCACCAGCATGCCAATAAGACATAAATAAAAAACAACAAATCTACAAAAAAATCAAAGATGGAGTAGCAGTCAGACGTCTTTGTCTTCGCCTTGTAGTGACCGTTGTATATATATTTTTATATCTTTTTCCTTCGCGTCTATATATTTGTATATTTTTCTTAACCTCAACTTCAACACACTCTCCTGTTTTCCGCCTCACCCAATGTGGTATGGATCTGCTATTTTCTTTACTTCAGAACCGGAACCCCCAACAGAAGCTAACCAGCTAACTAGCTACTAGCCAGCTAGCCAATGCTAGCGGTCATCAGCTAACTTTAAGCCCAGCTAACTTTTAGCCCTCTTGCCAGTCTGCACAGCGCGATTCAGACCAGAGCATATCAAACATATTTTTCTCTGTATCTCCGCATTGGTATGGGCCCCTTTGACTGCTGATACGGAGCCCCACTGATCCATCACGACTGGACGACTGACGTAATCTGCCCGAGTGGGTTTTTCAACTGGCTCCTCTGTCACGACATCCCCTGTATGCCCATCTGCTAGCCTGATAGCCACGGCCCGCTAGCTGTCTAGAGCATATCGGACTGTTAGCTGAAGAGGCCCATCGGCCAATTTCTTGTGCCACTATACCTATTTTGCCAATTGGCCTGGACCCTTTAAATACACGGAGTCCTGCTGATCCATCACGACTGGTCTGCCGACGTAACAGCACATCGCAATAAACTTATTTTGTTGCGACGTCCCTCTAAGGCCCTTCTGCTAGCTTGATAGCCCCGGTCCGCTAACTGTCTGAATGGCGTGTCTCCTGCCGACCTAGCTACTCATTGGACCCTATGATCACTCGGCTACGCATGCCTCTCCCTAATGTCAATATGCCTTGTCCATTGCTGTTTTGGTTAGTGATTATTGCCTTATTTCACTGTAGAGCCTCTAGCCCTGCTCAATACCCCGTTGGTCCACCTCCCACACATGCGGTGACCTCACCTGGTTTAAATTATGTTTCTAGAGACAATATCTCTCTCATCGTCATGTAATGCATAGGTTTACCTCCACTGTATTCACATCCTACCATACCTTTGTATGTACAATATGCCTTGAATATATTCTATCGTGCCCAGAAACCTGCTCCTTTTACTCTCTGTTCCGAACGTACTAGACGACCAGTTCTTATAGCCTTTAGCCATACCCTTATCCTACTCCTCCTCTGTTCCTCTAGTGATGTAGAGTTTAATCCAGGCCCTGCAGTGACTAGCTCCACTCCCGTTCCCCAGGCGCTATCATTTGTTGACTTCTGTAACCGTAAAAGCCTTGGTTTCATGCATGTTAACATTAGAAGCCTCCTCACTAAGTTTGTTTTATTCACTGCTTTAGCACACTCTGCCAATCCGGATGTCCCTAGCCATGTCTGAATCCTGGCTTAGGAAGACCACCAAAAACGCAGAAATGTCTATCCCTAACTATAACATTTTCTGACAAGATAGAACTGCCAAAGGGGGCTGAGTTGCAATCTACTGCAGAGATAGCCTGCAGAGTTCTGTCTTATTATTCAGGTCTGTGCACAAACAATTTGAGCTTCTACTTTAAAAATCCACCTTTCCAGAAACACATCTCTCACTGTTGTTGCTTGCTATAGACCACCTTCTGCCCCCAGCTGTGCCCTGGACACCATATGTGAATTGATTGCCCCCCATCTATCTTCAGAGCTCGTGCTGTTAGGTGACCTAAACTGGTACATGCTTAACACCCCAGCCATCCTACAATCTAAGCTTAATGACCTCAATTTCATACAAATGATCAATGAACCTACCAGGTACAACCCCAAATCTGTAAACACTGGCACCCTCATAGATATCATCCTAACCAACCTGCCCTCCAAATACACCTCTGTTGTTTTCAACCAGAATCTCAGCAATCACTGCCTTATTGTCTGCGTCCGTAATGGGTCTGGGGTCAAACGACCACCCCTCATCACTGTCAAATGCTCCCTAAAACACTTCAGCGAGCAGGCATTTCTAATCGACCTGGCCCAGGTATCCTGGAAGGATATTGACCTCATTCCATCAGTAGAGGATGCCAGATTGTTATTTAAAAGTGCTTTCTTCACTATCTCAAACAAGCATGCTTCATTCTAAAAATTCAGAACCAGGAACAGATATAGCCCTTGGTTCACACCAGAACTGACTGCCCTTGACCAGCACAAAAAACATCCTGTGGTGTATTGCGTTAGCACCGAATAGCCCCCGCGATATGCAACTTTTTGAGGAAGTTAGGAACCAATATAGACAGACAGTTAGGAAAGCAAAGGCTAGCATTTTCAAACAGAAATTTGCATCCTGTAGCACAAACTCCAAAAAGTTCTGGGGCACTGTAAAGTCCATGAAGAGTAAGAGCACCCCGTCCCAGCTGCCCACTGCACTGAGGCTAGGAAACATTGTCACCACCGATAAATCCACGATAGTTGAGAATTGAATAAGCATTTTTCTAGGGATGGCCATGCTTTCCACCTGGCTACCCCTACCCCGGTCAACAGCACTGCACCCCCCACAACAACTTGCCCAAGCCTCCCCCATTTCTCATTCACCCATATCCAGATAGGTGATGTTCTGAAAGATCTGCAAAATCTGAACACCTACAAATCAGCAGGGCTAGACAATCTGGACCCTCTCTTTCTAAAATTATCCACCGAAATTGTTGCAACCCCTATTACTAGCTGTTCAACCTCTCTTTTGTATCGTCTGAGATCCCCAAAGATTGGAAAGCTGCCGCGTCATCCCCCTCTTCAAAGGGGGAGACACACAAGACCCAAACTGCTATAGACCTATATCTATCCTATCCTGCCTTTCTAAGGTCTTTGAAAGCCAAGTTAACAAACAGATCACCGACTATTTCGAATCCCACCGCACCGTCTCCGCTATGCAATCTGGTTTCTGAGCTGGTCATGGGTGCACTTCAGCCACACTCAAGGTCCTAAACGATATCATAACCGTCATCGATAAGAGACAATTCTGTGCAGCTGTATTCATTGACCTGGCCAAGGCTTTTGACTCTGTCAATCACCATATTCTTATAGGCAGACTCAACAGCCTTGGTTTCTCAAATCACTGCCTCGCCTGGTTCACCAACGACTTCTCAGACAGAGTTCAATGTGTCAAATCAGAAGGCCTGTTGTCTGGACCTCTGGCAGTCTCTATGGGGGTGCCACAGGGTTCAATTCTCTGGCCGACTCTCTTCTCTATATACATCAATGATGTCGCTCTTGCTTCTGGTGATTCTCTGATCCACCTCTACGCAGACGACACCATTTTGTATACTTCTGGCCCTACTTTGGACACTGTGTTAACTAACCTCCAGATGAGCTTCAATGCTATACAACTCTCCTTCCGTGGCCTCCAAATGCTCTTAAATGCAAATAAAACTAAATGCATGCCCTTCAACCTGATGCCCCCTGCTGACTGAGTGTCATCTGATTGGATCCCACTAAATTCCACACAGAAGGCCAGGACCAATTCCTCAATCTTCTTCTTTGATCCCTTTCATGCTATCTCCTTGCCTCCTCAGAACATTGAAGGAGAAGATCCATGGTTTCTAGACATTTGTCCAAGGTTGCTAGATAGTCATAGACCCACACTGACTGATGGAGATTTCAAGCCACACAGGTTCATAGTGTGTAAATGGTGTAAATTCCAGCAAGCACAACACACATGGCTGTTTGAGGTAGCCTACATAATGACATCATACCTAGAGAAATCCCTCATTGGCTAATCGTTGTTTCCTCATGCACATAACTCTCTCGGTATGGGTAATGACCTATGATTTATCAAAATTTGTCTCTCTCCCCTATGTCCGGATTGGAGTGGAAATGTCTGGCACCGGTACACATTACGTGCAAGATTAGACATCTATGGCTTGCCAGTCAATTGTTTAGCATATGGCGAGCTGACGTTTGTCTATACATCTTTTTGGATTGTGAACATATCGGGACTCGTGGATTCACACTCGCAGACTACCATCCTGAATGGTAATGTTGAGACTTAAAGGGAATTGATTTGGCCGTCTTGATGCGCAACCCCAATTCCATCCATTATCGCTGTTGCCGGGATGAAGAAAGAGAACAGTTAGACATCGTTACCACCAAAACACATTTTCTCAGCCGCTCTCCATCGTCGAATCTGGACAAGGCCTATTTCCCCAACCCCCTCAACTCAACACTTGTTCTGCATTTGAATTCTGTCATCATTGCTTCATTGAAGGCTATGCTCAGGGTTAGTTTCTGAGATGCTTTTCAGTTGTCCAAAAACCACACAAGCCCTTAAAAAAAGCAGGGGAAAAAAGGGTTTGAATTAGAATCATCCAAGCCGTTGTGTGAATAAGACAGCAGATACTGAGCTTTAACATTGTTTATTTAGTGGCTGAATGATTCAGGAAACAGGACAAAAGGCCCAAAATATCTCTCTCAACTTGCATTTGTATTCACTTTCTTCATTTCAAAACTTGTTCAGTAGCGCTTCTGCGGCTCACAAAATGTTACCATAGCAGCTAGGTCACCGTGATACCAATCAGTATTAAGATTTGCTAGGGTGTTGTGGATGGAGGATTGGTGCATGCCTTTGCCTCTGATTCTAAAGGTTAGGGTTAGTTCAAATCTAGTGAAATAAAGTTGTTTTCTATATTTTTGTTTTCTGCCTATCCCAAACCTTAACCCTTATCTTAACCATTCGGAGATAATGCCTAACCTTAAACATTCAGAGTTAATGTCTAAACTTAACCCTAACCTTAAAGCCTTTAAGCTGTTAATTCCATTTTTTTTGCATGAGGCAGATGTCCAGCAAACTCTCACAGTCTTAAGTCAGAATTAGACGTTCATCCATGTTTCTCAAACTTCAAATTTCTAAAGTTTTTCCAAATGTCACATTTTGAACTGTTTAATGTTATGTTTAGGCATTCACTTTTTAATTAAACCTTGTTATTGAATTAGAACAGAGAAACATTGGAAACATTTATAAATCCTTAATTAAAACACATAAATGGATTTGAAGTCTGCCCTAGTTGTTATGACATGTGTGAGTATAGTATACAGTGCACTCGGAAAGTATTCAGACCCTTTATTATTATAGTTAACATTACATTTACATAAGTATTCAGACCCTTTACTCAGTACTTTATTGAAGCACATTTGGCAGCGATTACAGCCTCAAGTCTTCTTGGGTATGACGCTACAAGCTTGGCACACCTGTATTTGGGGAGTTTCTCCCATTCTTCTCTGCAGATCCTCTCAGGCTCTGTCAGGTTGGATGGGGAGCGTCGTTGCACAGCTATTTTCAGGTATGTTTCGTATTGCGTCAGATAACAACATTGACGAATACGCTGATTCGGTGTGCGAGTTCATTAGAACGTGCGTTGAACGTGCGTTGAAGATGTCGTTCCCATAGCAACGATTAAAACATTCCCTAACCAGAAACCGTGGATTGATGGCAGCATTCGCGTGAAACTGAAAGCGCGAACCACTGCTTTTAATCAGGGCAAGGTGACTGGTAACATGACCGAATACAAACAGTGCAGCTATTCCCTCCGCAAGGCTATCAAACAAGCTAAGCGTCAGTATAGAGACAAAGTAGAATCTCAATTCAACGGCTCAGACACAAGAGGTATGTGGCAGGGTCTACAGTCAATCACGGACTACAAGAAGAAAACCAGCCCAGTCACGGACCAGGATGTCTTGCTCCCAGGCAGACTAAATAACTTTTTTGCCCGCTTTGAGGACAATACAGTGCCACTGACAAGGCCTGCAACGAAAACATGCGGACTCTCCTTCACTGCAGCCGAGGTGAGTAAAACATTTAAACGTGTTAACCCTCGCAAGGCTGCAGGCCCAGACGGCATCCCCAGCCGCGCCATCAGAGCATGCGCAGACCAGCTGGCAGGTGTGTTTACGGACATATTCAATCAATCCCTATACCAGTCTGCTGTTCCCACATGCTTCAAGAGGGCCACCATTGTTCCTGTTCCCAAGAAAGCTAAGGTAACTGAGCTAAACGACTACCGCCCCGTAGCACTCACTTCCGTCATCATGAAGTGCTTTGAGAGACTAGTCAAGGACCATATAACCTCCACCCTACCTGACACCCTAGACCCACTCCAATTTGCTTACCGCCCAAATAGGTCCACAGACGATGCAATCTCAACCACACTGCACACTGCCCTAACCCATCTGGACAAGAGGAATACCTATGTGAGAATGCTGTTCATGGACTACAGCTCGGCATTCAACACCATAGTACCCTCCAAGCTCGTCATCAAGCTCGAGACCCTGGGTCTCGACCCCGCCCTGTGCAACTGGGTACTGGACTTTCTGACGGGCCTACAGGCCCAGGGTCGGCCTACAGGGAGGAGGTGAGGGCCCTCGGAGTGTGGTGTCAGGAAAATAACCTCACACTCAACGTCAACAAACCTAAGGAGATGATTGTGGACTTCAGGAAACAGCAGAGGGAACACCCCCCTATCCACATCGATGGAACAGTAGTGGAGAGGGTAGTAAGTTTTAAGTTCCTCGGCATACACATCACAGACAAACTGAATTGGTCCACTCACACAGACAGCATCGTGAAGAAGGCGCAGCAGAGCCTCTTCAACCTCAGGAGGCTGAAGAAATTCGGCTTGTCACCAAAAGCACTCACAAACTTCTACAGATGCACAATCGAGAGCATCCTGGCGGGCTGTATCACCGCCTGGTACGGCAACTGCTCCGCCCACAACCGTAAGGCTCTCCAGAGGGTAGTGAGGTCTGCACAACGCATCACCGGGGGCAAACTACCTGCCCTCCAGGACACCTACACCACCCGATGTTACAGGAAGGCCATAAAGATCATCAAGGACAACAACCACCCGAGCCACTGCCTGTTCACCACGCTATCATCCAGAAGGCGAGGTCAGTACAGGTGCATCAAAGCTGGGACCGAGAGACTGAAAAACAGTTTCTATCTCAAGGCCATCAGACTGTTAAACAGCCACCACTAACATTGAGTGGCTGCTGCCAACACACTGACACTGACTCAACTCCAGCCACTTTAATAATGGGAATTGATGGGAAATGATGTAAAATATATCACTAGCCACTTTAAACAATGCTACCTAATATAATGTTACATACCCTACATTATTCATCTCATATGCATACGTATATACTGTACTCTATATCATCGACTGCATCCTTATGTAATACATGTATCACTAGCCACTTTAACTATGCCACTTTGTTTACATACTCATCTCATATGTATATACTGTACTCGATACCATCTACTGTATCTTGCCTATGCTGCTCTGTACCATCACTCATTCATATATCTTTATGTACATATTCTTTATCCCCTTACACTGTGTATAAGACAGTAGTTTTGGAATTGTTAGTTAGATTACTTGTTGGTTATTACTGCATTGACGGTACTAGAAGCACAAGCATTTCGCTACGCTCGCATTAACATCTGCTAACCATGTGTATGTGACAAATACAATTTGATTTGATTTGGTATCTCCAGAAATGTTCGATCGGGTTCACTCAAAGACATTCAGAGACTTGTCCCGAAACCACTCCTGCGTTGTCTTGGCTGTGTGCTTAGGGTGGTTGTCCTGTTGGAAGGTGAACCTTCGAACCAGTCTAAGGTCCTGAGCACTCTGGAGCAGGGTTACATAAAGGTTGTCTGTACTTGGCTCCGTTCATCTTTCCCTCAATCCTGACTAGCCTAAAAGTCCATGTCGCCGAGAAACATCCTCACAGCATGATGCTGCCACTACCATGCTTCACTGTAGGGATGGTGCCAGGTTTCCTCCAGATGTGACACTTGGCATTCAGGCCAAAGAGTTAAATCTTGGGTTCATTAGACCAGAGAATCTTGTTTGTCAAGGTCTGAGAGCTTTTAGGTGCCTTTGTCATGTGCTTTGTACTGAGGAGTGGCTTCCATCTGGTCACTCTAGCATAAAGGCCTAATTGGTGGAGTGCTGCAGAGATGGTTATCCTTCTGGAAGTTTCTCCCATCTCCACAGAGGAACTCTGGAGCTCTGTCAGAGTGACCATCGGGTTATTGGTCACCTCCCTGACCAATGCCCTTCTCCCCTGATTAATCAGTTTTTTTAAACTTCTTCCATTTAAGAATGATGGAGGTACTGTGTTCTTGGGGACCTTTAATGCTGCCGAGATTTTTCGGTACCCTTCCCCAGATCTGTGCCTCGACACAATCCTGTCGCGTAGCTCTACGGACAATTCCTTCGACCTCATGGCTTGGTTTTTGCTCTGACATGCACTGTCAACTGTGAGACAGGTGTGTGCCTTTCCAAATCATGTCCAATTAATCGAATTCACCCTAGGTGGACTCCAATCAAGTTGTAGAAACATCCCAAGGATGATCAAAGGAAAAAGGATGTAGTTGAGCTCAATTTCAAGTCTCATAGCAAAGGGTCTGAATACTTATATAAATAAGGTATTTCTGTTATACATTTTAAATACATTTGCAAAAAATTCTTAAAACCTGTTTTTGCTTTGTCATTATGGACTATTGTATGTAGATTGATGAGGAAAAAGGCTGTAATGTAACAACATTTGCAAAAAGCCAAGGGGTCTGAATACTTTCCAAATGCACTGTATGCTATTATGTGGGTTGTGTGATAAGTAAGAGGTTTACCACAAGCTGAGAGAGCTTGTGTGTGTATGTATGTGTAAGTGTGTGTATGTGTGTGTGTTGTGGTCTATGTTTCTGTTGGTGTGTGTTGTCCGCAAATCTGTGTGGGTGTGCGGTCTTAAAAAGCCTGAATCTCTTGTTCCAGTACATTTACTTTCACAGTTCTCTCTCTCTCAGGGACATTAACTTTCTTTTATGTTCAGGCCCAGCTGCTGAAGGGTTATGGGGAGGTTGTAGAGGGGTTGTTGAGGGGTTACTGGGAGGTTGTAGAGGGGTTACTGGGAGGTTGTAGAGGGGTTATGGGAGGTTGTTGAGGGGTTACTGGGAGGTTGTTGAGGGGTTACTGGGAGGTTGTTGAGGGGTTACTGAGAGGTTGTAGAGGGGTTATGGGAGGTTGTAGAGGGGTTACTGGGAGGTTGTTGAGGGGTTACTGGGAGGTTGTTGATGGGTTACTGGGAGGTTGAATTCCTCTCTGGCGGTAGCATTAACACTTTTAAATGACTTTCATCTGGGAACGACCTCAGACAACTAGGTGTTGATCTAGAGGATTCACTCTTTACAGAGAAGCGAGGAACCCAGGAGCGATGTCGTGTGTGTGTATTTGTTTGTGTGTGTGTGTGTGTCTCTCACTCGGTGTGTGTGTGTGTGCGTGCACGGTGGAAAAAGAGAGGCTTTTTATTAGAGCTAAACACACTTCTTCTTCAATCCAAATGAGTTTGTTTTATCCCATTGGCTATCCCCAACACTGAGCGTTCCCACCAGGGATAGGTTGTAAACTACTCCGGAGCAACGGGTCACTAAGAAATCAATGGCAACCCAGGAGAATTTGTTCTCTCAGAACGACACAGGTTCGTCTCTGTTTTCCAGTGCTCACCAACGTTTTTATGTTTGTGCGAGGCTACCGGTGTTATGGGCGATAATGCTTTTCATTTATGAAGATTGCAGAAGCAAAGAAGACTCTTAGGGGTCTTGCGTTTTGGCATGACATCTACAGTAGCTACAATACCAGAGAGAGGAAGAAAGGCCAGATTCATGTCTGCAGGCTTCTTCAGATGTGCTTTGGTTCTCTATCTGTTATATAAGGAGAAAGGAAAGTGTTTGGGTCTTACAAGAATAGTTACTCTACTTGCTTACGAGAAAAATCTCACAATTTTTTACGCCTTTCATACTGAACCCCCTTTTTTGAAGTAGAAATATTTCACAAAGCAAAACTGGTACGTAACGTACTGCGCAGTAGCATTGTTTTACCATCAACTTGCAACCTATTGTGTCAATGCCCATTTTGGAGAGATCAAGTTAATATTTTTCACTCTCACTACTATATTAAAACATTTGTCAGGTTCCATCTAATGTTCTGCGGTGTAGTGTTTGATGTAGGGTGTACTCGAATAGATAGAGCAAAGCAACCTTCCATATCAGACATGCCTCAGTAATTAATCATCCAGTGTTCGGTGTGCTTTATGATTGTGTGTGTGTGTGTGTGTGTGTGTGTGTGTGTGTGTGTGTGTGTGTGTGTGTGTGTGTGTGTGTGCTTCTGTGTCTACGTGAGATTGGAAAACACAGACAAGTCATTTCCTTGACATAGCTCGAACATGATAGGGCCACAATATTTGCCTGCAAAGCCCCATAGTCTGTTATTACTTTAGAGAAGAGAGGATGAGAGGGGGCATGTGAGAGCGTGTGTAGGTAAACAGTAGGAGTAGCATATGGACTGTTGTTTGCGTGTAATAGGATAGGTACACAATAGACTCTTATTTTACTAACTAGCCCCTTGGGAAAATTAGGGGGGAAAAAAATCATAGAAACGAAATGAGATTTGCTGCCTCATCTTGCTGTCATCTGATCGCGGTCATTATGTTCTTGGATCTCTCCAACATGCATTACGTCTCTTCACCTTAGCCATTCTGAACATGATGTTTATCAAATATTTCAACCCTAGAGTGGTTATAGAGAGATCGTAGTGCATTCATTGTATACTGCTTCTTACGACTGCTGGTCATCTATGAACATTTGAACATCTTGGCCACGTTCTGTTATAATCTCCACCCGGCACAGCCAGAAGAGGACTGGCCACCCCTCATAGCCTGGTTCCTCTCTAGGTTTCTTCCTAGGTTTTGGCCTTTCTAGGGAGTTTTTCCTAGCCACCGTGCTTCTACACCTGCATTGCTTGCTGTTTGTGGTTTTAGGCTGGGTTTCTGTACAGCACTTTGAGATATCAGCTGATGTACGAAGGGCTGTATAAATACATTTGATTTGAATGGAGATGGTTCAGCTACAGTACAATGGAAGTAAGTATCTTTACAGTGCTTTGACCATTTCTCTGTAATACGCTATTGCCTCTCTCATTGTCTCGACTGTCATTAGAGAAGCAGGAGTGTGTGTCTGTCCGTTAGTGTGTGTGTGTGTATGCGTGCATGTCAGGCCCATGACGTTTGTGTGTGTGTCCCCGTCACTGTCACAGTGTGTTTATACAAGCATGTCTTACTCATCCAGTTAAACGGTCGCTGCGCTTTTCAAGCCTCCTCAGCAAACAGCATCATTTGCTGTGGATAGCACTAAAATATGTCTATGACCTGCAGAAAGAACATAGCTTTGTATGGAGGAGACAAGCACACACTGCAACTGAAGAGACACACCCTTTTACAATACAAGGGCTGCACGACCTTCAAAATAACTCCCATGTGTCAACACTGTGCACTAATTACGAGGTTATTGACATGGAACGGTGGTTGAGGAAGGTTGAGGATCAGGAGTGTGAGCGTATGTGTGTGTGAGTGTCTGTGTGTGTGTGTGTGTGTGTGTGTCTTTATGCAAACATATCACCTTATTCTTTTGATCACAAAGTTGATGAGTAGCGTTTGATGATTACCTTATCAATTATTCAAAAGATGGAGTTCGGAAACGATGGGATAATATAGATAGAGTGAATATTACCCACGATCCTTCAGTGTTTTGCCATGTCAGGGTGCAGCGGGTGCACGTCTTGCTTTAGTGTTATAAATATACCCTTTGACATTGTGTTCATCTGTCTGTGTCTGGCGTAATGCAATAGACTGGGAAAGACTGAAAGCACCGACGTTCTGACTAAAGAGCCTCGGCACTGAAATATTTCATCAGGGGTCCCTTTTCTTTTTACTTGCTTGTATCGTGTAAGAAGCTTAGAAAGCTTTTCAATAAGGGGAAGTTGTTGCATTGTTTTGCTTCTCAGTCTTCATAACCACCAGTTGTCAATCAGAACTTTGCATTCATCACTCTCTTCTCCGCCTGCCTGCCTGCCTGCCTGCCTGCCTGCCTGCCTGCCTGCCTGCCTGCCTGCCTGCCTACCTGCCTGCCTGCCTGCCTGCCTGCCTGCCTGCTTGCTTGCAAAAGGGCTGTCGTCGGTTGCGTGAATTTGAGTGAATTTTAATGGTAAATGTTGGGTTAGCTCTGTGTGTGATCGCTCTCTCTCTCTTCTCCCTCTCTAATCTCTCTCTCTCTTGCTCTCTCTCTCAGAAACTGCCAGAACACTCTGTTTTTCCTCCATCCCTCCATCACTCCACTCCCTTTTTCTTTTTTTTACTGGGCTTATGTCTCATATAATGTCATTAGTGCAGTACAGTAAAACCTGGTTGCTCTTTGTTCACATGTTGGAATCGAGCCAGGTGATGTGGTATAGCAGTGTAGCAGAGCCATACCAGTACCAGTACAGCACTATTACGGCTGCATGTGTTGAAACCTAATTGCTCAAAAGGGGGGTGAGGGGATGGGGAAATTAGGGGTGTTGATAATGGATTTGGAGGTGACAGGTACTGCAGCACTAAGGGGGCTAGTTCCAGATTGGCTTTAGATTAGAGTAATATCTATAACTCCTCTCTCTCTCTGTCTCTCTCTCTCTCTCTCTCTCTCTCTCATATATATATATATATATATATATATATATAGTGCTAAGTGCTATGGAGACAAGACACCTCCATATGCATCTGTTGCTGCTGTGATGTTGCCCTGTAGATGGTGCTAGACCACCATCAGGCCAGAATAATGCAGTGTTTGTGTGTGTGTGTGTTTGTTTGTTTGTTTGTATGTATGTATGTATGTAGGGGTTGAAGGCTGCATTATGCTGATTATAAACAGTAATAATTGTGATTGCAGTGGCTGGTCATCTCGTCTTGTGCCCATGGCTCAGCCGTTGTATTTCTTGTTTTTCTGTCCCACTGATTTACAGTGGAGCCATAAAATGTTGACTTGTTTCTTTGTCTTTCTTTGTGTTTGTTTTTCATTCCCTCACGTGTGAGTGGCAGGTAAATGCGTTCATTTGTTTCATTTCCGGGGTTTGTCGCGGTGGTGGTGGTGTGTGTGTGTGTGTGTGTGTGTGTGTGAGTGAGTGAGTTTGAATGTGAGTGTGAGTGTGAGTGTGAGTGTGAGTGTGAGTGTGTGTGTGAGTGTGAGTAGAGAGAGAGAGAGAGAGAGGTAGTTGGAGTCAGTCAATCCTGAAATGTGGTATTTGCAAACGCAGTATCCTCTTTGACAGTTTTGATGGTTACATTTTCAGCAGGTCCCAATAATGAAGTGCCAGGAATAAGACATCACACGCACACACACAGAATAACAGATGATGGAGAGAGTATTGTTCTAGGAATCTGGCAGCTAAGGACAGACGTAATTTTATTTTAGATCCCAGACGGAGGAGAGACATAGACAGATATATGGCACAGTGTCACTCAGCCAGGTATCATTTAAATGAGCCTATGGGGACTGGCAGTGAACGCTTGAGCGTTTCCCTGGAATAGTTGCCTCAATTGCTTTATCTTATGCCACAGTCCCGCTGTAATTGTACTGCCGTGTCCCCCTCTAACAGGTGAAGATGTCTGCGTGTCACAGAAGGGTCTCTGCTTCACAAGAGTTCAGCATTCCAGATGGTCTACATTGCTCTAACCCCTCACCGGTTGGACATTGCCAAAGTGTCCACGATGCTCCAGGTTTTCCCGCTTTATATTTGTGTGGCACATAGAACGTATTTAGATAATGCCATAAATAAAAACACACTTCCGTGCTATTTGAGGTTAGGACTTCACTTCATTTTCTGACGTGGTAAGCCGATTTCCCTCACACACTAAGTATGTTCATTTTTATAGCCGCCAATATTCACGCCACTGAAAGACGAGCGTTGAAGAGGCAAATCAAATCGGGGGGGATTTGAGAAAGGCATTCGCTTCGGTGGCTTTGGACACAGGAAATAACTCAGAGCTTCTGTCACACGCATTGTGACTCAATCAGGACGCCGAAGAGGAAGTGTGCGTGTGCGATCGGTCTGCTCACACGAACACACCCACACACAGAAAACACACACAAACACACCTCAACTGGTTCCATGGGAAACGTGCCAAGCATGTTAGTGGTCTCTTTTATTGCATTCATCTACATACAAATCTAGAACTCAAATCTTTTCTTGTTCATCTGCCTCCGCATTCCGTGCAGTGACTTATTCCTGTAACATGATGAATACCTATTCAGTCACAGGGTGTGAGGTATCATACCGTCTGTCATTCTCAGTGACTTATTCCTGTAACATGATGAATACCTATTCAGTCACAGGGTGTGAGGTATCATACCGTCTGTCATTCTCAGTGACTTATTCCTGTAACATGATGAATACCTATTCAGTCACAGGGTGTGAGGTATCACACCCTGATAACTTCCGGGTTGGAGCGAGCCGGTCGCATCCGCGCTTCGGTCTGCAGGTTGTATAACTTTTTCATTACATTTCATTACATTTCATTATAGTACAACGGTCTGATTTGTCTAATCTTAGCAATTTCTTCTTAGCTAGCTACATAGTCGTCGTTCTATCAAAGATAATTGCGTAATTATCGTATTTCGTCGTCTCCTATCTGCCCAACACGTTCACCGTCTACCGTAGCACTGTAGTAACTATCACACTCAACTGAACGACTTGATTAGTGTAGTGTTAGCTAGCTACATAGTTGTCTTTGCTGTCTTCGTATCCAAGATAATTGTGTAGTTAGAGTGTGTAGTCTTAGAGTGATTATCTTAATTTACCGAGGTTAGCTAGCCAGCTATTTTGTCGTCCTTAACGTAGGAGACACTCCTAGCTAGCCAATAGCCAGCCAACGTCTACTGAATAGAACTTTCGCATTCCGGTCGCATTCCGCTTCGCTCCACAGGTAGTATCATATTTTAATTTCATTTCATTACAGTCCCAACGGTGTGATTTGTTTGATCGTAGCTAGCTACATAGCTAGCTACATAGCCGTCTTTGTTTCAAAGATAATTGTGTAGTCTAGAGCGATTTTCTAGGTTAGCTAGCCAGCTATTGTCGTTCTCCTAACGCAACGTAACGTAACCAACACTGCTAGCTAGCCAGCTTGCCCCCGAAAAGCAGCATTGTAGAAACTTCACACTCAACGGAACGACTTGATTAGGGTAGTGTCAACAACGCAGCTAGCCTACCTCAGCAGTACTGTATCATTTTTATAATTTTAGTCAATTAGATTCTTGCTACGTAAGCTTAACTTTCTGAACATTCGAGACGTGTAGTCCACTTGTCATTCCAATCTCCTCTGCATTAGCGTAGCCTCTTCTCTAGCCTGTCAACTATGTGTCTGTCTATCCCTGTTCTCTCCTCTCTGCACAGACCATACAAACGCTCCACACCGCATGGCCGCGGCCACCCTAATCTGGTGGTCCCAGCGCGCACGACCCACGTGGAGTTCCAGGTCTCTGGTAGCCTCTGGAACTGCCGATCTGCGGCCAACAAGGCAGAGTTCATCTCAGCCTATGCCTCCCTCCAGTCCCTCGACTTCTTGGCTCTGACGGAAACATGGATCACCACAGACAACACCGCTACTCCTACTGCTCTCTCTTCGTCCGCCCACGTGCTCTCGCACACCCCGAGAGCTTCTGGTCAGCGGGGTGGTGGCACCGGGATCCTCATCTCTCCCAAGTGGTCATTCTCTCTTTCTCCCCTTACCCATCTGTCTATCGCCTCCTTTGAATTCCATGCTGTCACAGTTACCAGCCCTTTCAAGCTTAACATCCTTATCATTTATCGCCCTCCAGGTTCCCTCGGAGAGTTCATCAATGAGCTTGATGCCTTGATAAGCTCCTTTCCTGAGGACGGCTCACCTCTCACAGTTCTGGGCGACTTTAACCTCCCCACGTCTACCTTTGACTCATTCCTCTCTGCCTCCTTCTTTCCACTCCTCTCCTCTTTGACCTCACCCTCTCACCTTCCCCCCTACTCACAAGGCAGGCAATACGCTCGACCTCATCTTTACTAGATGCTGTTCCTCCACTAACCTCATTGCAACTCCTCCAAGTCTCCGACCACTACCTTGTATCCTTTTCCTCTCGCTCTCATCCAACACTTCCCACACTGCCCCTACTCGGATGGTATCGCGCCGTCCCAACCTTCGCTCTCTCTCCCCGCTACTCTCTCCTCTTCCATCCTATCATCTCTTCCCTCTGCTCAAACCTTCTCCAACCTATCTCCTGATTCTGCCTCCTCAACCCTCCTCTCCTCCCTTTCTGCATCCTTTGACTCTCTATGTCCCCTATCCTCCAGGCCGGCTCGGTCCTCCCTCCCGCTCCGTGGCTCGACGACTCATTGCGAGCTCACAGAACAGGGCTCCGGGCAGCCGAGCGGAAATGGAGGAAAACTCGCCTCCCCTGCGGACCTGGCATCCTTTCACTCCCTCCTCTCTACATTTTCCTCCTCTGTCTCTGCTGCTAAAGCCACTTTCTACCACTCTAAATTCCAAGCATCTGCCTCTAACCCTAGGAAGCTCTTTGCCACCTTCTCCTCCCTCTTGAATCCTCCTCCCCCTCCCCCCCTCCCTCCCTCTCTGCAGATGACTTCGTCAACCATTTTGAAAAGAAGGTCGACGACATCCGATCCTCGTTTGCTAAGTCAAACGACACCGCTGGTTCTGCTCACACTGCCCTACCCTGTGCTCTGACCTCTTTCTCCCCTCTCTCTCCAGATGACATCTCGCGTCTTGTGACGGCCGGCCGCCCAACAACCTGCCCGCTTGACCCTATCCCCTCCTCTCTTCTCCAGACCATCTCCGGTGACCTTCTCCCTTACCTCACCTCGCTCATCAACTCATCCCTGACCGCTGGCTACGTCCCTCCCGTCTTCAAGAGAGCGAGAGTTGCACCCCTTCTGAAAAACCTACACTCGATCCCTCCGATGTCAACAACTACAGACCAGTATCCCTTCTTTCTTTTCTCTCCAAAACTCTTGAACGTGCCATCCTTGGCCAGCTCTCCCGCTATCTCTCTCAGAATGACCTTCTTGATCCAAATCAGTCAGGTTTCAAGACTAGTCATTCAACTGAGACTGCTCTTCTCTGTATCACGGAGGCGCTCCGCACTGCTAAAGCTAACTCTCTCTCCTCTGCTCTCATCCTTCTAGACCTATCGGCTGCCTTCGATACTGTGAACCATCAGATCCTCCTCTCCACCCTCTCCGAGTTGGGCATCTCTGGCGCGGCCCACGCTTGGATTGCGTCCTACCTGACAGGTCGCTCCTACCAGGTGGTGTGGCGAGAATCCGTCTCCTCACCACGTGCTCTCACCACTGGTGTCCCCCAGGGCTCTGTTCTAGGCACTCTCATATTCTCACTATACACCAAGTCACTTGGCTCTGTCATAACCTCACATGGTCTCTCCTATCATTGCTATGCAGACGACACACAATTAATCTTCTCCTTTCCCCCTTCTGACGACCAGGTGGCGAATCGCATCTCTGCATGTCTGGCAGACATATCAGTGTGGATGACGGATCATCACCTCAAGCTGAACCTCGGCAAGACGGAGCTGCTCTTCCTCCCGGGGAAGGACTGCCCGTTCCATGATCTCGCCATCACGGTTGACAACTCCATTGTGTCCTCGTCCCAGAGCGCTAAGAACCTTGGCATGATCCTGGACAACACCCTGTCGTTCTCAAATAACATCAAGGCGGTGGCCCGTTCCTGTAGGTTCATGCTCTACAACATCCGCAGAGTACGACCCTGCCTCACACAGGAAGCGGCGCAGGTCCTAATCCAGGCACTTGTCATCTCCCGTCTGGATTACTGCAACTCGCTGTTGGCTGGGCTCCCTGCCTGTGCCATTAAACCCCTACAACTCATCCAGAACGCCGCAGCCCGTCTGGTGTTCAACCTTCCCAAGTTCTCTCACGTCACCCCGCTCCTCCGCTCTCTCCACTGGCTTCCAGTTGAAGCTCGCATCCGCTACAAGACCATGGTGCTTGCCTACGGAGCTGTGAGGGGAACGGCACCTCAGTACCTCCAGGCTCTGATCAGGCCCTACACCCAAACAAGGGCACTGCGTTCATCCACCTCTGGCCTGCTCGCCTCCCTACCACTGTGGAAGTACAGTTCCCGCTCAGCCCAGTCAAAACTGTTCGCTGCTCTGGCCCCCAATGGTGGAACAAACTCCCTCACGACGCCAGGACAGCGGAGTCAATCACCACCTTCCGGAGACACCTGAAACCCCACCTCTTTAAGGAATACCTAGGATAGGATAAAGTAATCCTTCTCACCCCCCCCTCCCCCTTAAAAGACCTAGATGCACTATTGTAAAGTGGCTGTTCCACTGGATGTCATAAGGTGAAAGCACCAATTTGTAAGTCGCTCTGGATAAGAGCGTCTGCTAAATGACTTAAATGTAAATGTAATACCGTCTGTCATTCTCAGTGACTTATTCCTGTAACATGATGAATACCTATTCAGTCACAGGGTGTGAGGTATCATACCGTCTGTCATTCTCAGTGACTTATTCCTGTAACATGATGAATACCTATTCAGTCACAGGGTGTGAGGTATCATACCGTCTGTCATTCTCAGTGACTTATTCCTGTAACATGATGAATACCTATTCAGTCACAGGGTGTGAGGTATCATACCGTCTGTCATTCTCAGTGACTTATCCCTGTAACATGATGAATACCTATTCAGTCACAGGGTGTGAGGTATCATACCGTCTGTCATTCTCAGTGACTTATTCCTGTAACATGATTGTTACGAATCCCTTTTGGCCCGACAGTCTAGCGGGGATGGTAATGAGACCCGTAACATAACTCATGCAAATTATTATTGTGACAAAGTAAAAGTGTGCACGAAATAACCACGACAACAGAAATCTACCGTCAAACTCTAGGTTTATTTATAAACACACGGTAATGGGGGGAGCAGGAAAAGGGGCTGAGCTGGACCCAAGCAAAGAAACAATAAGTATTCAAAAACACCCCTAAGCTAGACTAGCCTACTTTAACAACAGCTAACTAACTAACCAAAAATACAGTGGGTGGTCCGCCCAGTTCTAACTAGTGTATTTAACAAAGTTCACCTACGGGTAGTGTATGCCCATAGGCGACTTGTCTTGGTTTCCCCCTTTTCCCACCAGCAACAAACAAACACCATAACCAAAAACAATACTCACAGGTGATGACAAAGTGCTATGGAGGTGCTTAAACAAAAGAGAGGTTAAGACACAAAGCGAGAGTGAAACACAGAGACCTACAGACATGGCATTTACAGAGAGATTGAGCTAGAGATTGAGCTAGAGATTGAGCTAGAGATTGAGCTTTAGAACAAACAAATGATGGGGTTTTTAAACCATGGGGAAGGAACTGTGATAGGGTAGGAAATAGGAGGAGGTGTGTCTTCTGATTGATGATTGATTGTTGACTGATTGGGGAGTGATGATTTTCACCTGTGAGGGGAGAAGGAGAGAAAAGAAACACACACAGGATACACACACACACACAGGATAACTGTATCCGTAACACTCCCACCCTTAAAAGAGCAACCCTAGGGGTGGCGACTACAGTATTTCAATGAATACTCACAACCTTGCAAAACATACAGAAATCATTTTCACACACGAGACAAAGCATCTGCCAACACATTATCAGAACCCTTTTTTGTGGCGGATCTCCAAATTATAATTTTGTACAATCAGCGCCCAACACATAAGGCGCTGGTTCTGGTTGTACATTCGGTGGAGAAAAACTAAGGGGTTATGGTCAGTATATACAATCACGGGTAGGGCACTGGAACCAATACATACTTCAAAGTATTGCAGAGCCAACAACAAAGCAAGAGCTTCTTGTTCTATTGTCGCATAGTTTGTTTGACATTTATTAAATTTACGTGAAAAATAACAAACGGGATGATCCACTCCACTCTTGTCCTGCTGCAGTAGAACAGCACCAGCACCTCTGGCACTAGCATCTACCTCAAGTTTGAACGGTTGTTCAAAATCTGGAGCAGCAAGTACAGGTGTACTACATAAGAGTGCTTTCGCTGATTCAAAAGCTCTCTTACAATCAGGGGACCACACAAATGATCTAGCCGGACTAAGCAAATCGGTCAATGGAGCAACTACCGCAGAGACATTTTTACAGAAGCTACGGTAGTAGCCAACCATCCCTAAAAAGCGGCGTAGCTCTCTCGTCTGGTGGTAGGTGCAGGGAATGCAGTTATAGCCAAGACCTTGGCACCAACAGGGCGCACCTGTCCATGGCCAACCTCTTTACCGAGATAGGTAACAGTAGCCTTCCCAAACTCGCACTTTGCCAAGTTCAGGGTTAGAGAAGCAGCTGCCAACCGTTCACATACTACCCTTAGAGAGTCAACATGATCTGACCACTCAGACGAATAAATCACTAGGTCATCAAGGTATGCACTACAATTAGGAACGCCAGCTAATACGGAGTTAACCAGTCGTTGGAAAGTGGCTGGTGCATTTCGCATCCCAAAAGCCATGACTGAGTACTGTAGGAAGTTGTCTGGGGTCACAAAGGCAGAAGAGAGGTCTTTTAAGAGGTCTAACTTAGTTACGTACTTAGCAGCACCAATAGTGTCGATACAGTCGTCCAGTCGGGGTAACGGGAACGAATCTGGCATTGTGACAGAATTTACCTTTCGATAATCCGTACATAACCTGGACGTACCATCAGGTTTAGGAACCAGAATGCAAGGAGAACTCCAAGGGCATGAACTTGGCTTAGCCAGGTCATTCTCCAACAAATATTTCACCTCATCCCTCATTATCTTCCTCTTGGAAGCGTTGATACGATATGGGTGTTGCTTGATAGGTGTAGCATTTCCAACATTAATGTCATGTTCCAACACATTTGTGCGAGTAGGAACGTCATTAAAGAGACATGGAAAACTGTGTAGTAGCCTCACAATATCATTGGCCTGTCCATCCGTTAAATGAACCAGACCGGATTGGATAGACAGCAGCATTTCTGAGTTGGGCAATCTAACACACTGCTGCTGAGTATTGCGCAACTCCAAGCCATCAACATCATCAATATGACAGTCCACTATCATAGCAGTAGTAGCAGAGGAGACAGCAGTACCTTCCTCTGTTTTTGAACTCTCTAACTGTGTGATGGGTCGGGTGTGGTAAGCTTTCAACATGTTAATGTGACACACACGAGATTGGCGTTGTCTATCAGGAGTTTGAAGCACATAGTCAGTTTCACTTATTTTCTTTTCAATTAAATAAGGACCCGAGAAACGAGCTGACAGTGAAGATCCTGGAACAGGTAATAACACCAGTACTTGGTCACCTGGCTGTAGTGGACGAGAAACAGCCTCTTTATCATAGTGTCTTTTCATGCTCCTCTGTGAGGAAGACAGAGCTTCCTTTGCGAGAGCACAAGCTTGGTGTAGGCGCTCACGAAAGCGACTAACGTAGTCCAACACATTCTCATCTCTGGTACACAACTCTTGGGACAAGAACTGTTCTTTAAGGACTTTCATTGGTCCTCTCACTGTGTGACCAAACACCAGTTCAGCCGGGCTGAAACCTAGGGACTCCTGCACAGTTTCACGAGCAGCAAACAAAACTAGAGGAACTCCCTCATCCCAATCTTTCTCAGATTCCAAACAATATTTACGTAGCATAGACTTCAGTGTCTGATGCCATCTTTCAAGTGCACCCTGAGACTCTGGGTGATAGGCGCTTGACACACGGTGCGTAATTGACAAGGATTTTAACACCTGCTTGAAGAGCTTGGATAGGAAATTGGTTCCTTGATCGCTTTGTACCACCCTAGGTAACCCGAATGTCGTGAAGAATTTTATTAAGGCTTTACTCACTACCGGGGCTGTAATCCTTCTCAGAGGAATGGCCTCGGGGTATCTTGTAGCCATACACATTATCGTTAACAAAACTGGTTACCCGATTTTGTCTTCGGTAACGGTCCGACACAATCAACCACCACATGCTCGAATGGTTCACCTATGACAGGTATGGGACAAAGAGGAGCGGGAGGAATAACCTGATTTGGTTTTCCTGTTATCTGACAGGTGTGGCATGTCCGACAGAACTGAGCCACATCTTGTTTTAAACCCGGCCAAAAGAAATGTCGAAGGATCCGATCATAAGTTTTTGTGATTCCTAAATGACCAGACCACTGGTGATCATGAGCAAGGGATAACACATTTTGTCGAAAGGCTGTAGGAATCACTATTTGGTAAACAGCATTCCAATCTCCATCCGCGTCAACATGGGATTTCCATTTACGCATGAGGAGATTACCATCAATGAAGTAAGCCACGTTCTTCTTCTTTACATCTTCCAATGAGACAACACTAGAAAAACATTTAGCCAGCTTGTTGTCAACCTTTTGGTTAGCAATCAGCTGCTCACGAGTGACTGGTAACTGTATTGCATCAGCAATAAATTCAACGTTCTTTGCTGCTTTCCTGGGCTGTTTGTCAGAGGTGATCAGCTTCTCAGAGGTATCACACAATCCATCTTCTTGATCAACCTCTTTGAACAGAACAGTGTTTGACAAATCTATCACGTCACCCTCTTGTCGTGCCTGAGCACGAGTGACAGCACAAGCGGGGAACACATGTGGATAACTCTGTGCCAGCTCATTCGAGAGAGAGTGGTCACTTTTATCCAATACTTCCAATACGGGTACTACCTTTCCTCCGGCAATATCGTTACCCATTATAAAGGTCACACCTTTCACTGGCAACATAGGGCGTACCCCCACTCTGAATATTCCACTGATTAACTCAGAGTGTACTTTCACAAAGTGCAATGGCACTGGGACAAAACCCATTTCAATACCCTGCACTAACACACTGGAACCACAATATGTATCGTCAGACAAGGGCAACACATCAGACAATATAAACGACTGCGCCGCACCAGTATCTCTAAGGATTTTAACCGGTCGCTGAGACGCTTTCGTCATTCGTTAGGGACACAAACCCTCGAAAATGAATGGTTCATAACTGCGGTCGGGGATTGAGACTTTCAAACTACAGTTACCCTGAGGCACCTGTTTTGTTGCAGACCTCACAACCGTACGAATTAGAGCAACACCTGTTGGTGGCTTGGCACGAAGAGGCATCCCTTGTTTGCGTTTAAGCAGGAAGCAATCATTAATCATATGTCCTACTTTATGACAATAGAAACAGGGACGCTCATTCTTCTGGCGTGCTTGGTATACTACTGCTGGCCGACTAGGGCTAAAGGTAGGAAACTCAGTGGCTCTACTCTCAGTTTGAGCCGAAAACACACTCTTGTGCGTCAACACAAACTCGTCTGCCAACACAGACGCTTCTGCCAGACAGGATACTTTCTGTTCGTTTAGGTAAACTACAATGCGTTCGGGTAAGCAATTTTTAAACTCTTCCAACAAGATTAACTCCCGGAGAGAGTTTAAATCAGTTACCTTACTAGCAGCATGCCATTTATCAAACAGATTTCCCTTGTCTCTAGCAAATTCCACATAAGTCTTACTAGAAGACTTTCTATGAGACCTAAATCTCTGTCGGTATGCCTCAGGCACAAGCTCATAGGCACGAAGAACAGTAGCTTTGACCACTTCATAATTCAAACTGTCCTCCAGAGGTAGCGCTGACAAAACCTATTGGGCTTTACCAGTTAATTTACACTGAAGTAATAGGCACCATACCTCTTCAGGCCATTTCAATGCTACGGCTATACGCTCAAATACACAAAAATAGGAGTCAACCTCTGACTCTCTGAACAAAGGTACTAAGGCAATCTGCCTACTAATGTCAAACGTGTTTGAGGACACAGCAGGTGAGGACGGCTCACAAACAGGCACAGTAGGACCGGAGGCTAGCCTCGCTGTCTCTGCCTCCAGTTCCATCTGGCGCATTTTGAACTCCAACTGCCTTTGTTCTCTGTCTGCCTCAATTTTACACATCTCCAAATGCCGTTGTTCTCGTTCTTTTTCTGCCTCTATTTTACACATCTCCAACTGGAGAGTCTCTCGCCTAATTTGGGCTCTCTCTTCCACCTCCAGTTGGAACTGTGCTAAACGGACATCCCTCCTGGCATCACCATTTGACAGTGGGGAGAGTGGATCAAAACGGGACAATGTGGCTGGTGTTTTAGCCTCTCCCTCATTATCAGACACCAATGGGCTTACAGGAGCAGCAACATCCCCTACAGGGGTAGTAGACTCAGGCAGGGGTAACACAAGCACCTGCTCTTCCAACAATACATTTAATACTAGCCGTTTAACCTCCGCCTTAACTAAACTCTGCGGAATCGATACTGAATAATGGTCTCTACGACATTTGTCAAAAACCTCCCACGAAGGGTTATCCAAAAAGGATCTCAAATCAAAAGTAGTCATTTTACACTACTTCACAAGTGCCAAAGAAAATAGCAAACACTAATGCTACTTCAGCTATGACGCTCAACACTGAACTATACCACTACAACAATCTACATGAGCGGCATGGGTGTCAGTTATGACAGATCCCGGACGAGCCCCCACTTATGTTACGAATCCCTTTTGGCCCGACAGTCTAGGGGGGATGGTAAGGAGACCCGTAACATAACTCATGCAAATTATTATTGTGACAAAGTAAAAGTGTGCACGAAATAACCACGACAACAGAAATCTACCGTCAAACTCTAGGTTTATTTATAAACACATGGTAATGGGGGGAGCAGGAAAAGGGGCTGAGCTGGACCCAAGCAAAGAAACAATAAGTATTCAAAAACACCCCTAAGCTAGACTAGCCTACTTTAACAACAGCTAACTAACTAACCAAAAATACAGTGGGTGGTCCGCCCAGTTCTAACTAGTGTATTTAACAAAGTTCACCTACGGGTAGTGTATGCCCATGGGCGACTTGTCTTGGTTTCCCCCTTTTTCCACCAGCAACAAACAAACACCATAACCAAAAACAATACTCACAGGTGATGACAAAGTGCTATGGAGGTGCTTAAACAAAAGAGAGGTTAAGACACAAAGCGAGAGTGAAACACAGAGACCTACAGACATGGCATTTACAGAGAGATTGAGCTAGAGATTGAGCTTTAGAACAAACAAATGATGGGGTTTTTAAACCATGGGGAAGGAACTGTGATAGGGTAGGAAATAGGAGGAGGTGTGTCTTCTGATTGATGATTGATTGTTGACTGATTGGGGAGTGATGATTTTCAACTGTGAGGGGAAAAAGGAGAAAAAAGAAACACACACAGGATACACACACACACACACAGGATAACTGTATCCGTAACAATGATGAATACCTATTCAGTCACAGGGTGTGAGGTATCATACCGTCTGTCATTCTCAGTGACTTATTCCTGTAACATGATGAATACCTATTCAGTCACAGGGTGTGAGGTATCATACTGTCTGTCATTCTCAGTGACTTATTCCTGTAACATGATGAATACCTATTCAGTCACGGGGTGTGAGGTATCATACCGTCTGTCATTCTCAGTGACTTATTCCTGTAACATGATGAATACCTATTCAGTCACGGGGTGTGAGGTATCATACCGTCTGTCATTCTCAGTGACTTATTCCTGTAACATGATGAATACCTATTCAGTCACGGGGTGTGAGGTATCATACCGTCTGTCATTCTCAGTGACTTATTCCTGTAACATGATGAATACCTATTCAGTCACGGGGTGTGAGGTATCATACCGTCTGTCATTCTCAGTGACTTATTCCTGTAACATGATGAATACCTATTCAGTCACGGGGTGTGAGGTATCATACCGTCTGTCATTCTCGCTGAGCTGTAAAGGGTGTAATTCTTCATCTTCATTTGCTACAGCGGGAAATGGGAAATGTGAAATGTGAATGTGGATTATAATTACTGGACATTTTTGTTGTAGGGGTTGTTATGTTACGTTCTAAGTGGAAATGACTTTAGAAGCCTTTTTAAACCTTGACTGCGCTGCACGTTTGCATTTCCTGCTGTGCAGAAGAATTCTCATCCATAATAGAGTGACACAATGAAGATCCTACATCTGTAACTATACGGTATCCATGTTAGGGCAGCCTCAGACACCAACTCATCTGTAGCTATACGGTATCCATGTTATAGGGCAGCCTCAGACACCAACTCATCTGTAGCTATACGGTATCCATGTTAGGGCAGCCTCAGACACCAACTCATCTGTAGCTATACGGTATCCATGTTAGGGCAGCCTCAGACACCAACTCATCTGTAGCTATACGGTATCCATGTTAGGGCAGCCTCAGACACCAACTCATCTGTAGCTATACGGTATCCATGTTAGGGCAGCCTCAGACACCAACTCATCTGTAGCTATACGGTATCCATGTTAGGGCAGCCTCAGACACCAACTCATTGTATTAAGTTGTCGCGTATGACAAAACAACGGTGCACAGAAACGGAAAACCCAGGCACATTCTGATCTCGTTCCTCAGTGGATCACTTGACAATGTTCTGACCCTGCATGCGATAGACTACAGACAGAGGTGCAGTCAGTCCCTCGATCACACACCTCACTGTAATAAATCATGACACACACACACCACCGACTGCTGTAACGTCACTACCTGATATATCACTGTGAAGGCAGTACACACGCATATGTTAGCTGAAAGCCCCAGTTACGAGTATATGGAGTTTACAATCCCGGGAAAACCCTCACCGTATGGGGTAAGTCTCCATTATAGCTCCGGGGAGAAGTTCCCCCAAGATACAGATCTCGGATCAGCGTCCTCTCCCCCAATCCTAACCTTAACCATTAAGGGGGGAAATGCACAGCTGAACCATCATTTGCGTCTGAAGGAACTTCTCCCTGCTCTGCCATATAACACAAACACGAAAGGATGCACACACACACGCACACGCACACACACACACACACACACACACACACACACACACACACACACACACACACTCCCCTCCATCTCTCCCTGTATAGAGGTCAGTCAGTGCCCCAGGCAGTACTGTACACATAATTGGTAAGCAACATTAATAATCTATTAATATTTATGGATGTTATTTAAGTCAAGTGCGAGCGATATAGTGATATGCCTTTTGAAGACCTATTAGGTCTTGATGAATTCGAGCAGGTCGGTTATCCCTCCCCAATTAACGATAATCCCATGGATCATGCTCCAGAGACCTTCTGCTGCTTAAGAGAGTGTATCATTTGAGGAGAACCCGGTATTAGCTTGTTCTCAGTCATAACCTTCAATCATATAAGATTCAATATATACAGCATATCAAGATATCTGTTTCTGGCTTTTCATGTAATGTTGTCTATGTTAAAGAGAGTGAGGACTTTACTGTGTAGGATTGGTAATACCGAACCCCACGGACTCAGTGTGTTATTACACTAGAATGTGTGTAGTCTACAAGCTAACAAGCATCATGTACTTCCTCTCTTTTATTTTACACTCGGCATCCCTGAACCTTTCACCACCCTCCCCCTGCTCCTTTTCAAAATAATGTTTGAGGTGGGTAGTTTAATGTGTGGGTCTAGAGTCACTAAGGAAGCGCCCAGTGGGACATGTACACTCTTAGAAAAAAGGGTTCCAAAAGGGTTCTTTGAATGTCCCCATATGATAACCCTTTTTGGTTCCAGGTAGAATAATTTTCGCATCCACCTATAACATTTTTTGAGTTCCATGTAGAACCCTCCGTGGAAAAGGTTCTTCAAAGGGTTCTCTTATTGACACTAGGACACTTCTAGGTTTTAGATAGCACCTTTTGTTTCTAGGAGTGTTTTTAGAAATCCCCAATCTCTGAACTGAGCCCTTTCCAACTGCCTGACTCTCTCTCTCCTTTATCTGCCCCCTCTCTCTCTCTGACCCTTCTTTCTTTCTCTTTCTCTTCATCCCCCTCTATTTCTCTCTCCCTCTCCTCTCTACGCACCCTCTTTCTCCCTTCCTCTCTATCTTTCTGTGCACCCTCTTTCTCTCTTCCTCTCCTTCTTTCTGCGCACTCTCTCTCTCTCTCTCTCTCTCTCTCTCCCCCCCCTCCCCCTCTCTCTCTCTCATATTTTGGAGCGTGGTTTGGACACAGCTCTTTTTGTGACATTCCAGTTTATTTCATGTGTTGTATTATGTGTATATATTACTTTAGCTGTGTAAATTGAGAATGGTTGATTAAGTAATTTGTTCTGAAGTCTCCCCTCCAGTTCTAGCACATCTGATTTAATAATAATAAAGCATATGGAATTGTAACAATATAATATGTATATTATGTATGGATCTACAAAAAACCTTTGATATTGAGGAAGGTTCTTTATAGAATCATTCTCCATAAAAGTTCGATATAGTCCCAAAAAAGGTTGTAACCATATTGTTTAATGACTCTTTATAGAACTTCAGGAAAGGACTTTTTATAGCACCATACCAGTTCCATTTAGAACCGTATGACTATGGTACTTTACAGAACCTTAAAAAAAACATATCTGGTACTATATAAAACCATCATATTTTTAATGTGTATGTCCTCATGGTTCACTGTTCCTTTAATCTTTGTTTTTAGCCGGTATATGTCTCCCAATCTGTTTTGCTCTCTCTCTCTCCACTCCTTCCCTACCACTGTCTTTATATCTTCCTCCCTCCCTCATCTTTCTCTGCTTCTTCCTCACCTTTCTCTCTCCTCTTTCCATCCCCCTCCCTTAATCTCGTCCCTCGTCTTCATTTCCGGGCCACTCTGCTACCGCACCAGAGAGAAATGGCACTTAAGGTACAGGGCCAAGTAACAGGCCTTCAAGGCAACCATCCAGGCAGTTGTGGTACTCCCAGCCCTCCCAGCCAAAGAGCAGCTGTTTTTCCCCAGCCGTGTCCCCAGCCCCTGGCCTGAAAGGAACCACCACCTCTGCAGAGGGCTTTTATAAACCCATAAATCATTCCTCCACTCAGTCGAGTTATGAGTCGGGTCCTTTTGCTTCACTTAAATGCATAATTAGTTCATCCCTTCACTAATTAAGAGCTCAACCAGAATTAAATATGTTGGCAAAGTTTGCTACTGACATTAGCGACATTTGGGCATTTTTTTAAGACCCAGCCCTCCGACCCTCACCCGCAGACCCTACTTCTTCTTCTCTTGTTTCCTCTTTCTGACCCAGTTGAAACTCTAAGTTCAGTTCAGATGCCATTAAAATAGAAATGGGATGAAATGAGATGAGAGGGCGGGGTAGATTAAAAAGTTATGAGCTGAGTTTTCTCTCCGTTTTCGCTCATGGTGGTGTGGTGGAACGGCAGCAGGACATTCAACGTTCCTTCTTATTTTGAAAAATGAGTTCAAATATATTATTTTAAAACACCTTAGGTGTGCAGAATTTCGAGTTATTCTTGTTGAAGATCTGCAGTGGGCAGCACATAACTTTATAGGCATGCGACACATAACGGTTGCCAATGCCCAGAGGTGGAGCCATTCCTAGCTTTAATTTACTGGTAATTTATAACCAAGCTTAATGAGATTCATACCCAAGGCACCGTTGCCAAGGTTTTAACTAAACAAGCTCACACAGAAGCAATACCAATGCTAATATGTAGTACGTACCATTTAGCATTAAGCCAGAATTGAAATGCTCTTTCTTTTAAAATATATATATATTTTTTTTGGTGTGTGAAATTAACCTTGCTGGTTGATGATGGTGCATTATTTTCATTAAAAATAATAAAATGTCAAAATGTTCTCAACATAACCCAACATCATAATGTCTGAAGCCACATTTTCAATGTCCAAGAACGTGATGCATACGCATCCGTCCAAACGATTGAAATGTTCAAAGAGGAGACAGCTCAATCTTGTAAATAAACAGGTTTAATGCTGAGGAAGAAGGAATGAGCCCAAATAGCCTACAAAGCACTTTCATTTTCCCTAAATCTTCAATTCCATAGTTCCACTGAATAGTTCCCCTCTACTGAACAGTGTATTATTAGATTCTTTCTCTTCCCCTCTCTCTAGGTCTCCATCCTCCCATCTCTCCATCTCTCTATGGTTAGATGCCCCCTCTTTTTTTGTTTTGTTATAGCCGCCGCCCCACCCCTTCTCTCTCTCATCACTCATCACTTCCACGGTGAGTATCTTGCCCTCAGCCTATAGGACAGTCTTTGATCAGTTGTGCTACTGGTGTGTTAACAGTCACTGGCCACTGAAGGTCAAGGGCGGAGGGGGACTCTAGATGAAGCTCCAATTAGATTATACCAAAGTAAACCGTTCATTTCGGACTTCTAAATGATATTAAAGTTCACACCAGCAGAATGAGGATATTTATGCAGGTTTTATTTCCTGTCTAGTTTGTAAAAACCCCAAGTTCAAATTTCAACTAAATTCCACACATTCAGGCAGTACTTATTTTGTTTTCTTTTATTCCACAGGCCTGGTCAGCAGAGCTGAACATGCATGTACAGTATGAGGTTGCTCCACGAGCTGACCCAAACTCAGCTAACTCAAGCACAGCTAAATATTACTCTATAGTACCTACCTACTAACCTACTCATCTAGTGCAAGAATCACCCCTAAGCTCGTTCTGAGGTTTCTGAACCAAACTGATTGAAGTGTACAAGGGCTGTGAAAATGTACTGTAGAACATGTGTGTGTTTTCACCTGAGACCAAAGTGAGCGTGTGATTCTGATTGAAGATGACCTTCAATATCGTCGATGAGCAGACATCAGTTGACGGCTTCTGACACGTCAGTAAATGATACCTCAAATCACAAAATCACCTGACGTTGGATCAAGGAGAGGCAGCTGAGCTGGGGAGGGGGAACAGAGAATCAATGGGCCAGAGAATTGGGCCACCTTTTTTTCATTGTTACACAGTGTTTGACTGGGAATTAATAGAACAAGGGCATGGGAGATTAAACCCTAAATGCATTTGTATGGAGCTAATGGAAGGAAGGAAGGAAGGAAGGAAGGAAGGAAGGAAGGAAGGAAGGAAGGAAGGAAGGAAGGAAGGAAGGAAGGAAGGAAGGAAGGAAGGAAGGAAGGAAGGAAGGAAGGAAGGAAGGAAGGAAGGAAGGAAGGAAATGTGTGTTCTAATGAATGGATGAATGAATGAGAGTTGAGGCAAACTGTTGAAAGGTTCTACGTGTAGGTACTATATTTAGTGATTGTGTCTCTCTGAGTCATTCATTTGTCTTCATATAATTCTACTCTAATTTGATCAAGTTTAATTCAACATTGATTTATATTTTTTGTGCTCTGGTAGCCATTTTAGGGTGTGGGAGAGCAAACACACACACACACACACACACACACACACACACACACACACACACACACACACACACACACACACACACACACACACACACACACTTTAACCCGATTACCATTTGCATTCCTTATCTGTACATGCATTTCCATTCCTTGTTCTCTCCTCTGCAGAAAGCAAGGACCATCTGTTGGAGATAATTTAACCAGATGTAACCAGCTTCATATTCATTTTCCAATGCAATCAAGAAACGCTCCCGCACATTCTGGTTTCCAAGCCTTTTGAAACTCCTCTTTCTACTCCCACTGTTATCTGTTACAGAACTCTCTGTCACACACACACACACACACACACACACACACACACACACACACACACACACACACACACACACACACACACACACACACACACACACACACACACACACACACACATAACATGATAAAAGAGGTGACTCGTTTTTTGGATAGGAAGTTGGCGCACCTTAGATAATGGTCACAGATTGGGTAGTAGTATTGGGTCATCCCTCGCCATCTGGTGTAGTGAATATCTGAATCCCAAATGGAACCCTATTCCCTATACTACTTCTAAACAGTCCTGATCAAAAGCAGTGCACTAAATAGGGAAAAGGGTGTCATTTGGAATGCAGAACATATGTGAACATGGTTTATGGACTCTATGGACTTCCTAATATGAACGTCCTACTGTCAAGGCTGTTGGACCTTATTCAGGTGTCTGGTAAATATGCTGTCATCTCTGAAGAGCCGCCAAGTTACGAAACAGTGCTAATCGTCGATTATGGTGTTTCTTTATTTGTACTATTTTCTACATTGTAGACTGATAGTGAAGACATCCAAACTATGAAATAACACATATGGAATCATGTAGTAACCAAAAAAGTGTTAAACAAATCAAAATACATTTTAGATTTGAGATTCTTCAAAGTAGCCACCCTTTGCCTTGATGAAAGTTTTGCCAAGAGAATGCCAAGAGTGTGCAAAGCTTTCATCAAGGTTGCTACTTTGAAGAATCTCAAATATAGAATATATTTTTTATTTGTTTAACACTTTTTTGTTTAATACATGATTCCATATGTGTTATTTAATCATTTTCAAAATCAAAAGTAACAGTCAGTATCTGGTGTGGCCACCAGCTGCATTAAGTACTGCAGTGCATCTCCTCCTCGTGGACTGCACCAGATTTGCCAGTTCTTGCTGTGAGATGTTACCCTGCTCTTCCACCAAGGCACCTGCAAGTTCCCAGACATTTCTGTGGGAGAATGGCCCTAGCCCTGACCCTCTGATCCAACAGGTCCCTGATGTGCTCAATGGGATTGAGATCTGGGCTCTTCGCTGGTCATGGCAGAACACTGACATTCCTGTCTTGCAGGAAATCACGCACAGAATGAGCAGTATGGCTGGTGGCATTGTCATGCTGGAGGGTCAGGTCAGGATGAGCCTGCAGGAAGGGTACTACATGAGGGAGGAGGATGTCTTCCCTGTAACGCACAGCATTGAGATTCCCTGCAATGACAACAAGCTCAGTCCGATGATGCTGTGTCACACCGCCACAGACCATGATGGACCCTCCACCTCCAAATCGATCCCCCTCCAGAGAACAGGCCTCGGTGTAACACTGATTCCTTCGACGATAAACGCAAATCCGACCATCACCCCTGGTGAGACAAAACCGTGACTCGTCAGTAAAGAGCACTTCTTGCCAGTTCTGTCTGGTCCAGCAACGGTGGGCTTGTGCCCATAGGCAACGTTGTTGCCGGTGATGTCTGGTGAGGACCTGCCTTACAATAGGCCTACAAGCCCTCTGTCCAGCCTCTCTCAGCCTATTGCGGACAGTCTGAGCACTGATGGAGGGATAGTGTGTTCCTGGTGTAACTCGGGCAGTTGTCGATGCCATCCTGTACCTGTCCATCAGGTGTGATGTTCGGATGTACCGATCCTGTGCCGGTGTTGTTACACGCGGTCTCCCACTGCGAGGACGATCAGCAGTCTGTCCTGTCTCCCTGTAGTGCTGTCTTAGGCATCTCACAGTATGGACATTGCAATTTATTGCCCTGGCCACATCTGCAGTCCTCATGCCTCCTTGCAGCATGCCTAATGCCTGTTTACGCAGATGAGCAGGGACCCTGGGCATCTTTCTTTTGGTGTTTTTCAGAGTCAGTAGAAAGGCCTCTTTAGTGTTTCTTAACTGTGACCTGCCTACCGTCTGTAAGCTGTTTGTGTCTTAACAACCGTTCCACAGGTGCGTGTTCATTAATTAATTGTTTATGGTTCATTGAACAAGCATGGAAAACAGTGTTTAAGCCCTTTACAATGAAGATCTTTGGATTTTTACGAATTATCTTTTAAAAGACAGGGTCTTGAAAAAGGAATGTTTCTTTCTTTTCTGAATTGATTGCCATCAATTGTTTTAAACTGGTACCGGGGACCTTTGAGGAGTCTTGTGAGGCTCGTGTGCGTCCCAGAGCAAAAACGGAGAACACCACCGTGTTCGTGATAGTCTCCGGCTTTCCACAGAGGAAACATAGGCCAAACCACACAGACTCTACATATGATTTTGTGAGAAGACCAATTTTAGAGATGTCTCTTGGTCTGAAAAACACAGCTTTAGATCTGCCACCTTTCACCGCAGGAAGAGCAATATTGGTGGATGCAGTGGATTGAGACACAGCCCATGCAAAAACACCAGACGTCTCTAGCTTAACCAGACAGATTTTCATGGGGATGTTTTTATTGCTTTCATTAGATTTCCGTGGGGGCGTGACTTTGTTGGCGAAGGGTTACATTTATTGACCACAGACTGGTGGTGGTAAAATGATACTGTATGTAACTAACTGTACTTTGATTGTAATGTGCATTACCATAAAAGCATAAAGTGAAAATACAATTAAATGTCGACCTTAAATGCTAGAGCATCACCTTCTAGTCTAAATGTTTAGTTGAAACCCTATGCTTTTCATGTCAATACACTGTTATTGTTGTTATTTCACTGAAAAAGTTTCTCAGCCTTTTATTTCTGGTAAGTTTAATAATTATAATTTCAACATTTAATGGGCCTTCCATTTCGATGTTGATCACACCCATGTTCGAGCATCTTCTCCGGTGAGACCAGTCAAATGGTGGTAGTATTGATTCCTGTCTCACTCAAACACTCCTTGAGGTCTTTTTTAAATGGCGTAGTGGAGCTTTAAACCTCCACAAACGTCTCTAGAATCGACTAATTGTACTGATTGAATTAGGAATGATTGTAGCTTCATAGGACCCAATGTCCTCAGGTCAGAGTAGTTAAACGAGATTGTTTCTCTGTTCGGGACAATCAAGCATATCATATTTCTCAAGGGAAAAGCAACGAAATATTGAAAAAGTCTGTCAAATCTTAGATAATGATAAAAAATACTGTACAACATGTTGGTTCAAGAAAAGTCACATTCTACAGATCAGATCACAGTTCCTTTTGATGGGAGAGTGAGACAGAAATGAAGGAAACCCTGCTTGGGCCTGAACCAGCTCAGTGTAAAATACTGCTGTGGTTTGCTAGTTTCTCAGATTGCGATTAGCATGCGTTAGTTGCAGAAGTCTGACACTGGCCCCACACCACACTGGCTAACATCCTTAAATCGGTGGGCAGACAATTTTTGAGAACTTAAAGCCACAATTACAGTAAGGTCAATCGATAATGACAAGTTTCAGATGAGGCTTAACGACTTGAATGAATTTTAAAAGGTGGCATAAATAATGCAAGGGCTTATGGGTGGCCAGACCAGAGCAGTCCAGCGGCCTGTGTTGAACCAAATGTATGTAAAGCAAGGAAGAAGCTCCTTTGCAGACCACAACTCTCCATTTTTTCTGCATTAATGAACTAGTGTGGGGGGCAGGCCCGTGTCATACAGTAGCAAGCACAGTCAAGGTGTCAATTGAAATGAATGGACTTCAGATACTTCTTTCTGAGACCTGCCACATGCACACAACTACAGTACTGTAGGGCAGATTGAGGTTAGCCTGTGAATAGACTAGGCCTGTCAGTCATTCCAAAATAGATTGTGTCATTTACGCTGTAGAAGTGTGACACATGGGGCATTCAGTCAACAAGAGACCCAGTCTAGAGCAAAGTCTGATCTAATGCCTGCAAATTAACCAGAAAGAAAAACAACTCCAAATGATCCATCTGATTGGTATGTGCAAACATATTCCTGGTGAAACCTTTGACACAAGGGCGAAAACGTCTCTGAATGTTAAAGCTACAATATAACACTTTTTGGGCGTACCAACCAAATTCACATAGGAATGTTAGATATAGATATGTCATTCTCATTGAAAGCAAGTCTAAGAAAACATTGATCTATGCACACTATTTCTATGTTTCCCATTCATAGGTTTTGTTTTTGCATCTTTTACTTTGGGTTTCATACAACAGCTTTAAACAGCTGAAAATACAATATTTTTGGTTGTGGAAAATATATTTCACAGCGGTTTAGATGGTACAATGATTCTCTACACAATGACTGCTTGTTTTGTCACAAACTGAAATTTGGCAAACTATTCTAATTTTAGCAACCATGAAATGGCATATTGCACCTTTAATGAAACGATTCAAGATTGTTTTCTGCAAAGAACAAAAAAAACTTCTTGAACATTTTACTGGGGTTTAAACTTGTTGAAGCCTGTCAAATCAAAGCATAACTCTGGATGCAAGTGAGTGAGTATGTTTCCCCTTTACTCCTGCAATACTCTGTAAAAGCTTCCAGCACTGACCTTCTAAATCTATCGATTGCTGGCAAGAAAAGATAGCCACTGGCTAACTTCTTATCACAATAGACTATGCTCTATTGCTTTCTCTTCCACCTCAAGTCCACATCACTCTTCTTCCAAATGAAGGTCAGCCATTTTGGAGCCATGTGTCAAGCCAGATCTGCAGTAGCCTCACGGTGTAATTTAAATGAATAGCAATTAAGAATATTCAAATGGCATCTGTTGACACTGGAAGAGACACCTCGGTAACGACATGTATTTAAGTATTCAAATACCACGCTGATTAGACTCCATGAAATGAAATAACTTAACAATATTGCTTATCTTGACAAGGGGTGGAAAGGGACATTTAGCAGTAAATGAACTGTGACAATCACGGGGATTATTGCAGATCCTTGATGGAATGTAAAATAGACTTTAGGCAATAACATATTGAACCTAATAGTTTCCTCAACTCAAAGAAACAAAAACAATTGGGGGGAGACTTCTGACTTAATATAGGTTGTCATATCTTTGAGGGAGTTTTGGTTTTGCTCTCAGCTACAAATCGTCAAATGGGGATGCATTTACAGCGGTCCGACACTGGCACCACACTGGCTGACTCGATAACACCCTTAAATCGGTGGGCAGACAATCTTTGAGAACTTAAAGCAGAAATTGCAGTAGTAAAGGGGGAATCGATAATGACAGGTGTCAGACGACTTGAAGTCGTTTTAAAAGGTGGCATAAATAATGTGAGGGCTTATGGGTGGCCAGACCAGAGCAGTCCAGCGGCCAGTGTTGAACAGAATGTATGTAAAGCAAGGAAGAAGCTCCTTTGCAGACCACAACTCTCCCTTTTTTCTGCATTAATGGACTAGTGTGGGGGGCAGGCCCGTGTCATACAGTAGCAAGTACAGTCAAGCTGTCAATGGAAATGAATGGACTTCAGATACTTTTTCTGAGACCTGCCACACACAGCTTATGTACTGTAGGGTAGATTGAGGTTAGCCGGTGAATAGGCTTGCCAGCCATGCCAAAAGAGGGCAACAGTGATTGACTGTTTAAAAAAAATGTATGTACTGGTATTGCTTTGATGCTGTGACTGATTGAATGTGCTTGGTGTTTAGGCAGCATTTAAGCACGGGTTTAGCCCTTACTGGCCCAGAAGAAGATTTAAATTGAACATGCGGAGTAATTAGTCATCTAAGTACAGCTAAACTGCAGTTCAAAGGAACAAACAAAATAATTACAAGTGCATAATTTAGCCTTTTTCTTTCATGCCATTATGGTAGCTAGCCATGCTGTATAGAACAGCCTTATTTTATAAAGATCTACCAACAATCATTTACGCTCCATCCAATGGCAACTATTGTTTCCTTCCTGCAATCCATCCATCCACACACACACACACACACACACACACACACACACACACACACACACACACACACACACACACACACACACACACACACACACACACACACACACACACACACACACTATGGGTAGTGCTCATAAAGCATGTCGCCCATTTCATCAACATTTTCTCTTCCTGTCTCTCCTTGTTCACCTCCGTTGATTCTGATGGGAGAGGGGCAAAAAAGGAGAAATGTGTGTGTAAGTTTGGCTCCTTATAAATCTAGCATTCCCTCAGCCTCGCTCCCCAGCCCCCTCCCTCCCACCCGCCCACACCAATACCCCCACCCCTCTCCCCACTCTGATAAACCCCCACTGAGTAACAGTATCTGGTATATCTGTACTTACAAGGCTAGTAGGCAAGTACCCCATTGCAGTTATGTTTGAACCAGTTCATAAGCTCATCGTCTGCGGTTGTAAACACGAGTGTATGAAATAAAGATGAACATCAGAGGTTGCAGAGTACCTGCTGCTCTCTATGATCTAAAGGGAAAGAGACAGGACTTACTGTAGCAGAAGGGTTCAAAAGTAATAGCAGGATTTATTTTAGGGATTTCAGTTTCTGAATGTATGACTCTCGTCCTTTGGGTTTGATTATTATAAAACTACATGAAAACTGACCGTTCCTCTATTTTACCGTTGTATTCCTCGCGAGAATAGACTGGACAAGGGGACATTGTAAGCAGTTTGCTGATGTGGAGTGGGGCTAACATGCAAAATCTCTCTCTTTCTCGCTCCCTGGCTATTCAAGTGATGATCAAGGGCTTCACATTCACAACGTCATCCCCTCATTTTTTTCATCCTCCTTCTCTCGTTCTCTCCCTTTCAAAATTCCAGACTGGCCAACACAGAGGGCTCTCTCTCTGTCCGTTCGTCCGACAATCTGTCTGTCTGTCTGTCTGTCTGTCTGTCTGTCTGTCTGTCTGTCTGTCTGTCTGTCTGTCTGTCTGTCTGTCTGTCTGTCTGTCTGTCTGTCTGTCTGTCTGTCTGTCTGTCTGTCTGTCTGTCTGTCTGTCTGTCTGTCTGTCTGTCTGTCTGTCTGTCTGTCTGTCTGTCTGTCTGTCTGTCTGTCTGTCCGTCTGTCCTTCTGTCCGTCTGTCCGTCTCTGTCTGTCTCTGTCTGTGTGGGCGGCAAGTAGCTTAGCGATTAAGAACATTGGGTCAGTAACTGAAAGGTCGCTGATTTGAATACCTGAGCCGATTAGGTTAAAAATCGGTTAATGTGCCCTAGACCAAGGCACTTAACCCTAACTGCTCCTGTAAATCACCCTGAATAGGCAGGCTGCTAAAAAAGAAAGAGCAGGGTTGGCCTGGCTAGCAGCTGACGGTGTGTCTGCCCTGGAATGGGGAGAGAACGAACCCTGAGAGGGGGTTTAATAAACATCAAACAGGTTTATGACACATTCAAATCATAGAAATGTTGTGTTTTATTTTGGAATTTGGTCCAGAATGAAACAGTTTGTGTCATCGACATAGCTGCTGTAGAAGTTGTGGATTCAGAGTGTGACACGAGGAATTCAGTCAATAACAATCCCAATCTAGACCAAAGTCTGATCTAATGCCTGCAAATTAACCAGATAGATATACAACCCCAAATTATCCATCTGATTTATATGTGCAAAAGGATTCCTGGCGAAACCCTTGGCAGCAGGGCGAAAAATGGATCTGAATGTTAATGAAACTATTCAAGATTGTTTTCAGCACAGAACAAAAAAACTTCTAAAACATTTGAATGGGGTCTAAACATCTTGAAGCCTGTCAAATCATAGCATAACTCTGGATGCAAGTGAGTGAGTATGTTTCCCCCTTTACTCCTGCAATACTCTGTAAAAGCTTCCAGCACTGACCTTCTAAATCTATCGATTGCTGGCAAGCAAAGATAGCCACTGGCTAACTGCTTATCTCAATAGACTATGCTCTATTGCTTTCTCTTCCACCTCAAATCCACATCACTCTTCTTCCAAATGAATGTCAGCCATTTTGGAGCTGTGTGTCATCCCAGAGTTGCAATAGCCTCACCGTGTGACTGAAATCAATAGCAATTAAGAATATTCAAATGGCATCTGTTGACACTGGGAGAGACACATCGGTAACGACATGTATTTAAGTATTGTCACCTTGTTTTCCCACAAATCCCACGCTGATTAGGTCCCATGAAATTAAATCATTGAATAATATTGTGAAACATCGCTTATCTTGACAAGGGGTGGATATTGACATTTAGAAGTTAATCAACTGTGACAATCGCAGGGATTATTGCAGATCCTTGATGGAATGGAAAATAGACTTTAAGCAATAATATATTGAACCTAATAGTTTCTTAAACTCAAAGAAACAAAGAAACAAATAATTGTTTGAGACTTCTGACTTAATACTTCACATGTCATCATATGTGACTCCCTACCTGGACTCGGTCTTATGTAGCGACATTTGAATTTCTGTTTTATACATTGGATAAAAGAGCTACAAAATGGTATTTCATGCACTGCATTTGAGGAAACAACGGGTTAGTAATTCTGCTTTGAAAGTTTATCAATTTGTAAACTCACTTTTGAGAAAACCGTCTTTCAATGTTTTGGTACTACAATTGGAGAGCACTTCTTTGTCTATTCCCATTCAGCATTGTTCACACCCTCTTAAGCCTTAAAGACATGGGTGGAGCTAAGGGTTGATCCGAGCGTTCTGTACTAACTTGCCAGCTACTTCCAGACATCTAAGGGAGAGAGAACAGGTCACTGAACATCATTCGCCTTAGCAGAGCTGGTTAGGCTGTTATGTTATCCAGAGTGTTGGTGAGTGCGACTGTGCTGTGGGACATTCAGAGCCTTTCGCGTTCAGAGCGCACACTGGACGCTCTGGCCAATAAGTAGGGTTGATCCGAAAGCTCTGACCTCACAACGACCATCAAGCACCTAAGCTAACTGGCTAGCTACTTCCTGACACAATGAGAGAACAACCCACTCTGACCATTTTACTCACCCTAGCAGAGCTGGTTTGGCTGTTATCATGTTATCCAGAGCGTTGGTGACTAACTGTGCCGCTGGCAACAATTGAATTATGCTTTGTTGCTGACGTTTACTGACACCGGACAAATTCAACCGGTGTTGAGTGTTCAAAAATGAATCAGTTATTCTGTGCTCTGGCACACTGAGACGAGAGTCTTTTGTTAATAAATGTAGCTAGATAGCTAGCTAGGTAAACAATGAATCCTAACGCGTAATGTTAGTTAGCCAGCCAGCAAGCTAACGTTAGCTAGCTAGCTAACAGTACACTTTAAATTGAAATGAAAATACTTTGTCAAAATTAGAAACACATAATAGCTGAAAATGTAGCTAGCTAGACTATCTTAGCCGTGGTCTGAAATCAGAGTAGATAGCCAGAGATAATTTACCAGCTAGTACGCCTATCAACAGTTGCAGTGACATTCCATTGGAATGGATTCTTGCATAGTGAAGTCTTTTGTTAGGACATGTAGCTAGCTAAAAAATGGACCATAATCACAACTAATGACATTAGTACCCTGCATGAATCTGCAGGTAGCTAACTAACCAGGTTCTATGGCTATAACTCGTCAAGCAAATGTGTCTGAGACACGAAGAATAAGATCATACACATAATGTTAGCTAGCGACCCAGCCAGTTAACGTTAGCTAGCTAACAGTACACTTGAAATGAAACCACATTGTCAAAATTAGAAACATGTCATATCTGAAAACTTGCTAGACTATCTTACCCGTGTACATCATGGTTGGACACGTCTCCTGTCTGATGCCATGCATGGTTGCTCTTAGTTTGAAGATGTAATGCAGACTGGTGTTTTCTCCATCTCCTTAGCTATCACACTTGAATTCCACTGATTTCAAAACTCGGTCTTCCAGACAGTGGAAAGCATACACATTACGTTAGCTAGAGAGCCAACCAGCTAACGTTAGCTAGCCAACAGCACACTTTAACTTGACATTAGGTTTACGCAGTTTTACTACGTGATAAAACGTTTTTTAAAGCCGCATTCGACACGATTACCTAAACATACTGACCAGCTCCAATAGGCAGACCAATCCAAACTCATCTCTTGGCATGTCCAGCCCACTCATTATCTCAGCCAATCATGGCTAGCGGGAAGGTTGCTCACTTTTTCTGTGGCTAAACCAACTAGGCTCGTAATTTAACAATTTTATTCGTATTTTCCAGATGACAAACACGTTTGATATTAAGGCACATGAAAGTTCACATGTTTGAGAAGGCATTTTTGCCAAAAAAAAACTCATTTTGATTTAAAAACATTTTTTTTTCATGTTCAAATGGCTCTACTGTCGTGACTATGCCTAGTTTCCTGAATTGGGTCACATATCTTTAATAGTGTATTGGTTTTGCTTTCAGTCAGAAATCGTCAAATGGGTATGCATTTTCAGATGTAGGATCTTAATTGATTACTCTTTTGTTGCTGATAATTTTCCTGTGCCACAGGAAATGCATATTTTTTAATTTTTTTTTTTAACCTTTATTTAACCAGGCAAGTCAGCTAAGAACAAATTCTTATTTTCAATGATGGCCTAGGAACAGTGGGTTAACTGCCTGTTCAGGGGCAGAACGACAGATTTGTACCTTGTCAGCTCTGGGGTTTGAACTTGCAACCTTCCGGTTACTAGACCAACGCTCTAACCACTAGGCTACCCTGCCGCCCCAACTTACATGTCCTGGCAGATGATTAAGATCAATTCACTGAAAACCCGCACTAAATTCTTATAATAACAGTGTTTCACTTTTAATGTAGGTGTATTTTCACCAGCTAATATCCTAACCCCTGATCAATCAACATTATGGACTAAACATTCACATCTTGTTGCTGCAGGATTAATTTTCTGCGACAATTCTACATCTGTATCTGGCTGCGTCAGGTGTGTGTGTGTGTGTGTGTGTGTGTGTGTGTGTGTGTGTGTGTGTGTGTGTGTGTGTGTGTGTGTGTGTGTGTGTGTGTGTGTGTGTGTGTGATTTTGAGGCGTGATGAGCGATCGCAGCTTGATGGCTCCCCATGTAAAGAAAGAGAGACAGGTGGCGCCGGGGAATCTGACAGGTTCACAATGAATAGTATGCAAATTAGGCTAAGGATTATTGTGTTTTACCGGTGTGCTTGAAGAGTTGTTTATGAGTGTGTGTGTGTGTGTGTGTGTGTGTGTTTATGAGCCTGTGACGCAAACACAAGTCAGTAATAAGAGGTGATCAACCATGACGTGCGCAGTGAAGCGTTGTGAATGCTACATAAATCGGTGTCCCCCTCCGTCTCTCCTGCCTCCTCGGGCCCTTCGACAACTCTGTCAGGTGGTAGTGGAGTGATAAAGAGGGGCTCCTGCCTGGCTTCTGAGGAGCCCCTCTCCTCTGTCTCACACACACACACACACACACACACACACACACACACACACACACGAAGAGCCCTGGCCTTCAGCCTTCGAACCCAACACTTACATGTCCTGGCAGTTTGATGACCTCACAGTGAAATTCTACACAGAGTCGATGTGCAAATGGAAATTAATTATAAGATGGGGAAAATACTCAAATGTTAGTCTGTTTTATTTCCAGATTTCAAGAGAGAGAGAGTGCAAGAGAGAAAGAGAGAGAGAGAGAGAGAGAGAGAGAGAGCAAGCAAGACAGCAAGAGAGTGAGTGAGAGAGAGGATCACTCACAGCTCAACACCAGATATATTGTGCCCCTTTCCTTCCCAGTTGAGCTGCTCTGTCTTGCATCCTAGATTTCAGACTTTTCCACAGCCGCCCCAACTCTCCTCCGCACCGCCAGGTTACAGCAGTGGTGTTTTATCTCCACCGCCCCAACTCTCCTCCGCACCGCCAGGTTACAGCAGTGGTGTTTAATCTCCACCGCCCCAACTCTCCTCCGCACCGCCAGGTTACAGCAGTGGTGTTTAATCTCCACCGCCCCAACTCTCCTCCGCACCGCCAGGTTACAGCAGTGGTGTTTTATCTCCACCGCCCCAACTCTCCTCCGCACCGCCAGGTTACAGCAGTGGTGGTGTTTAATCTCCTGCTCTAACACAATATTGTAATTACAGTTCAACAGGGTTTAACGTGACCTTGTAGCTTGATAGCTTGCAGATGAACTGATTCCTCTACAGGGATGCATGTCCCTGGACAGGGAATGATGACCAGGGGGGGCGAGAAAGAGGGGGAAAAGAGGGAAGAAGGATCCAGGGATCCTTTCACAGTTGAGGATTAGAACTAAGAGGGAAGGGAGTCCTTTTCATATATACAGTGCCTTGCGAAAGTATTCGGCCCCCCTTGAACTTTGCGACCTTTTGCCACATTTCAGGCTTCAAACATAAAGATATAAAACTGTATTTTTTTGTGAAGAATCAACAACAAGTGGGACACAATCATGAAGTGGAACGACATTTATTGGATATTTCAAACTTTTTTAACAAATCAAAAACTGAAAAATTGGCCGTGCAAAATTATTCAGCCCCCTTAAGTTAATACTTTGTAGTGCCACCTTTTGCTGCGATTACAGCTTTAAGTCGCTTGGGGTATGGCTCTATCAGTTTTGCACATCGAGAGGCTGACATTTTTTCCCATTCCTCCTTGCAAAACAGCTCGAGCTCAGTGAGGTTGGATGGAAAGCATTTGTGAACAGCAGTTTTCAGTTCTTTCCACAGATTCTCGATTGGATTCAGGTCTAGACTTTGACTTGGCCATTCTAACATCTGGATATGTTTATTTTTGAACCATTCAATTGTAGATTTTGCTTTATGTTTTGGATCATTGTCTTGTTGGAAGACAAATCTCCGTCCCAGTCTCAGGTCTTTTGCAGACTCCATCAGGTTTTCTTCCAGAATGGTCCTGTATTTGGCTCCATCCATCTTCCCATCAATTTTAACCATCTTCCCTGTCCCTGCTGAAGAAAAGCAGGCCCAAACCATGATGCTGCCACCACCATGTTTGACAGTGGGGATGATGTGTTCAGGGTGATGAGCTGTGTTGCTTTTACGCCAAACATAACGTTTTGCATTGTTGCCAAAAAGTACAATTTTGGTTTCATCTGACCAGAGCACCTTCTTCCACATGTTTGGTGTGTCTCCCAGGTGGCTTGTGGCAAACTTTAAACAACACTTTTTATGGATATCTTTAAGAAATGGCTTTCTTCTTGCCACTCTTCCATAAAGGACAGATTTGTGCAATATACGACTGATTGTTGTCCTATGGACAGAGTCTCCCACCTCAGCTGTAGATCTCTGCAGTTCATCCAGAGTGATCATGGGCCTCTTGGCTGCATCTCTGATCAGTCTTCTCCTTGTAAGAGCTGAAAGTTTAGAGGGACGGCCAGGTCTTGGTAGATTTGCAGTGGTCTGATACTCCTTCAATATTATCGCTTGCACAGTGCTCCTTGGGATGTTTAAAGCTTGGAAAATCTTTTTGTATCCAAATCCGGTTTTAAACTTCTTCACAACAGTATCTCGGACCTGCCTGGTGTGTTCCTTGTTCTTCATGATGCTCTCTGCGCTTTTAACGGACCTCTGAGACTATCACAGTGCAGGTGCATTTATACGGAGACTTGATTACACACAGGTGGATTGTATTTATCATCATTAGTCATTTAGCTCAACATTGGATCATTCAGAGATCCTCACTGAACTTCTGGAGAGATTTTGCTGCACTGAAAGTAAAGGGGCTGAATCATTTTGCACGCCCAATTTTTCAGTTTTTGATTTGTTAAAAAAGTTTGAAATATCCAATAAATGTCGTTCCACTTCATGATTGTGTCCCACTTGTTGTTGAATCTTCACAAAAAATACAGTTTTATATCTTTATGTTTGAAGCCTGAAATGTGGCAAAAGGTCGCAAAGTTCAAGGGGGCCGAATACTTTCGCAAGGCACTGTATATATATATATATATATATATATATATATATATATATTTATATACAGTGGGGCAAAAAAGTATTTAGTCAGCCACCAATTGTGCAAGTTCTCCCACTTAAAAAGATGAGAGAGGCCTGTAATTTTCATCATAGGTACGCTTCAACTATGACAAACAAAATGACAAGAAAAAAAATCCAGAAAATCACATTGTAAGATTTTTTGTTTATTTATTTGCAAATTATTGTGGAAAATAAGTATTTGGTCAATAACAAAAGTTTATCTCAATACTTTGTTATATACCCTTTGTTGACAATGACAGAGGTCAAACATTTTCTGTAAGTCTTCACGAGGTTTTCACACACTGTTGCTGGTATTTTGGCCCATTCCTCCATGCAGTTCTCCTCTAGAGCAGTGATGTTTTGGGGCTGTTGATGGGCAACATGGACTTTCAACTCCCTCCAAAGATTTTCTATGGGGTTGAGATCTGGAGACTGGCTAGGCCACTCCAGGACCTTGAAATGCTTCTTACGAACCCACTCCTTCGTTTCCCGGGCGGTGTGTTTGGGATCATTGTCATGCTGAAAGACCCAGCCACGTTTCATCTTCAATGCCCTTGCTGATAGAAGGAGGTTTTCACTCAAAATCTCACGATACATGGCCCCATTCATTCTTTCCTTTACACGGATCAGTCGTCCTGGTCCCTTTGCAGAAAAACAGCCCAAAAGCATGATGTTTCCACCCCCATGCTTCACAGTAGGTATGGTGTTCTTTGGATGCAACTCAGCATTCTTTGTCCTCCAAACACGACGAGTTGAGTTTTCACCAAAAAGTTCTATTTTGGTTTCATCTGACCATATGACATTCTCCCAATCTTCTTCTGGAGCATCCAAATGCTCTCTAGCAAACTTCAGACGGGCCTGAACATGTACTGGCTTAAGCAGGGGGACACGTCTGGCACTGCAGGATTTTAGTCCCCGGCGGCATAGTGTGTTACTGATGGTAGGCTTTGTTACTTTGGTCACAGCTCTCTGCAGGTCATTCACTAGGTCCCTCCGTGTGGTTCTGTGATTTTTGCTCACCGTTCTTGTGATCATTTTGACCCCACAGGGTGAGATCTTGCGTGGAGCCCCAGATCGAGGGAGATTATCAGTGGTCTTGTATGTCTTCCATTTCCTAATAATTGCTCCCACAGTTGATTTCTTCAAACCAAGCTGCTTACCTATTGCAGATTCAGTCTTCCCAGTCTGGTGCAGGTCTACAATTTTGTTTCTGGTGTCCTTTGACAGCTCTTTGGTCTTGGCCACAGTGGAGTTTGGAGTGTGACTGTTTGAGGTTGTGGACAGGTGTCTTTTATACTGATAACAAGTTCAAACAGGTGCCATTAATACAGGTAACGAGTGGAGGATAGAGGAGCCTCTTAAAGAAGAAGTTACAGGTCTGTGCGAGCCAGAAATATTGCTTGTTTGTAGGTGACCAAATACTTATTTTCCACCATAATTTGCAAATAAATTCCCAATTTTTCAGTTTTTGATTTGTTAAAAAAGTTTGAAATATCCAATAAATGTCGTTCCACTACATGATTGTGTCCCACTTGTTGTTGATTCTTCACAAAAAATACAGTTTTATATCTTTATGTTTGAAGCCTGAAATGTGGCAAAAGGTCGCAAAGTTCAAGGGGGCCGAATACTTTCGCAAGGCACTGTATATATATAGGCTGTGTTGCTTAACCTCTTAACTAGTGTGTGTTTTCATGAGGGGTGTGTGTTTGTGTGTGTGTGTGTGTGTGTGAGTGTGTGTTTTTGACTGGCCTCACTCCCCCTATTAGATAGGTAATTCATTAGGACTGATGGATTCAGGGGCCCGCGATAATGATCTCGCTGTGACATCTCATTTATTTATCTCAAGGAGAGACAGAGGTGTTCAGGTGGCTGATACACTGCCTTTACAAAGTGATACAGCCCTACAGACACTCAACCACACACACACACACACACACACACACACACACACACACACACACACACACACCAAAATAAAAAATATTCATACAATGAACATATTCATAACTCTGCAGAATTGTGCGTCCCTAAGAGATCCCATATTCAAGATCACTGACATGATAAATAAGCGTGCAACGTGGGCTAAAAACTAATTTCACCCGAGACAAGTCCCTCATCATCCTCGATAACAACTAGGGTCTTCTCAGCACGTCTCAGCCCCAAGGTTATAACTGGAAGAAATCATTACAGCAAGACGGATCGTCAAACCTACTGGGACCCCCCCCCACACACACACCTCCGTTCCCAATGCCTATCACAGTCCGTTTGTTTATTTCCATTCTAATGGCCAGCACCGAGCTGTCACATCACTACTGCATATCCCAGCTATTCCTACTGCCTCCTCCACACTCTTCCCTATTTCTCTAGTGGTACAATTGGCTTCTCAGCACATTTAAAACACATTAAAATGTGCTTGGCAGCTACCTATTGTTACCCCCCTCTAGCAGTACCTCCGTAGGTCCTTAATGTGATGTATAGCATAGCAGTGGGTAACAGCCGTCACCATCCACCATCCTTTCCTCATGTCTTAGCATGTGTTCCAAATAGCACCCTGTTCCCTATTTAGTCCACTACTTTAGATTAGAGCCCAGACGATGGGTCCATAGGGCTCTGTGCCAAAGTCTGGCACTATCTAGGGTGCCATTTGGGATACAACATCCCTCTCCCCTGCAATATCAAACATTTGAGGCAAAAGTTTCTTCGTTAGATTGTTGTGTGTCCAGCATGGAACAGGAACATGACAAATCAGCAGAAACACCATAGCAGTATCCGTAGCAGTATTCTAAAATACCTGACTCCGTCTCAAATCAAGGAATCCTCAGGTGAGCTGCGATGCGAGTTGCATTAAAATGTTCGATGCTTACATACATTATCATATCACAAACTAAGGTTTTTTTCCTTCTGGCGAAAAAATCCCCCATTAAATCAAAAACCGTGACATCCACTCACGTCCAATCATTCCTATTGAGTTTTCTTAACTCGATCGAACCCCACCTCTCTGATTGTCGAGGCAATTCCAATTAACTGGTCATTCGTGTTTGTTTGCTGTCGGAGGCTGGAGGGAGTTAACGTGCCCTTGGGGTCGTGGCGGAACCGTGCCTTCCTGATCTCCTGATCTGTCCATTGATTATAGAGGTTGATACGATGGGGCCTAGCGGGTGCACCCGGCTTCCTTGTAACGCAGCCTGCTGTTTCCTTTCCCATGTCTTAGTGAGGCTGTGGAGGGAGGTTGGTTAGATCTGTTGGGGTTGTAGACAGGGGGTAATGTTTGTGTGGGGAGGAGGGGAGAGTTAATGTAGGGAAAGGGTTGTGATTGTGAGATGTGTGTGTGTGAGAGAGAGAGAGAGAGAGAGAGAGAGAGAGAGAGAGAGAGAGAGAGAAGCTTGGGCTATAGCGGATGTAGTAAGATCAATTCTGCGAGAAATGAATTAAACCTCAAAACAGAAAATGGGTTAGGTTTGGATGTAACTGATTGTCTCTGGAGAAGGACTGAAAATGTCTCCCTTGTGGGTTGTCATAGCCTGCCTTGTTTGAGTGGTAATTCTAAAGATGTTTCTGGAAGTTATTTGATAGCAAAATAAAATGGCCATCTAGCCAAAGCTGAAATCTTTGTGTGCAAAACCAGCAGCCACCATACTTGACTGGTAGCTTGATCCTGGAAGATGCTTTGTGTGTTGTTTGTGAATGTGTGTGTGTGGCTCAATGGCCCAGGCAGCAGCCAACCACTGCTGTCATCACCTCCCCTTCACTCCTCCCCTCCTCCTCCCCCTCCACCCCATTATCGCCTGGCGCATCAATGCAGCCAGTGTAATTGGAATGATCAAACTCGGTTTTCCAATAATGTGGACACTATCATCATCTCTAATGAAGTGGATAGTGGCTCTGACGGCTCTAGCTGAACCCGCAGATGGGGGATGGGGGGGGATACACCTGGGTCATGTCCCAAATGGCACCCTATTCTCTATTCAAAGTGCACTTCTTTTGACCATGGCCAATAGGGAATACGGTGCCATCTGGGATGCATCCCTGATCAAAATGGTCTAACGCGTTTGTCCTCGTCCACCACCAAGCCTTTCAGATGGCCGGTTTGAGTGTAACCTCTGTGTAACATTGGTGGGAAATGGCGTCACGAACTTTAAAGATGTGTTTGAATACAGGAGGTGTGACATGTTAAACATGGCTTCTTGGCCTGGTACTGGAGAACAAAAAGAAGCCAGTAGGTGAGATGATGGTCTATACTGTACAGTAGAACAAGAGGAGATGGTATGATGGTGGTCTACTGTATTCAGTGTCTATTCATGGTCTGATTGGGTGCAGTGGAGGTGTTCTGGTTAAGCTAGGGGATGCTCTCTCTCTCTCTCTCCGCCTTTATTTTCTCTGTCTCTCTCTCTCTATATATACTCTAGTATCAGTTACTCCTAGGCTTTCCATCCCATCGTGTTTAGCCACACACACAAGTCCATGTGTACCGTCAAATGTCTGAGAGAGCAGCTTGTTAACTGCTTCACTCCAGCGAGCTTCGGCAGTGATGGCGGGGAGGCAGCGGGCCCACTGGCTGCAGACTGCACTGGCTCTAATGGCCATCACAGCCAGAAAGACAGAACCTGGCCAGAGAGAATGGGAGAGGGAGGGATGGAGTCAGAGGGAAGGGAGGGGGGGGGGGGTTGGAGGGGACAATAGAGAGCGAGAGACAGACACAGAGAGATGTTTGCTGTTCATTTTTTATTGTTTATTTCACTTTTGTATATTACTATTATCTTATATGTTTCCCATGCCAATAAAGCCCCTTGTTTGCTCCCCATGTCTTAGTGAGGCTGTGGAGGGAGGTTGGTTAGATCTGTTGGGGTTTTAGACCGGGGGTAATGTTTGTGTGGGGAAAGGGTTGTGAGGTGTGTGTGAGAGAGACAGAGAGACAGAGAGAGACAGGCGTATTCCAGATCTGATCATTGAAAAACAACTCCTAGGCTTCTGCTTGTCCAGCTAACAAAATGTAAGGGAGGGAGAACTCGTAAAGAAGGTGTTGTGTGTGACAGAGAAAGAGACAAGTCAGGATGAGTGGAGAATTGCTGGATATTGCTGCAGTTTGCTGTCGCTGTACTTCTCAGTGGACCTAGTGAGTAGTGTCCTGCCATGTTTCCAGAGTGCTTCAACAGTGCTTCGTAGGGGGTCACACACAGGGCTTCTGGGTTGAAAGAAGACCTATTCCGTTCTTTCTTTCGTTTCTTCAGGGGGCGTGTGGCGTTGTAGTGTGTTTTGGGAAACATTTCACGTCGGTGTGGCATCATCAGTTTATGTTTACACACGGATACCAGAATAATACCTTGGCCCGTCTGCAAATAGGGCGATATAATACAAAACCTGAGGAAATGACATTTAAACAGTGACATTTTAACATGTTTAAAAACGCCTCTAGTTCATGTCGGTGTGTTCAATAAAGTAATCAGCAATGTTTACGTGGATATAAAAAAAGAATACCTTGATCCATCTGCAAATAGGGCAGCACAATGGAAATCTGAGGAAATTACACTGTAGCTGAAAAAGGTTATTTTGCGTTTTTCTCTCAGGAGAGCGTGACATGGGCTTGTTATTCGTCATTCATGAATAGGAAGATAAAGGTTATTTTGAGCAGCGTACTTCACGATCCCCAAAAAAGGTGAGCGAGAGGAGCCTATTTTGCCGGAGTGAAAGGAAACACTAACACTCTAATTGGTTAAGGGTTACTTGAAATAAAGGCATGCGTTCCACATGGCACCCTTTTCCCTACATCGTGCTCTACTTTTGCCTAGGGCCAATTAGTCCACTATGTGGGGCATAGGGTGCCGTTTTGGGATGCAGGGGTCATGTTTCCTTGTGAGTGATAGCTACAATGAAGTGTTCTTATCAAGGAGTTTTGATAACAGTTTGTAAAGTAAGACATTCATACCGTAGAAGTACATTAAACAACATGGCACAAAGTTAATCTCATGGTGTTTGTGAACCAAACTATTAGTTAGAGGGTGGGAGGGTTTCCGGTGTTTGTTTGTTTACTGATGCTGCATGGGATAGAAGGAAAAAACAGACATCAAAACAGCCAGCGCCATCTGTTAACAAAAGGAAAGTCTATGACCTAGTTTTAGAGCGCAGATCGCTCTGACTGCAGGATCTCTCTCTCCCGCTCTCCCTCGACACTCCACTGTGCCGACTGCACCACATGTAACACGCTGGATGTGACATGACTGTTGCAGTTGAGGTCGATTAGGCCGCTTTGTGTGTGTGTGTGTGTGTGTGTGTAGTGCGTTACACAATGTCGTCAACATGGAGCCATTGTATGGAACTAGAAGTGCTGTAGTTTACCACTATCAACTATGCTACCACTTGTGGGTTTAGAACTAACTGTACGTAGAGCGATGCAAAGTGAATAACGTGACAACAGAAGATGAATCGGTTAGAGATTATACTCCATGACAGCAGACAGGGAATCCAATCCCCAAAAAATGACACAGACCACAACATAAAAAGCCTCCAGTTAGGAATAATAGAAAGCCACTGAAAAAAGAAGACAAACCATTTCAGTTCCTATTTTAAGCTGGGGACGGTAATTGGTGATGCACCTGAGCAATTGTTCCTGAATGCTGTTGAAAAGAGGTTTGAAAAAATAAATCCACGAAAATGGAACAACTCCACTGGGGGACAAGCATTATTATTCGCAGAGACCAACAGAAAACTACAATAAACGGTTGGAAGAAAAGGAAAATAGAACGGCCATTAGATTTCGATAAAAACAAAAAATTTAAAGTGAGGACTATTTTCTGTTCCATTTGCTATTATTTCATTTTTCCTAACAGGTTGGAACTGAACAAAGCCTGTTGAGTAAAATGGCCCCAGTGACGATATACAGGACTGGTAATTGGTGGTGGTTTCTACAGTGAATACAGGGATTTCATCTTTGACTAGTTTATCAGATGGCTAGACAAAGTATCTTCCAGGATCAAGCTACCAGTCAAGTATGATGGCTGCTGGTTTTGCACACTGCATACAACGATTTCAGCTTTGGCTAGATTGCCATTTTATTTTGCTATCAAATAACTTCCAGAAACATCTTTAGAATTACCACTCAAACAAGGCAGGCTATGACAACCCACAAGGGAGACATTTTCAGTCCTTCTCCAGAGACAATCAGTTACATCCAAACCTAACCCATTATCTGTTTTGAGGTTTAATTCATTTCTCACAGAATTTATCTTACTACATCCGCTATAGCCCAAGCTTGTCCTCCTCAGTTATCTCTCTCTCTCTCTCCCTCTCTCTCTCTCTCGATTGGTGGATTGAAAAGCATGCAAGCAATTCCTAGGTGCTGACAGCTGTCCTGCTCTTCCGTGGAGCGAGATTCACACTTTGTGTCTAGGGCTGGTGATGAGACAACTGAAGTATGATGCTGATGAGAGTTGTTGACTGCGTCTCAAATGGCATATTGAATAGGCTGTTATTTGGGACACTATCTATTATTATTATCCCAATACCCAGACTAGATGGTATGTTGTTTGTGGCCATTTCTTGACCTCTCACAGTGTTATGTTTTTAAAAAAGGTTCTTGATTGACATTTTCCCTTGTCCTGTTGTCCGCAGTATTGACTTTCTGAGTTGAGGTGCTGCTAGAAATGTCGGTCCTGTATGTTAGAGTTCAGTGTGGTCATATCGAGACGGTATTGTTATTGACGGTTAGGTTGACCTGAGTGGTTTGCACCTTCATGGTTGAGTTTACATTTCCTAAGTTGGAGTGTTTTGTCCAAAGGATAATTTAAGTTGTATTTAATTAACATATATCACCTAAGTTGAAGATGTATTACTGAACTAATTAGTTTTTCTCTACATTGGATGAACGGAAGCTTTATTTTCATCGAGTGACGATAAGCCAACCAAGCAAGGTATTGCTTTATAACCAGGGAGCTATGTCGTCACACAAGCGAATGCACAAATAGAGCTCTAGGGGTGCTGGAGCACCTCCCCCTTTGCCCTCCTATGAAAAAAAAGTGCCCTTTTGATTGGTGTCGGTTTTTTCCCCTTTAAATTGCCTATCCACCTAGATCATTTCTCATTAATCAAAAAGTCCCCTCCCCCGTCCTTCTGCCACAGTGCGTGCGGCAGTGCATTGCTGCGCTCGTCTTCGTCACATGCACGAGCTTCCCACCTGCACCAGGCAGTGATTTTGAAAGGAATACCACCATAGGTTTTTTGACATTTCTAGCATGTGTCGTCTCATGGTCAGGGACACGAAATAGGGCGACTGCAGTTCGCTTCTGTTAGCAGCAGAACAAATTCAAATTGAGTAAAGAATAGTAAGTAGAAATGCATGACTGGAATTAAAGTCGATTCTGAGCGCCTGCCCCAATCAATGGTCTGTGTACGACCCTTCCTCCGTGTATAGTCTGAATTGGTTTCACAAGAGTTGCATAATTCCAAAACAAACAATGATAGGGTGTGGCGACAACGCCATTAATTAATTATGACACAATGATGTGTTTATAATGCGACAACCCAGTAATGCTGTTTACTAAAACACTCTCACCCTCAAGGTAATAGCCGTAAATAGGCAGTCATTAATTGAAGCCAAATATTTGGAGTTCTCATTAGGTGTTTAAGTATTCATTGAGATTCATGAGATGGTACATCCCATATACACAGAAAGAGCAACTTACATTTACATTTACATTTAAGTCATTTAGCAGACGCTCTTATCCAGAGCGACTTACAAATTGGTGCATTCACCTTATGACATCCAGTGGAACAGTAGTGCATCTAAATCTTTTAAGGGGGGTGAGAGGGATTACTTTATCCTATCCTAGGTATTCCTTAAAGAGGTGGGGTTTCAGGTGTCTCCGGAAGGTGGTGATTGACTCCGCTGTCCTGGCGTCGTGAGGGAGTTTGTTCCACCATTGGGGGGCCAGAGCAGCGAACAGTTTTGACTGGGCTGAGCGGGAACTGTACTTCCTCAGTGGTAGGGAGGCGAGCAGGCCAGAGGTGGATGAACGCAGTGCCCTTGTTTGGGTGTAGGGCCTGATCAGAGCCTGGAGGTACTGAGGTGCCGTTCCCCTCACAGCTCCGTAGGCAAGCACCATGGTCTTGTAGCGGATGCGAGCTTCAACTGGAAGCCAGTGGAGAGAGCGGAGGAGCGGGGTGACGTGAGAGAACTTGGGAAGGTTGAACACCAGACGGGCTGCGGCGTTCTGGATGAGTTGTAGGGGTTTAATGGCACAGGCAGGGAGCCCAGCCAACAGCGAGTTGCAGTAATCCAGACGGGAGATGACAAGTGCCTGGATTAGGACCTGCGCCGCTTCCTGTGTGAGGCAGGGTCGTACTCTGCGGATGTTGTAGAGCATGAACCTACAGGAACGGGCCACCGCCTTGATGTTAGTTGAGAACGACAGGGTGTTGTCCAGGATCACGCCAAGGTTCTTAGCGCTCTGGGAGGAGGACACAATGGAGTTGTCAACCGTGATGGCGAGATCATGGAACGGGCAGTCCTTCCCCGGGAGGAAGAGCAGCTCCGTCTTGCCGAGGTTCAGCTTGAGGTGGTGATCCGTCATCCACACTGATATGTCTGCCAGACATGCAGAGATGCGATTCGCCACCTGATCATCAGAAGGGGGAAAGGAGAAGATTAATTGTGTGTCGTCTGCATAGCAATGATAGGAGAGACCATGTGAGGTTATGACAGAGCCAAGTGACTTGGTGTATAGCGAGAATAGGAGAGGGCCTAGAACAGAGCCCTGGGGGACACCAGTGGTGAGAGCACGTGGTGTGGAGACGGATTCTCGCCACGCCACCTGGTAGGAGCGACCTGTCAGGTAGGACGCAATCCAAGCGTGGGCTGCGCCGGAGATGCCCAACTCGGAGAGGGTGGAGAGGAGGATCTGATGGTTCACAGTATCGAAGGCAGCCGATAGGTCTAGAAGGATGAGAGCAGAGGAGAGAGAGTTAGCTTTAGCAGTGCGGAGCGCCTCCGTGATACAGAGAAGAGCAGTCTCAGTTGAATGACTAGTCTTGAAACCTGACTGATTTGGATCAAGAAGGTCATTCTGAGAGAGATAGCGGGAGAGCTGGCCAAGGACGGCACGTTCAAGAGTTTTGGAGAGAAAAGAAAGAAGGGATACTGGTCTGTAGTTGTTGACATCGGAGGGATCGAGTGTAGGTTTTTTCAGAAGGGGTGCAACTCTCGCTCTCTTGAAGACGGAAGGGACGTAGCCAGCGGTCAGGGATGAGTTGATGAGCGAGGTGAGGTAAGGGAGAAGGTCTCCGGAAATGGTCTGGAGAAGAGAGGAGGGGATAGGGTCAAGCGGGCAGGTTGTTGGGCGGCCGGCCGTCACAAGACGCGAGATTTCATCTGGAGAGAGGGGGGAGAAAGAGGTCAGAGCACAGGGTAGGGCAGTGTGAGCAGAACCAGCGGTGTCGTTTGACTTAGCAAACGAGGATCGGATGTCGTCGACCTTCTTTTCAAAATGGTTGACGAAGTCATCTGCAGAGAGGGAGGAGGAGGGGGGGTGATTCAGGAGGGAGGAGAAGGTTGCAAAGATCTTCCTAGGGTTAGAGGCAGATGCTTGGAATTTAGAGTGGTAGAAAGTGGCTTTAGCAGCAGAGAGAGAAGAGGAAAATGTAGAGAGGAGGGAGTGAAAGGATGTCAGGTCCGCAGGGAGGCGAGTTTTCCTCCATTTCCGCTCGGCTGCCCGGAGCCCTGTTCTGTGAGCTCGCAATGAGTCGTTGAGCCACGGAGCGGGAGGGGAGGACCGAGCCGGCCTGGAGGATAGGGGACATAGAGAGTCAAAGGATGCAGAAAGGGAGGAGAGGAGGGTTGAGGAGGCAGAATCAGGAGATAGGTTGGAGAAGGTTTGAGCAGAGGGAAGAGATGATAGGATGGAAGAGGAGAGAGTAGCGGGGGAGAGAGAGCGAAGGTTGGGACGGCGCGATACCATCCGAGTAGGGGCAGTGTGGGAAGTGTTGGATGAGAGCGAGAGGGAGAAGGATACAAGGTAGTGGTCGGAGACTTGGAGGGGAGTTGCAATGAGGTTAGTGGAAGAACAGCATCTAGTAAAGATGAGGTCGAGCGTATTTCCTGCCTTGTGAGTAGGGGGAAGGTGAGAGGGTGAGGTCAAAAGAGGAGAGGAGTGGAAAGAAGGAGGCAGAGAGGAATGAGTCAAAGGTAGACGTGGGGAGGTTAAAGTCGCCCAGAACTGTGAGAGGTGAGCCGTCCTCAGGAAAGGAGCTTATCAAGGCATCAAGCTCATTGATGAACTCTCCGAGGGAACCTGGAGGGCGATAAATGATAAGGATGTTAAGCTTGAAAGGGCTGGTAACTGTGACAGCATGGAATTCAAAGGAGGCGATAGACAGATGGGTAAGGGGAGAAAGAGAGAATGACCACTTGGGAGAGATGAGGATCCCGGTGCCACCACCCCGCTGACCAGAAGCTCTCGGGTGTGCGAGAACACGTGGGCAGACGAAGAGAGAGCAGTAGGAGTAGCAGTGTTGTCTGTGGTGATCCATGTTTCCGTCAGTGCCAAGAAGTCGAGGGACTGGAGGGAGGCATAGGCTGAGATGAACTCTGCCTTGTTGGCCGCAGATCGGCAGTTCCAGAGGCTACCGGAGACCTGGAACTCCACGTGGGTCGTGCGCGCTGGGACCACCAGATTAGGGTGGCCGCGGCCACGCGGTGTGGAGCGTTTGTATGGTCTGTGCAGAGAGGAGAGAACAGGGATAGACAGACACATAGTTGACAGGCTACACAAGAGGCTACGCTAATGCAAAGGAGATTGGAATGACAAGTGGACTACACGTCTCGAGTGTTCAGAAAGTTAAGCTTACGTAGCAAGAATCTTATTGACTAAAATGATTAAAATGATACAGTACTGCTGAAGTAGGCTAGCTGGCAGAGGTTGCATTGTTGACTATGTAGGCTAGCTGGCAGTGTCTGCGTTGTTGACACTACACTAATCAAGTCGTTCCGTTGAGTGTAATGGTTTCTACTGTGCTACTGTGCTGCTATTCGGGGATAGCTGGCTAGCTAGCAGTGTTGATTTACGTTACGTTGCGTTAAAAAAACGACAATAGCTGGCTAGCTAACCTAGGAAATCACTCAAGACTACACAATTATCTTTGATACAAAGACGGCTATGTAGCTAGCTATGTAGCTAGCTACGATCAAACAAATCAAGCCGTTGTACTGTAATGAAATGAAAAATGTGATACTACCTGTGGAGCGAAGCGAAATGCGACCGGATTGTTGAGTGCTGAAGTTCTGTTACGTTAAGGACGACAAATAGCTGGCTAGCTAACCTCGGTAAATTAAGATAATCACTCTAAAACTACACACTCTAAACTACACAATTATCTTGGATACGAAGACAGCAAAGACAACTATGTAGCTAGCTAACACTACACTAATCAAGTCGTTCAGTTGAGTGTAAGTTGTGCTGCTAATCGGTAGACGGTGGACTAGCTAACGGTAGACGTTAGCTAGCTAGCTAGCTGCAGGGCGGTGTAGACTGCGTTAGGACGACGAAATACGATAATTACGCAATTATCTATGATACAAAGACGGCTATGTAGCTAGCTAAGAAGAAAAAATGCTAAGATTAGACAAATCAAACCGTTGTACTATAATGAAATGTAATGAAATGTAATACTACCTGCGGACCGAGTGCAGATGCGACCGCTCGCTCCAACCCGGAACTTGCCTGCAGACTTGCCATATTTACAGAAATTCGTGAAAGAATTATCTACCTTTCAAGTCATCTTTCAAATAAGCTTAGATATTGTAAAGATGCCATTTTTTGATAGTAAAATAAAAACCCATTAAGAGTACAACGAGTATATCTGGGAAACACATTTTTATCTGCGTTTCAAATTTGAATCACTACCTTGCTATTTAAAAAAACTCAAGCACGCATAATTTACATCAAATCATTCCACATGAATTGAGTCTTATTATCAGACAATGATCAATCTGAAGTCCTGAGAATCACATGCTTCCCCACAAAAACCAAAACTTATCTTCCCTCTTGCTATTTTTACCCAATTTAAACAGAAAATGTGCTGGACAGCTATTCGATGAGAGGGTGCTCCAAACTCCGCACTTTTAACATCAAACATTTGAAGATTGCAAATATTCATGATGATAGGAATCTTTTAGGAAGAGGAGCATAAATACCTCCGATATATTACAAGTATGTCAACAGGATGAGAGAGAGAGCGAGAGAGAGAATCATTCCATGGACTACAGCAGCAGACGAGACAGTCACAGTACCTTGAACTGTGTCCAGCAACAGCAGATCTAGTCCGAATTTAGTGTTTTTTCTATATGCAGTACTTCTCTGGTGTATTCGTCCTATTTAGAAGGAGCTCATGAAAACTGTATTCACTCCACCAGTGGGTGTCTTGTGGAAGAATAAGCAGTGGAAGAGAGGGAGTATGACATGGTGATATAAGGCTGAACAGGGCTTTTCCTCTCTCTCTAGCGTGGGTCCAGACATCACTGCCCTGGGACAGGGGGATCACAGGTTCACAGACTGCAGACTGCCCCACCTGTTTCCTCCAGGTTTCTTTCCTGTTCCCTACGGAGACACCAGAGAGGTGAGTTCCAGGAGAGTTCCAGGAAATGAGATGGAAATTTATCACACAAGCAGAGGCGCAAGTACACACACACACTATAGTCCCTCTTCACACACGCACACACACACACACACACACACACACACACACACACACACACACACACACACACAATTCCCTGAGCAGCTGATGCAGCCGAGAGCTCCTTCAACTCCTCTCCACAGAGAGAGACAGAACTCTCATGACTAATTCTGTAAGGCTTAACTATGCTGACCTCCCGACCTCTATCACTGTCATGCCCAAAGTTTCAAAATATTTGGCGAACCCTTCACATAACATTCATTGGCCATGAAATGTGATTATTCTTTAAGGCGGTGATGAAGACATTTTGGCGAGCGTTGACGAAAACAGACGCATTATTCCTTTCCCCAAAACAACAAAAAACAAAAATCACAACTAAATTAATATGATGCATATTAGGCTCGAATTACGTATGCCTACTCTTTGGATCTCAGTCCAGACATCTGCGACAAAAATATTTTGTATCATCTTTCCGGGTGATGTGACTTATAACATATTACTCTAAGCCTCATCTCTCGCTAATGGTTTTTGACAATCTAGGGAATCAGACGGTATTTAAATTTTGGCAGGGCTCTACAATGCAGAGCGAAAGGATATGTACTGTATGCTTTCAATGGAATACTCTATTCAATTTATAAAGCCATGAGGGTTTAGGTTTAGTGAAGGGTGACGACAAGCATGGAAACCATGGTCATGTTCATTAGGGCAAGCAACGGAAAACATTTTCAAACGAATTGCAACGGAAAACAAAAATGAGCATTTTTGATTGGACGCGTCCGGGAAGTACCTCTCCACTTCAGTCTGTTTATATCCGTTTGGAATAAAGCCCATGTGAAAAGGAATCTGTGACTGGTCTCCATTTTACAGCACCCACCAATGGCTTACTACTGTAGCCTATATGCGTGAGGCTTATGGAAGCATTGACACATTTTGAGGTGTAATCCAACCATTAAATGTTTCATTAATTCATACATTTGCTGAATATTGATGAGCATAATTTATTAATTAATTAATTTATTAATTTATTTGCCTCCAATACCCTACTCAACAAATTGGATGCAGTCTATCACAGTGCTATCCGTTTTGTCACCAAAGCCCCATATACTACCCACCATTGCGACCTGTACGCTCTCGTTGGCTGGCCCTCGCTTCATACTCGTCGCCAAACCCACTGGCTCCATGTCATCTACAAGACCCTGCTAGGTAAAGTCCCCCCTTATCTCAGCTCGCTGGTCACCATAGCATCTCCCACCTGTAGCACACGCTCCAGCAGGTATATCTCTCTAGTCACCCCCAAAACCAATTCTTTCTTTGGCCGCCTCTCCTTCCAGTTCTCTGCTGCCAATGACTGGAACGAACTACAAAAATCTCTTAAATTGGAAACACTTATCTCCCTCACTAGCTTTAAGCACCAACTGTCAGAGCATCTTACAGATTACTGCACCTGTACATAGCCCACCTATAATTTAGCCCAAACAACTACCTCTTTCCCAACTGTATTTAATTTATTTATTTATTTTGCTCCTTTGCACCCCATTATTTTTATTTCTACTTTGCACATTCTTCCATTGCAATACTACCATTCCAGTGTTTTACTTGCTATATTGTATTTACTTTGCCACCATGTCCTTTTTGCCTTTACCTCCCTTCTCACCTAATTTGCTCACATTGTATATAGACTTTTTTTTTTTTTTTTTTTTTTTTACTGTATTATTGACTGTATGTTTGTTTTACTCCATGTGTAACTCTGTGTCGTTGTATGTGTCGAACTGCTTTGCTTTATCTTGGCCAGGTCGCAATTGTAAATGAGAACTTGTTCTCAACTTGCTTACCTGGTTAAATAAAGGTGAAATAAATAAATAAAATAAAAAAAATTGTCGTAAATGGCCTACGGCTGTAGGGTTAGGAGGAACATCACACACGCTAAACACAGAATACGGCGACATCCTAATGGCTAAATGAGATTAATCTTTTTTTTATTTTCTTTTTTAATCTAATGGGTTCATTTGAGCACAGTTCTAAGAAAACAATACATCCATAATCATCTGAATAAAGTAATATTATCTCTAATCAACAAAGATCATGTTTTTGATTAGCGAACAGAAGCTAGATTGCGTCAGTCCAATAATCTACTAAGAAAAATTACTCACCTCGCGTACAATCATCCACTGGTCTTGTAAAACATGCTTCTATAAAGCACTCGCAACCCCTTTTAAAACCAATGCCGTCACACCACCATGTCCAGCAAGGATTTTACTGCATTCAATAAAACCATGTCTTGGAAATCATTTCTCACTATCAAAGCTCCAGCTATAATTACAAGTGATAATTGTTTTTAGCTCTACAGAGACAGTGATAGGATGGGATTATATTACATGAGAAAGAATAACTGTTGACTGAAGATTCTATCGATATTTCATAATGTAATTAACCTAGTGTAATACTATACTACCAGTTCCTACAAGGCGAGCACTCAGACTGGCACTAGAAGGAAGTCTAGGACAGACTGAAGTCGAGTCTCAAATGGCACCCTATTTATTATTTCTGGAGAGAAGAAGTGCACCATATAGAGAATAGGCTGCCAACCTGATGAAATCTGTCAGAGGACAAATAAAGTTAATCTATCAAATGTGAACAGGAATCTACATGCTTGGTGGCAGCGGTGGGATCCAGGCAGGGGCAGAATAGAGCGACCATATAAAACCCATCCAAAATGGAACAAATGAAACCCATCCAAAATGGAACACTTCTATTTAGTACACTATAACACTATATACACTGAACAGGAAGCTACATGCTATCTTACATTTGGTGGCAGCAGTGGGATCCAGGCCTGGATATATTATGGACAGACCATATAGCTAGTTGGACCACATATCAAAAACCAACAGACACCAATGAATGTTCTGAAATGGTGTCGGATGAGATGAGAGGACATGGGGGTGAGGAAGATATAGTACTCTGGCTGTCTAGATGAAGATTTAGAAGATATAGTCCTGTAGCTGTCTTGACGAAGATATAGTAGATATAGTACTGTAGCTGTCTAGATGAAGATATAGTAGATATAGTACTGTAGCTGTCTAGACGAAGATATAGTAGATATAGTACTGTAGCTGTCTAGATTAAAATATAGTAGATATAGTACTGTAGCTGTCTAGATTAAGATATAGTAGATATAGTACTGTAACAGTTTAGATTAAGATTTAACATAAATAGTACTGTTGCTGTCTAGATGAAAACATAGAAGATATAGTAGATATAGTACTGTAACTGTCTAGATGAAGAGACAGAATATATAGTACTGTAGCTGTCTAGATGAAGATATAGATATAGTAAATATTTGTATGAAAATAACAAAAATCAACAACTAAGACATAAATAGAACAAGTTCCACAGACATGTGACTAACAGAAATTGAATGATGTTTCCCTGAACAAAGGGGGGGTCAAATTCAAAAGTAACAGTCAGAATCTGGTGTGGCCACCAGTTGAATTAAGTATTGCAGTGCATCTCCTCCTCATGGACTGCACCAGATTTGCCAGTTCTTGCTGTGAGATTTTACCCCAATCTTCCACCCACTTGTTGTTGATTCTTCACAAAAAAATACAGTTTTATATCTTTATGTTTGAAGCCTGAAATGTAGCAAAAGGTCGCAAAGTTCAAGGGGGCCGAATACTTTCGCAAGGCACTGTATATAGTACTGTTGCTGTCTAAATGAAGATATAGTACTGTAGCTGTATACATGAAGATATACTAGATATAGTACTGTCGCTGTCTAGATGAAGATATAGCGGATATAGTACTGTAACTGTCTTGATGAAGATATAGTACTGTAGCTGTCTAAATTAAGACATAGTACTATAACAGTCAAGAGGAAGATAGCCTCCAGTACCATATCTACTCTGTCTCAATGAAGATACAGAAGATATAGTTCTGTAACTGTCTAGGTAAATATATAGAATATATATAGTACTGTTGCTGTCTAAATGAAGATATAGTACTGTAGCTGTATACATGAAGATATAGCGGATATAGTACTGTAACTGTCTTGATGAAGATATAGTACTGTAGCTGTCTAAAAGGCGATCTAGTAGATATAGTACTGTAATTGCCTAGATGAAGATATAGTACTGTAACGGTCTAGATGAAGATATAGCAAATATAGTACTGTAGCTGTCTAGATGAAGATATAGTACTATAAAGATCTAGATGAAGATATAGCAAGTAAAGTACTCTAGCTGTCTAGATGAAGATATAGTAGATATAGTACTGTAGCTGTCTAGATGAAGATAGAGGATATACAGTAGAAATGTAGCTTTTTAGATGAAGATATAGTAGATATAGTACTGTAACTGTCTTGATGAAGATAGAGGATATAGTACTGTAACGGTTTAGATATAGAAGATATAGTTCTGTAACTGTCTTGATGAAGATATAGTACTGTAACGGTCTAGATGAAGATATAGAAGATATAGTACTGTAACTGTCTTGATGAACATACAGTAGACAGTACTGTACCGGTCTAGATAAAGATATAGCAGATATAGTATTGTAGCTGTCTAGATGAAGATATAGTAGATATAGTATTGTGACTGTCGAGATTAAGATATATCAAATCAAATGTAATTGATCACATATATGTGATTAGCAGATGTTTTTGCGGGTGTATCGAAATGATTTTGCTTCTAGCTCCGACAGTGCAGTAGTAACTAACAAGTAATATCTAACAAATTACACAATATATACCCAACATACACAAATCTAAGTAGGATTGACGAACAATGTCAGAGCGGAACGGACTAAGATACAGTGGAATAGTACAGAATACAGTATATACATATGAGATGAGTAATGCCAGATATGTAAACATTATTAAATTGACTAGTGTGCCATTCCTTAAAGTGGCCAGTGATTTCTAGTCTATGCATATAGGCAGCAGCCTCCAATGTGCTAGTGATGGCTGTTTAATGGGGAGAACCGGTTGAAAGTTTGTCGGCTGAATGAGCGACACCGGTTGAGCATTCCTACAGCATTTCCCTCCAGAAGCCACGAGAAAGTTGTCCGGCTGCGGGCACTGTGTCGAGGGGATTTATACTACTATCTGTACTTACTGGTGGCACAGAGGCGATTGCGTCTGAAGCTGGGCTAGCAGGACAGCAATCCTTGCCGTAAGGCGATCGTTATCCTGTATATTATGACTACAGAGACTGCAATTAGAAGGCATCATGTTAATGTTACTACTTAGATTCGGCTGGTGGAGGTCCTGACGAACCACGTCCAGATAAAGCATCCTGAGCGAAAAAGTTGAATGACATTTTTTTTTTTAAGTTGAGTGACGGAAAAACAAAAAATATAAACGGTAATTAAAAAGTAAAAAGCGTAAAGTTGTTGCGTAGCAAAATAAGGTTAGCAACAAAACACACAGCAGCACGTGAACAAGTCTGCAAGTTGTGACTGGAAACATTCATAAAAATACAAGTGTTATACATCGGTTTAAAGATTAACTTCTTGTTAATCCAGCGGCTTTGTCAGATTTCAAAAAGGATTTACGGCGAAAGCATACCATGCGATCATCTGAGGACAGCGCCCCGCATACAAACATTTTACAACCAAGTAAAGGAATTACAAAAGTCAGAAATAGCGATAAAATTAATCACTTACCTTTGAAGATCTTCATATGGCTGCAGTCACAAAAGTACAAGCTACACAATAAATGTTTTTTTTTTAATAAAGTCCCTCTTTATATCCCAAAAACTCAGTTTTGTTGGCGCGTTTTGTTCAGTAATCCACTGGCTCAAAGGCCGTCAAAACATGCAGACGAATACATCCTATTAGTACCAGTAAAGTGCGTTGAAACATGTCAAACAATGTTTATAATTAATTCTCAGCTTGTCAATTGTCTAAATAAGCGATAATATTACAACCAGACAATAGCATATACAAATAGCATAAAAAAAACAATGAAGGTCACACACTCGGTTACGAGCAAAACCAGCACTGCGTGATTCTACAGTCCACTGAGAGAAAGGTCTCATTCTTCTTCATTTTTCAGAAAACAAGCCTGAAACAATGTCTTAAGACAGTTTACATCTAGTGGAAGCCATAGGACCCGCAATTTGGGTCCTAACCCATTAGATACTGTATGGGCATTCAATTGAAAATACCCACATCAAAAAAATCCCACTTCCTCGATGGATTTTCCTCAGGTTTTCACCTGCCATATTAGTTCTGTTATACTCACAGACATTATTATAGAGTGTTTTCAATCCAAATCTACCAATTAGATGCATATCCTGGCTTCTGGGCCCGAGTAACAGGCAGTTTACTTTGGGCACGCTTCTCATCCAGATGTCGAAATACTGACCCCAAGCCATAAGAGGTTAAGCAGCGAGTCGGAGTCAGAGGCCGAGCCTTCTCTGGTCTCTGCTCCTCCCGTTACGGGGTCTGAGACGCTGAAGCCTCCCACCATTAGCTTTGACAAATGAAAACCCTAGTCATTGGTGACTCCATTACCTGCAGTATTAGACTTAAAATGAATCATCCAGCGACCATACACTGTTTACCAGGGGGCAGGGCTACCGACATTAAGGCTAATCTTTAGATGGTGCTGGCTAAAGTTAAAACTGGCGAGTGTAGAGAGTATAAGGATATTGTTATCCCTGTCTGCACCAACGATGTTAGGATGAAACAGTCAGTGGTCACCAAGCACAACATAGCTTCAGCATGTAAATCAGCTAGAAAGATGTGTCGGCATCGAGTAATTGTCTCTGGCCCTCTCCCAGTTACGGGGAGTGATGAGCTCTACAGCAGTCTCACAACTCAATCGCTGGTTGAAAACTGTTTTCTGCCCCTCCCAAAAGATAGAATTTGTAGATAATTGGCCCTCTTTCTGGGACTCACCCACAAACAGGACCAAGCCTGGCCTGTTGAGGAGTGACGGACTCCATCCTAGCTGAGGGGTGCTCTCATCTTATCTATGAACAAAGACAGGGATCTAACTCCCCTAGCTCCACAATGAAATAGGGTGCAGGCCAGGCAGCAGGCTGTTAGCCAGCCTCCCAGCTTAGTGGAGTCTGCCACTAGCACAGTCAGTATAGTCTTTTCAGCTATCCCCATTGAGACAGTGTCTGTGCCTCGACCTAGGTTGGGCAAAACTAAACATGGCGGTGTTCGCCTTATCAATATCACTGGAATAAAGACCTCCATTCCTGCCATTATTGAAAGAGATCATGATCCCTCACATCTCAAAATAGGGCTACTTAATGTTAGATCCCTCACTTCCAAGGCAGTTATAGTCAATGAACTAATCAGTGATCATAATCTTGATGTGATTGGCCTGACTGAAACATGGCTTAAGCCAAATGAATTTACTGTGTTAAATGAGGCCTCACCTCCTGGTTACACTAGTGACCATATCCCCCGCACATCCCGCAAAGGTGGAGGTGTTGCTAACATTTACGATAACAAATTTCAATTTACAAAAAAAAACAGACATTTCCATATTTTGAACTTCTATTCATGAAATCTATGCAGCCTACTCAATCACTTTTTATAGCAAATGTTCCTCACTGAGTTCCTATCAGACCTTGTAGTCATAGCAGATAACATTCAAATTTTTAGTGACTTTAATATTCACGTAGAAAAGTCCACAGACCCAGAACAAAAGGATTAATCGACTCAATGGGTTTTGTCCAACATGTCTCCGGACCTACTCACTGGCACAGTCATACTCTGCACCTAGCTTTGTCCAATGAAATAAATGTTGTGGATCTTAATGTTTTTCCTCATAATCCTGGACTATCGGACCAATATTTTATTACCTATGCAATCGCAACTATTAATCTGCTCAGTCGTGCTATGAATTCTCAGACAACCCAAAGATTCCTTGATGCCGTCCCAGACTCCCTCTGCCTACCCAAGGACGTCAGAGGACAAAAATCATTTAGCCACCTAACTGAGGAACTCAATTTAACCTTGTGCAATACCCTAGATGCAGTTGTGCCCCTAAAAACTAAAATAATTTGTCATAAGAAACTAGCTCCCTGGTATACAGAAAATACCCGAGCTCTGAAGCAAGCTTCTAGAAAACTGGAACGGAAATGGTTCCACGAGCTTGGAAAGACAGTACCATGCTGTATCGAAGAACCCTCACTGCTGCTCGATCATCCTATTTTTCCAACTTAATTGAGGAAAATAAGAACAATCCAAAATGTATTTTTGACATTGTCACAAAGCTAACTAAAAAGCAGCATTCCCCAAGAGAGGATAGCTTTCACTTCAGCAGTAAAAAATTCATTAACTTCTTTCATTCATTAACACGAAGTGTTTTAGTACTATTTCTCTTGACACAATGATAAATAATCATGGCCTCTAACTATACTGAAAGGAGCTGCTTCCTGTGTTTGACCCTCCTATGTTGAACATAATAAACGGCTCTCTATCCACCGGATGTGTACCAAACTCACTACAAGTGACAGTAATAAAGCCTCTCTTGAAAAAGCCAAACCTTGACCCAGAAAATATAAAAAACTAATCAGCCTATATCGAATCTCCTATTCCTCTCAAAATGTTTAGAAAAGCTGCCTCCCCGAAGACAAAAAAACAATGTATACAAAATACTTCAGTCTGGTTTTAGACCCCATCATAGCACTGAGCATTTGTGAAGGTGGTATATTACCTTTTAATGGCGTCAGACCGAGGCTCTGCATCTGTCCTCGTGCTCCTAGACCTTGCTGCTTTTGATATCATCGATCACCACATTCTTCTGGAGAGAATGGAAACCTAAATTGGTCTACACGGACAAGTTCTGGCCTGGTTTAGATCTTATCTGTCGGAAAGATATCAGTTTGTCTCTGTGGATGGCTTGACAAATCAACTGTAAATTTCGGTGCTCCTAACGGTTCCTTTTTAGGACCATTATTGTTTTCACTATATATTTTACCTCTTGGGATATCAATCGGTAACATAATGTTAACTTTCACTGCTATGCGGATGACACAACGCTGTACATTTCGATGAAACATGGTGAAGCCCCAAAATTGCCCTCGCTGGAAGCCTGTGTTTCATACATAAGGAAGTGGATGGCTGCAAACTTTCTACTTTCAAACTCGGACAAAACAGAGATGCTTGTTCTAGGTCCCAAGAAACAAAGAGATCTTCTGTTGAATCTGACAATTAATATTTATGGTTGTACAGTCATCTCAAATAAAACTGAAGGACCTCGGCATTACTCTGGACCCTGATCTCTCTTTTGACGAACATATCAAGACTGTTTCAAAGACAGCTTTTTTCCATCTACTTAACATTGCAAAATTCAGACATTTTCTGTCCAAAAATGATGCAGAAAAATTAATCCATGCTTTTGTCACTTCTAGGTTAGACTACTGCAATGCTCTACTTTCCGGCTACCCGGATAAAGCACTAAATAAACTTCAGTTAGTGTTAAATACGGTTGTCAGAATCCTGACTAGAACCAAAACATTTGATCATATGACTCTAGTGCTAGCCTCCCTACACTGGCTTCCTGTTAAGGCAAGGGCTGATTTCAAGGTTTTACTGCTAACCTACAAAGCATTACATGTGCTTGTTCCTACCTATCTTTCCGATTTGGTCCTGCCGTACATACCTACACGTACGCTACGGTCACAAGACGTAGGCCTCCCAATTGTCCCTAGAATTTCTAAGCAAACAGCTGGAGACAGGGCTTTCTCTCATAGAGCTCCATTTTTATGGAATGGTCTGCCTACCCATGTCAGAGACACAGTCTCAACCTTTGAGTCTTTATTGAAGACTCATCTCTTCAGTGGGTCCTATGATTGACTATAGTCTGGCCCAGGAGTGTGAAGGTGAATGGAAATGCACTGGAGCAACGAACCACCCTTGTTGTCTCTGCCTGGCCGGTTCCCCTCTCTCCACTGGGATTCTCTGCCTCTAACCCTATTACAGCGGCTGAGTCACTGGCCTACTGGTACTCTTCCATGCCGTCCCTAGGAGGGGTGCATCACTTGAGTGGGTTGAGTCACTGACGTGGTCTTCCTGTCTGGGTTGGCGCTCGCCCTTGGGTTGTGCCATGGCGGAGATCTTTGTGGGCTATACCTCGGCCTTGTCTGAGGATGGTAGGTTGGAGTTGAAGATATCCCTCTGGTGGTGTGGGGGCTGTTCTTTGGCAAAGTGGGTGGGGTAATATCCTGCCTGTTTGGCCCTGTCCAGGGGTATCATCGGATGGGGCCACAGTGTCTCCTGACCCCTCCTGTCTCAGCCTCCAGTATTTATGCTGCAGTAGTTTGTGTCGGGGGGCTAGGGTTAGTCTGTTATATCTGGAGTATTTCTCCTGTCTTATCCAGTGTCCTGTGTGAATTTAAGTATACTCACTCAAATTCTTTCTTTCTCTCTCAGAGGACCTGAGCCCTAAGACCATGCCTCAGGACTACCTGGTATGATGACTCCTTGCTGTCCCCAGTCCACCTGGCCATGCTGCTGTTCCAGTTTCAACTGACCTGAGCCCTAAGACCATGCCTCAGGACTACCTGGTATGATGACACCTTGCTGTCCCCAGTCCACCTGGCCATGCTGCTGTTCCAGTTTCAACTGACCTGAGCCCTAAGACCATGCCTCAGGACTACCTGATATGATGACTCCTTGCTGTCCCCAGTCCACCTGGCCGTGCTGACATGTTGCACTATTATTTGACCATGCTGGTCATTTATGAATATTTGAACATCTTGGCCATGTTCTGTTATAATCTCCACCCGGCACAGCCAGAAGAGGACTGGCCACCCCTCATAGCCTGGTTCCTCTCTAGGTTTCTTCCTAGGTTTTGGCCTTTCTAGGGAGTTTTTCCTAGCCACCGTGCTTCTACACCTGCATTGCTTGCTGTTTGGGGTTTTGGGCTGGGTTTCTGTACAGCACTTTGAGATATCAGCTGATGTAAAAAGGGCTATATAAATACATTTGATTTGATTATGACTATTTCTGTATTTTGAATTTGATGCTCTGCCATTTCACCGGATGTTGTCGAGGTGGGTCGTTCGCGGAACGCCTGCGCCAGAGAGGCTAACAGTCTGATGGCCTGATTGAAAAACAGATTCCGTTTCTCGGTCCCAGCTTTGATGCACCTGTACTGACCTCGCCTTCTGTATGAATGTGGGGTGAACAGGCAGTGGCTCTGGTGGTTTATGTCCTTGATGATCTTTTTGGCCTTCCTGTGACATCGGGTGCTGTAGGTGTCCTGGAGGGCGGGTAGTTTGCCCCCGGTAACGTGTTGTTCAGACCGCACCACCCTCTGGAGAGCCTTGCGGTTGCCGGTGTTGTGGCAATATTCAGTCAATAATATTTCTCAAATACCAGAGCCTGTGAGTTCAAATAGACGTTCATTACAAAGTAACAAGAACCTAGTTAGTTCATGAAACAACTGATCTCTCCAGTCCCAGTACTTTGCTTTTATACAGTTTTACCCCTACATAACGTAGTCACTCCACTTTATGTAAATGATTAATACCTTTTAGCCTTGGCCACCCTAATCTTGTTGCCTTTCTTATTGGTTCAGACATTAGGGCGTAGATTCTATTGGTGGCATGACACATAGACATGCACACTCCTACAGCAGGTCTAATGGTGCCTGTTACTAATTAGCTAATGTTCCTGTCCAAATGTCTTCACAGGTTCAGGCCGATGTTGTCTATGTAAGATTAACCCATGTGCATGTCCTTCACAAGATCAGATATGGCCCAGACCAGACAGGTCCGTGTTGGTCTACCTTGCATCATCAACGTGGATTCTGCTTACGTTCTGTTTTTACATGTCTAATTTTTTACATTTTTAAATTGCACCTTTATTTAACCAGGTAGGCAAGTTGAGAACAAGTTCTATTTTACAATTGCGACCTGGCCAAGATAAAGCAAAGTTACACGTGGAGTAAAACAAACATACAGTCAATAATACAGTAGAAACATGTCTATATATGATGTGAGCAAATGAGGTGAGATAAGGGAGGTAAAGGCAAAAAAAGGCCATGGTGGCAAAGTAAATACAATATAGCAAGTAAAACACTGGAATGGTAGATTTGCAGTGGAAGAATGTGCAAAGTAGAAATAAAAATAATGGGGTGCAAAGGAGCAAAATAAATAAATAAATAAATAAATAAATACAATAAATACAGTAGGGAAAGAGGTAGTTGTTTAGGCTAAATTACAGGTGGGCTATGTACAGGTGCAGTAATCTGTGAGCTGCTCTGACAGTTGGTGCTTAAAGCTAGTGAGGGAGACAAGTGTTTCCAGTTTCAGAGATTTTTGTAGTTCGTTCCAGTCATTGACAGCAGAGAACTGGAAGGAGAGGCGGCCAAAGGAAGAATTGGTTTTGGGGGTGACCAGAGAGATATACCTGCTGGAGCGCGTGCTACAGGTGGGTGATGCTATGGTGACCAGCGAGCTGAGATAAGGGGGGACTATACCTAGCAGGGTCTTGTAGATGACATGGTGATGGTTATCTCCATGTTGATCCAGCTTTGTACATTCAGCCTTCATTCTGCTTACACATGTCTAATATTTAACCTTATATTGATTTTACTTTCAACTTCAAAGAAAACAGTATTTTTTTATTTTACTAGGCAAGTCAGTTAAGAACAAATTCTTATTTTCAATGACGGCCTAGGAACAGTGGGTTAACTGCCTGTTCGGGGGCAGAATGACAGATTTGTACCTTGTCAGCTCGGGGATTTGAACTTGCAACCTTCCGGTTACTAGTCCAACGCTCTAACCACTAGGATACCCTACAGTATAGGTACTTTATAATCACAATAGGACTGGAGATTCTCCAACACCGGTGGTGCAGTTGCCGTACCAGGCGGTGATACAGCCCGACACGATGCTTTCAATTGTGCACATGTAAAAGTTTGTGAGAGTTTTAGGTGACAAGCCAAATGTATTTAGCCTCCTGAGGTTGAAGAGGCTCAGTTGCGCCCAAAGTCTAAATTGCACCTGGGCTAGAATAATTCATTATGGCCTTTCTCTTGCATCTCAAAGATGATGGTGCAACAACAACAAAAAAGCTTGTTTTTAGTTGTTGTTGGTATTAATCTTTTACCAGATCTAATGTGTTACATTCTCCTGCATTCATTTCACATTTCCACAAACTTCAACGTGTTTCCTTTCAAATGGTATCAATAATATGTATATCCTTGCTTCAGGTCCTGAGCTACAGGCAGTTAGATTTGGGTATGTTATTTTAGGCAAAAAATTTTTTAAAAGAGGCAGATCCTTACTAGGTGACTGACAGAGTGGTTGATGACAATATCATCAGTTAAACCAGGTGACTGACGGAGTGGTTGATGTTCATATCATCAGTTAAACCAGGTGACTGCTGGAGTGGTTGATGTTCATATTGTCAGTATGAGAAAACCACCAGTGAATGATTCTGAGAGGACCAGGACTGTGTCTGAAAGCGCTAAGTAAACGATATAGGAAACAGAGCTCAGACGGTCTAAGTGGCCCACTATATAGAGAATACTGTGCCATTTCAGGCAAACATAGCACAGCATATAGGGAATAGGGTAACATAACTAGATGACGTACTCGTAGGACAGCTTGGTGTGTGGGTACATGATGGGGAAATAGCTTGGTGTGTGTTTAGAGAGCCACATGTTACCTTCTGCCAATCCCCCTCCCCCTGTCTCTTTGTTCTGGAAGTAGGGTACACAGAGCAGAGCTCCAGCACAGCACCAGTCTGCATGCCAAGAGGCAAATGTGCCATTTCAGAGAGCACTGGTGTGTGCGCCATAGCTGGTCAAACACAGAACAGACACAGAACCCACCCCTCCCGTCCTCCCCTATTCAACCAAATGGCTAAGGGTTGCCACTCAGCCACTCTTACCCTATAAGAGCTGTCACCGTGCATGTCACAGTGCACTCCACAACCAGGGCTAAAAGCCTTGCTTCTGAATAGGGGACCTTATGTACTGACAACAGCACATGTGCCTACTCCAGGGCCTAACAAAAGAGGCAGTCACAGTCTAGGATAAACATGTTTGCCACCAAGATCGTAGACACTTACTTCGGTATATTCGGTGCTCTATACGGTGTCGTATCTGAGTGCTGTTGCAGAGAATGTTCGATTACTGTATGAACACATTATACACGTTCTCTGACTATTGTTCTAACATCATGTAAATGTCACCAAGTGTACAAAACATTATTAGGAACACCTCCCTAATATTGAGTTGCCACCCCTTTTGCCCTCAGAACAGACTCAATTTGTCGGGGCGTGGACTCTACAAGGTATCGAAAGCGTTCACAGGGATTCTGGCCCATGTTGACTCCAAATCGTCCCACAGTTGTGTCAAGTTGGCTGGATGTCCTTTGGGTGGTGGACCATTCTTTATACACACAGGAAACTGTTGAGCGTGAAAAACCCAGCAGCATTGCAGTTCTTGACACACTCAAACCAGTGCGCCTGGCACCTACGACCATATCCCGTTCAAAAGGCACTTAATTCTTGTCTTGCCCATTCACCCTATGAATGGCACACGTACACAATCCATGTTTCAATTGTCTCAAGGCTTAAACATCCTTCTTTAACCTGTCTCCTCTTCATCTACACTGATTTGGATTTAACAAGTGACATCAATAAGGGATTATAGCTTTCACCTGGATTCACCTGGCCAGTCTGTCATGGAAAGTGCAGGGGCTCCTAATGTTTTGTCCATTGTCTGTCACAAGTGGTGCTTTAGGCTGATCCATTGCATTCGGACTGAAAGTTTGCATGACTATAACTGAGGCCGGCTTTCTCTCTAAAGCATGTTAATTGGATGTATTTAAAAAACACCTGCTAAGTCCTATAAATAGGTGAGTTTGAGAGAGTTTTTATTGGGATATTCAGTGTTTGTATCCCAATGACTGTGTGTGCACAATCACTTGTATTAGTGTTTCTCTTCATCTCTTTTTCAGTCATTGCTTTCCATAATATAATGGTCATTACATTGCTCAACACCACCGCAACAGCTGCACGTCATTAACTAACTCCAGTGCTGTCGGCTTTTACAAATGATACGACAAGTGATTTTCTGCCCTACGTGACAGTCGCTCCAAATGGAACTCTACATTCCGGTTCAATACTTTTCTGCTATTGAGTTTCTATTATGACAGGTGTACACTTTACCGGGGCCATGTAGCACATAAGAGATGATTTGGAGTGTCACACAGTGGCCACAGAGTGTGTATGTGTGTACAGATGTGGCCACTCACCAAATATTCCATCCAAGCAGCCCTCAATTACAGTGATATAGTGCCATACAGGACAACAAACACCAACGTCCCTCTTTTTTTCTCTGTTTTGTTCACCCTAGCGCCCACTTTGAAGAAAAAATAAAAACATTGCCTTTGATAATACACTTACACCGGGAGCATAATGTATTCCTGACATGGCAAAAGACTTGAGTAATTCTGGAGTAACTCAGCCGTAATACAATCAGTGTTTAACTTACTGTGCTTGCGTTTGAATATTAGTCATTTTCCATCTATTGATTCCTTTAAAAGTGAATTTGTGCTTCTGTGTCGTCTTAGGTGCTGCTTGCCAGGCAAAGCCTTCAGGTATTATGCTTTTATTATGGTAAAGTCAGTTGAAAGCAACTGTTTGCTTTCAAAATAATTGTTGGTTTGAAAATCAAGGTTTGCATGGAGAAAGTATACCGATTTTTTTTTAAATGACCTGGATGATGGGGACAGTCTAGGAAGACAATAACATGGGTTATGGGGACACTCCAGCAACCTTCTTCCATAACCTTCTTCCATACAGCTTCTACAGCATCTGAAGGCCGTCAGACTGTTAAATAGTCACCATTACCCGGCATCCGCCCAGTACCCTGAATTTAAGTCACTGCAACTAGCCGGCTACCACCCAGTTACTCTACCATGGGACCTTAAAGGCTGCTGCCTTATGTACATACATGGAACACATCACTTTACTCAAGTTTACACACTGTTTTACCCACATGATACGTATACTGTTTTATGGTCAAGATCAAAACTATTTAACTATTGCTGTACATATACCATTCTTCAGATATACTACATATTCTATCCATATAATCTCCATATTATCTATACATCCAATCGCGCACACACACACACACACACAGTGTATTTATACTCCGGACTCCGACATCCTAATATTTCTATATTTCTTAATGACATCATTTCTCTTTTAACAGTAATGTATATTGTTGTGAATTGTTAGATATTACTGCAATGTTGGAGCTGGAAACACAAGCATTGCTACACCCACAATAACATCTGCTAAATATGTTTATGCGACCAGAGGGATTTGAGGGAACAAGGTGGAGGAGATAAGGGAAAATCTCTCAGGATCTTCTGAGACTCAGTCGTCTGCAACTGTATTGTGGATCTGAATGTTTTGAACTTAATTGAATTAGATAAAGGCCTATAGCAGTCATCCGACATTTAAAAGAGGAGGAGGAAAGATAAGAGAAAAAGCCACTTTTGGCTTTCATATCATCTCTCCCCAGGCAGACAGATGGAGGAAAGGGGTATACAGACTCTTCCCAGCAGGTAGAGTGGCAGGTATCACTACCAACTCCCCACCCGCGACACACACACACACACACACACACACACACACACACACACACACACACACACACACACACACACACACACACACTAAACCTTCCCGACCAGATCAGCATCACTAACCCTATGCTAAACCGTCCCAACCATTCTAGACACAACGATAAGCATTCTACAAGTGACATCATTTAGGTTTGATGATGGTACTGCTATTTGGATTTTGGGAGGTAACTTCACTCTGTCAGGGATCATCGCAAGGTCAGTTGGGTTGTTAGCGCTATTCTGGAAATTGATATCATTCAAATGCATATAATTCAAATGCATATGTTCTCTCATCTTCTTCGCATCCACTTTTGAGCCGTATTCAAGGCATCTATGGGGTCTTATTGACGTTCTACAATTCACTGATTATTTTAAGGATCACTTGAATTCTGCTCTACATCCTTCACGACTCATTCCTCTTTCCACTAGAATACCTTGGCAGAGGATAATTTTGCCCCAGGCGTTGAGATAATGAATTCTATATGTAGTACGATAAAATGTGAAACGTCAATAACACAGGTGCAAGATGTCTGCCTCCATTGTGAAATCATGTTTGGCAGTTTGTTTTTCAGAAGAAAGGATGGTTTCCATGGCAAACTACTGTTTTTTTTCTTTTCTCTTCATAACATATTTCATTCTTCTCCTGGATGAATACCTACCTTCCAATCTTCCTTTCTTTGCTTTAAAGACAATATCATTTGTTCCCCTGCAATTAGCTTTTAAAAAGGCATTTCTCAGACGCTATTGACTTGTTGGTTTATCTTTTCGCTATAGAGATGGAGGCAACACAAATAAAAGTCATTATCACCAGCGTTCTCTTCACTATGCTCTACCTTTTTCTACAAGCAATTTGTCTGTGTTTGCTGCCATTTCTTCCCAAGATTGAATGTTACATTTAGTGCCGATCTCGGCCACCCTGGCAGTCTGACAAATGAAGACAATAGGCGGTTTGGGAGACACCTAGTGCAACAGTTATTGAAGTTGATCACTTATAATTTGCATATAGATAAGGCACTCTTCGCAGACTAAATGTTTAGCATATAAATTAGATTTGTACATTTTTTACTGAAAGGCCGAAATGTATTGAGCGGAAAAAGTCAAACAAATCTCTGTGGTATGGGTGTTTGAAAAGTTTATGATTGAATAATTGTAAAGATGTCAGGATGTTTGTTCGGGGCATTAATGGCTGTCCGCAATTGCCCTAACCACTTTGGCCTCAGTGTTGATCCATACCCTCCGCAGTGCCTTGCAAAAGTATTCATCCCCCTTGGCATTTCTCCTATTTTGTTGCATTACAACCTGTAATTGAAATGGATTTTTATTTGGATTTCCTGTAATGGACATACACAAAATAGTCCAAATTGGTGAAGTGAAAAAAAAAACTTGTTTAAAAAAACCCCAGAAAAGTGGTGGGTGCATATGTCTTCAACCCCTTTGATATGAAGCCCCTAAATAAAGATATGGTGCAACCAATTACCTTCAGAAGTCACATAATTAATTAAATAAAGTCCACCTGTGTGCAATCTAAGTGTCACATGATCTCAGTATATATACACGTGTTCTGAAAGTCCCCAGAGTCTGCAAATCCACTAAGCAAGGGGCACCACCAAGCAAGCGGCACCATGAATACCAAGGAGCTCCCCAAACAGGTCAGGGACAAAGTTCTGAAGAAGTACAGATCAGGGTTGGGTTCTAAAAAAATATCTGAAACTTTGAACGTCCCACAGAGCACCATTAAATCCATTATTAAAAAACGGAAAGAATATGGCACCACAACAAACTTGCCAAGAGAGGGCCGCCCACCAAAACTCACGGACCAGGCAAGGAGGGCATTAATCAGAGAGAGGCAACAAAGAGACCAAAGATAACCCTGAAGGAGCTGTAAAGATTCACAGCGGAGATTGGGGTATCTGTCCATAGGACCAAACACTCCACAGAGCTGGGCTTTATGGAAGAGTGTCCAGTTAAAAGCCATTGCAAAAAAATAAGCAAACACATTTGGTGTTCACCAAAAGGAAGGTGGGAGACTCCAAACATATGGAAGAAGGTACTCTGGTCAGATGAGACAAAAACTGAGCATTTAGGCCATCAAGGAAAATGCTATGTCTGGCACAAACACAACACCTCTCATCACCCAGAGAACACAATCCACACAGTGAAGCATGGTGGTGGCAGCACTTGAGTGGTTTAAGGGGAAACATTTAAATGTCTTGGAATGGCATAGTCAAAGCCCAGAACTCAATCCAATTGAGAATCTGTAGTATGACCTAAAGATTGCTGTACACCAGCAGGAAAGAATCGAACTTGAAGGAGCTGGAGCAGTTTTGCCTTGAATGGGCAAAAATTCCAGTGGCTGTCACGAATATTACCGAAGGTGACTCCCCTTCTTGTTCGGGTGGCGCTCGGCGGTCGTCGTCGCCGGTCTACTAGCTATCACCGATCCGTTGTTCTGTGTTCCTTTGGTTTTGTCTGATTGGTATCACCTGTTTCTTGTTTGGTTGTTAGGGTGGGGTTATATATAGCTTGTTCAGCCCGCTTCTGTTTCGTGCGGGCTTGTTCGTCTGTTTTGTTTGTATTTTGGGTTTCGCGCTGTCCGGTTATTATTTCTGTTCATTTGTTTTCCTACTTTTGTTCATGTTATTTTTCCTGGACATTAAAGCGTGGGTTTTCCCACATCTTTTGCTCTCTGCGCCTGACTCCACACCTCCTCACTCATCTGTCGTAACAGAAGCCCGCACCACGATATGGAGTCAGCAGGAGCAGCTACCACTCCTCTTCCCACAATGGAGGAGAGAGTCCTTCATCACACGTCCATCCTCCATCGCCTAGGATCAGCGATGGATCAAATGATGGAGAGGATGGATCGTTGGGAGAGGAATGGTCTCCCTACTACCCCACCAACCCTCCCACCAGCAACTCTACCATCTCCCCCATCTGGATCCGGTTCCAGCGCACTGCGCATTACGCCTCCGAGGGAGTACGATGGAGCAGCGACGGGGTGCCAGGGATTCCTGCTTCAACTAGACCTCTACCTGGCCACCGTTCGGCCGGCTCCCTCGGACGAGGAGAGCGTGTGGGTCCTCATCACATGCCTTAAGGGTAGAGCCCTGGAGTGGGCTAATGCGGTCTGGAACGGGCCCGGCTCAGCGAAGGACAATTACCCGGAGTTCACCCGCCGTTTCAGGGCCGTGCTCGATCACCCTCCAGAGGGTTGAGCGGCGGGTGAGAGATTGTTCCATCTCAAACAGGGGACGAGGAGCGCGCAAGACTTTGCGCTGGAGTTCCGCACCTTGGCCGCTGGAGCAGGGTGGAACGACAGGGCCCTGATAGACCATTACAGGTGTAGCCTGAGAGAGGACATCCGCAGGGAGCTGGCCTGTCGGGACACTACACTTAGCCTGGATGGACTGATAGACCTGTCGATCCGGTTGGACCATCTGCTAGTTGCTCGCGGACGTTCTGAAAGGGTCCTGTCAGTTCTACCTCCTGACCCTCCTGCTCCTATCCCGATGGAGCTAGGAGGGACCGCGTCTAGGGAGATCGGAGGAGGAAGCTCCTCCTGTACCAGTTGTGGCCGGAGAGGGCACACGTCTGGTCGGTGCTGGAGGAATTCATCTAGGAATCGAGAAGGCAGGCAGAACACTCCTCGGTCACCCCAGGTGAGTAAGCACCACACTCTCCCAGAGTTTCCTGTTGGTCACATGTTCTTATTAATTTGTTTCCTTAATTATTCTCCTTCTATCCAGCATAAGGCACTGGTAGATTCAGGCAGGTGTGTAGAGGTTTCCATCGGTGTGACAACGGTAGAGAGTCCAGACCAGGTTTCCACCGTGCGCATTCCAGCTGAGTATGACGATTTGGCTATCGCTTTCAGTAAAAAGAAGGCGACCCAATTACCACCCCATAGGCAGGGGGATTGCGTGATAAACCTCCAGGGTAACGCTGCACTCCCCAGGAGTCATGTGTATCCTTTGTCCCAGGAGGAGACGGTGGCTATGGAAACATATATCACCGAGGCTCTGGGACAGGGGTACATTCGGCCCTCCATGTCACCTGTCTCTTCGAGTTTCTTTTTTGTGAAGAAAAAAGATGGTGGTTTGCGTCCGTGTATTGATTATAGAGGTCTAAATTCCATCACGGTGGGTTTTAGTTACCCACTACCTCTCATTGCTACGGCAGTGGAATCATTTCACGGAGCGCAGTTCTTCACTAAACTGGATCTCAGGAGTGCTTATAATCTGGTGCGTATTCGGGATGGAGATGAGTGGAAAACTGCATTTAGCACTACTTCTGGCCATTATGAGTATCTCGTCATGCCATACGGTTTAAAGAATGCTCCAGCTATATTTCAATCCTTCGTGGATGAGATTCTCAGAGACCTGCACAGACAGGGTGTAGTGGTGTATATTGACGATATTTTGATCTACTCCGCTACACGCACTGAGCATGTATCTCTGGTGCGCAAGGTTCTTAGACGACTGCTGGAGCATGACCTATATGTGAAGGCGGAGAAATGTGAGTTTTCCAAACGATCAGTTTCCTTCCTGGGTTATCGCATTTCCAGCTCTGGGTTGGTAATGGAGGGTGACCGCGTAAAGGCCGTGCGTAATTGTCCGACTCCGACCACGGTAAAGGAGGTGCAGCAGTTCTTGAGTTTTGCCAATTACTACCGGAGGTTTATTCAGGGTTTTGGTCAGGTAGCTGCCCCTATTACCTCACTGCTGAAGGGGGGGCCGGTGCGTTTGCAGTGGTCAGCAGAGGCGGACGGAGCTTTTCGTAAGTTGAAGGCGATGTTCACTGATGCGCCGGTGTTGGCGCATCCGGACCCTTCTTTGGCGTTTATAGTAGAGGTGGACGCATCCGAGGCTGGGGTTGGAGCGGTACTCTCACAGCGTTCGGGTGTGCCACCGAAGCTCCGCCCATGTGCCTTTTTTTTGAAGAAACTCGGGCCAGCGGAGCGGAATTATGATGTGGGGGATAGGGAGTTGTTGGCTATGGTTAAGGCCCTGAAGGTGTGGAGACACTGGCTTGAGGGGGCTAAGCACCCTTTCCTTACCTGGACTGACCACCGTAACCTGGAGTATATCCGATCAGCTAGGAGACTGAATCCTCGTCAGGCAAGGTGGGCCATGTTTTTCACCAGATTTCGTTTTACTATCTCGTATAGACCAGGTTCCCTCAACACTAAGGCCGACGCGCTGTCAAGACTCTATGACACTGAGGACAGGTCCATCGATCCTACTCCCATCATTCCGGCAGCTAAGCTGGTGGCACCAGTAGTATGGGATGTGGACGCGGACATCGAGCGGGCGCTAAGGGAGGAACCTGCGCCTCCACAGTGTCCGGAGGGTCGTAGGTACGTGCCGCTTGCTGTTCGTGATAAATTGATTCGATGGGCTCATTGTCTACCCTCGTCGGGTCACCCAGGTATTTTTAGGACAGCGCGAGGTCTTCAGAGGAAGTACTGGTGGCCCACTTTGATGAGGGATGTGCGATTCTATGTCTCCTCCTGTTCGGTGTGCGCTCAGAGTAAGGCTCCTAGACACCTGCCACGAAGTAAATTACAACCTCTTCCCGTTCCACAACGGCCGTGGACCCATCTATCGGTGGATTTTCTTACTGACCTTCCCCCCTCTCAGGGTAACACAACGATTCTGGTCGTTGTGGATCGGTTCTCTAAGTCCTGCCGTCTGATTCCATTGCCCGGTCTTCCTACGGCCCTACAGACTGCGGAAGCTCTTTTCACCCATGTCTTCCGGCACTACGGGGTGCCCGAGGATATAGTTTCTGATCGGGGCCCCCAGTTTATCTCCCGTGTATGGAGGGCATTTGTGGAACGTCTGGGGGTCTCGGTCAGCCTAACCTCAGGGTATCACCCGGAGAGTAATGGGCAGGTGGAGAGAGTCAACCAGGAGGTGGGTAGGTTTCTGCGGTCGTATTACCAGGACCGGCCAGGGGAGTGGGCGAGATATATTCCCTGGGCAGAAATAGCCCAGAACTCACTAAGCCACTCCTCTACCAACATGTCACCATTTGAGTGCGTGTTGGGGTACCAGCCAGTCCTGGCACCGTGGCATCAGAGCCAGACTGAGGCTCCTGCGGTGGAGGAGTGGGTGCAGCGCTCTAAGGAGACCTGGAGGGCTGTCCAAGAGTCATTACGCCAAGCGAGTGTAAGGCAGAAGAAGAGCGCTGACCGTCACCGCAGTGAGGCCCCCGTGTTTGCACCTGGGGACAGGGTCTGGCTCTCGACCCGAAACCTGCCCCTCCGCTTGCCCTGCCGGAAGCTGGGTCCGCAGTGTATAGGGCCATTTAAAGTCCTGAGGAGAATAAACAAGGTTTGTTATCGATTATTACTTCCTTCGTATTATCGTATTAACCCCTCGTTTCATGTGTCTCTTCTCAGGCCGGTGGTAGCTGGTCCCATGCAGGAAGGTGAGGTGCCGGAGGTTCCTCCGCCCCCTCTGGACATCGAGGGGTCCCCGGCGTACACGATACGAGCTATTCTGGACTCGAGATGCCGGGTGAGGGGCTTGCAGTACCTCGTTGACTGGGAGGGATACGGTCTGGAGGAGAGGTGCTGGGTTCCAGTGAGGGATATTCTAGATCCATCTATGTTGAGAGAGTTCCATCGCCTCCGTCCGGATCGCCCGGCACCTCGGCCCCCGGGTCGTCCCCGAGGCCAGCGTCGGCGCGCTGCGGGAGCTGCGCGTCAGGGGGTTGGGTACTGTCACGAATATTACCGAAGGTGACTCCCCTTCTTGTTCGGGTGGCGCTCGGCGGTCGTCGTCGCCGGTCTACTAGCTATCACCGATCCGTTGTTCTGTGTTCCTTTGGTTTTGTCTGATTGGTATCACCTGTTTCTTGTTTGGTTGTTAGAGTGGGGTTATATATAGCTTGTTCAGCCCGCTTCTGTTTCGTGCGGGCTTGTTCATCTGTTTTGTTTGTATTTTGGGTTTCGCGCTGTCTGGTTATTATTTCTGTTCATTTGTTTTCCTACTTTTGTTCATGTTATTTTTCCTGGACATTAAAGCGTGGGTTTTCCCACATCTTTTGCTCTCTGCGCCTGACTCCACACCTCCTCACTCATCTGTCGTAACAGTGGCTAGATGTGCCAAGCTTATAAAGACATATCCTGAAAGACTTACAGCTGTCATTGTTGCAAGAGTTGGCTCTACAAAGTATTGACTTGGTTGTGCACGCTCAAGTTCTGTTTTTTGTCTTATTTCTTGTTTGTTTCACCATTAAAAATATTTTGCATCTTCAAAGTGGTAGGCATATTGTGTAATTAAAATGATCCAAATGTCCCCCCAAAAAACTATATTTTAATTCCATGTTGTAAGGCAACAAAATAGAAATAATGCCAAGGGGGTGAATACTTTCGCAAGGAACTGTACATTTACCCCTTTTCTGTTCATTGTTTTGGTTTATCCATGTCAACACAGTGACCTGCCACTGCCAAGGAAAAGCAGGTCAGAACAACATGAATGTTGGAGAGCCTGGTCGGATGAAACCAATTTGAGATGGCTGCCTTTTCGGGCTCTCAGAACAACAAACTGTAACTTGTAATGGTTACATGGAATATTCTGTATCTGTAAATCTGAATATACCCACATCGAATCTGTACTGATTAAGAAGGATTTCAGTTCACCAGAATAAGTGCAAACTATGTGTCCATTAAGGTAGAAAGGGTCTCCGCATTTTCTACAAGGCACCTCAAAGCACTTGAATTAACATGTAATTATTCAATATCACTGGTATTTTGGAAAGGCCTGATCTATTTGATGATCTAATTGGAGAGTTGCCCTTTAGTGGTGCCTTTGAAGTGGTAGAGAGTCAGTCCTGGAGGAGGCTTTTTCTAACTCTCAAATAGGCCATTAAATCTCAAGTATGATCCAAATTCCAAATCTCAACTTGGTCATATCAGCACTCCAATATTAGGTAATAGTGCAGTTTAGGGCCCTTTTTATTTTCCTTCTAACACTTGCTGAGAGAGTGAGGGAGAGAGAGAGTGGGGCTAGGAAAAGGGAACAAAAGTAGAGAGGAGTAAAAAGGGAAATAGAGGGAAGGAGAGACAACGGGAGGTAGGACGGACGGAAGGGGAAAAAAGATGCGTAAATCATCTTGGATTTGGCAGGTGGACTGATCTGCTTCAGGGCACAATCAGGGGAGAGGACGTATGGGACGGGACAGGCACAAGGTCAGGTGAGGTTTGAGCAAGTCAATTTTACCCATAATATCAATAATCAATAAAGACAGTAGACAACTGAACCGGTGCTTCTGCAGAACAAGGAAAAGAACACAGCTCTGTGGCCATCAGGCAATCACACTAGATTTGAAGGGAAGGTAGGGAAGGGTTATCAAAGTGGACCACAAAAGGCTAAGATGGTAAGCACACATATTCTTAGAAAAAATGGTTCCAAAAGAGTTCCATATAGGATAACCCTTTTTGGTTCCAGGTAGAATCCTTTTGGGTTCTTTGTAGAACCTTGTGTGGAAAGGGTTCTACCTGGAACCAAAAATAGTTATTCAAAGGGTTGTCCTATGGGGACAGCCGAATAACGATTTTAAGTTCTAGATAACACATTTTTTAAGAGTGCAGGGTACCTTTTTAGAGTGTATATACTGTTACCTTCACAGCTTAATAAACTGGGAAAAACAAAACCTGAAAATCCTAGACGTCTGCATCTGTCGCTTTGACTCTCTCTCTTTCTCTGTGACATGAGACAACCTTGTGATGTAGGTTATTATATCAACAGTAGAACAGTCTACAATAATACAAACTTTCATAGGTAATTGTTCTGTCAATGGTCTTTTCTTCCCCTTTGTGGTTGGTCATTATACTGTCCAAAGAGAAATATCATCATTCTCCAAATGGTTGTTGAGTGTTCAAATAGGCATAACTTAATTGCCTAATCGTAGGTGGTTAAGACTCCTTGAAATTCATTTGGCTTGCATACTTGCCAAGATTATCTCGTCATTAACACCTAGTTAATATGCTTCTTCTACCTAGAGTCACTCTATATTAATAGCTTTTTGTCCCCTGTCTAGTGACTCAGCTACTGCACCACTTAGGAACTCCAGGCCCCCCCATATCATTCCCCAAGAGTGAACTAAACCCCTACGGATGGCCAAGTCTAAAAGACCAGACAAAGAGCATCGGGCATCGCTTCAAAACCGCGCCTCAATTGTTCTGACCTAAAATGTATTCCCCATCGGAGCCAAGAGCCGAGATACCTGCCAGTTTCCCTCCCCAAACTGGAGGAGCGAGGAAACTAGGGGCACTCGTGGCTCCAACTCCAAAGCTGTCAGTGGTGGTAATGAGGCGACCCGGGAACGGTGGTCCTATTTCAGCTACTGTATTAGCGCTCTGAAAGGTTAACCCCGAGCCCAATTAATTCGACCAGTTAAAAAGGTCAGTGCACTTTGTAAAGGGCTAGGGAGCCGATAAGCTAGCGACTTGCGTATCTACGACAAGCTCATTTGCTTAAGCATTATCATTCTTCATTATAAAGTGGCAAACATTGATTAAACATGATTGCAGGGGCCGGGGATCTGAGAAAGGTAGTGGTTGTTGGAGCCAAAAGGCAAACTAGAAGAGTGGTTAGTGGCATAGTTTGGCAGCTTTATTATCTGCAAATGGAGAAAAAGGTGCCATCTTTATTTGGCTGGAATAATCTGGTAGAACTCCTCCTTTGTCTGTTCAACTAACAATGTGCAGTCTGAGGAACTGAAGAATATGTAGCAGTGCAAAGAGTGAATAGTAAAAGACAAAACACTTGCAATGAATAAAGTTAATGGTAACAGACATAGCTATGGGGGTAAACATACATCCTGATCAATGCCAGTTCAAACTGCAAAGGTGGAGATAGCTATATTTCAAGATATGGTTGCCCTATTTTCGAGGCAGTTTTAGAACTATGCTCAAAGTGTATTTGGGTAGAACACATTGTACAGTCTGTTATATCTTTGGAAAACAGAAACCATACCAACCAAACAGCATAGCCTACTTCATTAGCACACTACACTAACAAACATCTCCCTCACATTTACACGTACAACCCGTTGCTCTTGTGCAACATCCTAATTAATTAGTGATGGATGTGTTATTTAATTAAGTCATTAAGTCATTTATTTCGCGATGCTTCTGATATTCTGATTGAGTCATTAGCGGAACAAAACACCTACCATTCTATTCGTACTAGAGTAGTTCTTAAGAGACTGGTACGGTAACAAAGGTCGTCCAACTCCTCCTCTTTCCTTTTACTCCCCCCTTCTCAATTATTCTCTTTAAATTAACCACCTGGAGAGTCAGGTGGGGTAGGCCAGATCAAAGGGCATTGCCTGGGATAATTAAGATCTGATCCTCTGGCCCCCCTTTGGAAACCAATCTTTTAGAAAATAAAAATCACTTTAGAAAATCATTTAAAAATATTCTTAGTTAACCCTTGTGTTGTCTTAAAGATAAAAAATGACCCGCCACTATGTTTAACAGCAGAGAAACCCCCCTAAATTATATTTTTTCAACTTGAAATTAGATTACTTTTCCTAGAGTGACCCCAACATTACAAAAGTGAAACATTGTCTTAGGGTCAATTTTGACCCAGTAGTTATAAAATAATTTACTCACCACAAAGACCACAAAGACACAAACACACACAAAATGAGAAATTGAGATTGTGTGCTACTGATTGGACGCAGACAAAACAAAAACATTATTGTGCATGTGCAGCATGTCCTCTCCACGACCCCACACATGACTCAAGTTCACAGACAAAATAAAAACATTTCAGACAAAATAAACATTTCTTGAAAGCATTGTTTACTAATGGGGAATGCAGTCAAAAGCTTTAAAGGTGCTGCAGATGACAGTCCCCCCAGTTCTCTCTTTGCTGAAGCCATGAGTGCATGTTTCCGTGCGTAGATCTGATTTTTTCAGATGTCCAGGAGGAACAAGAGAACAAGGATTTAGAAGAGAGGAGGAGGTATCTGAAGAAGATGGGGAAGAATACAACCCAGAGCACAATGCATCATTTTCAGATGAAGAAGATATCATCCAAGCTGAAAGAGAGACATTTTTGCCAAAGAACAACAAAATAACATGGTCCTTGTCACCATATGACAACCAGGGCAAGATGGTAGCACAAAATGTCATAAGGATGACCACAGGGCCCACAAGACATGCAGTTGCCCATGCCCAGGACATCGCCTCAACATTCTACATGTTCATCACAGCAGCCATCGAAAAAGCAGTCTTCCATACATTGCCTTCACAAATGCGCACCAGATTGTAGGCGCTCCTAAAGTTCAACTTCGTGAAGTACTGCGCCCCGTGGGATGAGGGGTAAAGGATAGCTGAACTTGATGGTGGCCTTGTTCAGTGTTCGATAATCAATGCAGGGATGCAGTCCCGCATCTTCTTGACAACCTAGAAGCTGCTGGAGGCTCTCCTGTACACAGGTCTCCATGGCCTCGGTCTCTGCAGAGGAGAGGGGTTGACATGTCCTCTCGAGAGAGCTGCGTCAGACAACAGGTCAATGGCACAGTCCCAGGGGCGAGGAGGAGGCAGGCGTGTAGCCCAGGTCTTTGAGAAAAACTGGTGCAGATCCTGGAACTCCTCCAGTAAATCCACTTGAGGAGCACAGTCCGGACTTTCCACCGTAGTGGTGTTGACAGACAACACGAGACACCTCCCCTGACACTCCTGCGACCAACCCAGCAGTCTCCTCTCGGACCAGGAAATAATTGGGTTATGCAACAAGGGGCAACCTAAAACAATGGTTTGGGTGTCCATAATCAAGAAAGTGATCTGTTCTGAATGAGTGTCATGGGTCAGCAAAGAAACAGGAGCAGTGATGTGATGTACGAGCCCTGTTCCTATTTGTACAGATACAGGTATCCTGTGTGTTTATTTTCTCTCCTTCCCCCCTCACAGGTGGCAGTCATCATTCCCCAATCAGTCATCAATCAGAAGACACACCTCCTCCTGTTTCCATTACCCAATCACATCCCCTTTGTTTAAAAACCTAGTCAGTTGTTTTCTCTGGAGCTCGATCTCTTTGTGTCTCAATCTCTCGCAATATATCTCTTACTCGTTATTGAGTTCTCTTTTGGTTTTTGTTCATACATGTCACATTTGTCCTGAATTATGTGAGTATTGTTTTGTTACGGTGATTGACTGTTTGTTTTTATGGTGGGAAAAGGGGGTACGAAGACAAGTCGCCCATGGCGACAGGTACAACAACAGAGTTACACATGGAGTAAAACAAAGATACAGCCAATAATACAGTAGAAAAATAAGTATATATACAATGTGAGAAAATGAGGTGAGATAAGGGAGGTAAAGGCAAAAAGGCCATGGTAACGAAGTAAATACAATGTAGCAAGTAAATAAAAAAATAATCACTGGAATGGTAGATTTGCAGTGGAAGAATGTTTAAGCCTTCCTGTGGAACTAGCTTGGCAAATAAAGACCTTCGGTGTTCCTTCTGTGAGGACACACAAAGCAAAGGGATCAGAGCAGCCATCCAAACTAGTTAGTTACAGTTGCCACCGGAGGAGAGCAAGGAGGACAGGCCTGTGGCAGAGCCAGACAGAACTTGATACACCTCGCCGCGGTGATAATTAAGAGAAGCTACTTAGCTTCAGAGAGAGGGAATGGGACGGTATTATCATGACGACTGAGAAAAGTGAGAGAGGAAAATGAATTAAGAGGATGGGTAGTGGACGGTGGTAGGAAGGACGGGTGCTGATGAGAAGAGAAGAAGGGGATAAAGTAAAGTTGAGAGTCTCCACTTTGGGACTTTGCATACTTATTATCGGTCTTGGGCTTTGTTCCAATATCCAATAGCATACCACTTGAAGAAGAAGAAGAAGAAGACTGTCATATTCCTGCCTCTCAGCAATGCATTAATTCAAACCCCCTGTGTATGTGGTTCTGCCTATCAGCATTGTGGGGATGGAAAGTGAACTTATTCTAATGTATTTCATAACTCCTCTTGGGAATGTGCTTTGAGGGAAGACTAAAGAATCAAAGGCCTAGGGATCAATATGTTTCTATCGTTTGAATATTTGTGTCAATATCAATATCTATCATAGTGCAGTCACTGCATTCTTTTCGGGTGGCATAGGAGGTACAGTATGCAAATCAAAATGGAGGCACATTTCAGCATTGGACCTAGAGAGCTGAGCAGGCTGTACTTTCCCATTAATATTTATACTTTAATATGAATATCAATGGTTTTCATAACCACATTCCTCTTTATTTCTCTCCTCCTAACTTGTTTTCCCCAGAGCTTGGCCACAGTTTACTGATCTCTTCTCAGTGATCCATGCAGGGAGGAATGCTTAGACACATACACAGACACACACAGGCAGGCACAGATACACACACGCAAACACACACATAGGACACCCCCACCACCACCACCATACACACCCTCTTTCTCTCTGAACACCCCTGAACAGTGTTGGCTAAGTAATGTTCTTCTATCTTCTCTCTTCAAATGGGACCTTTAAGATATATTGGCATTTGAAATGTTTGGATGATGAAAATGGAAATTCCCATTCAACAGGTTCTGGAAGCGTTTTCCAACCTCACGGTGACTACAGCTTTAATCTCTTTCTAAGTCTCCAGACCTCCCACTAGTTGAAATTGCTCCCTGCGTTTAAACAGAATAACATCCAATTACAGTGGAGTTTGGAGAAAAAGGAATACAGGAATTCAAATTGCTCCTTGCATCAGGTGTAAAGCATCCATTTATGAGTTCGGAGATGGAATACGCAGCTAGATTTGCTTTTGAAGAGTGCTTAGGTGAAAGCAACAGAGTCTGTTTGTGCTTGGTATCGGTTGTTTACCATTCCCCCGGGTTTCATACCTGACGAGAGAGAGAGAGAGAGCTCTCCACAGGTCATAAACACGCTTTGCACAACAGGACGACTTTCTTAATTTTAGTTTTTTTAAATGTGTATCTTTTCTCTCACTTTCTCTTTGTTTCTAGGAGGGAGATGGGATAAAAGGTGCTGTTCGCCGAGCAACTCACCATTGTGAAGAGATTCTCCACTCCGTAACGGCATGGTTTAAATAATTCAGCAAACACTGGAATAAGACACAGATTATTTTCTTATATATTTAAATTAGGGGAGATGAGAGAAATTGTACACGAAGAGACTCACACAGGGTGATATCTCTACTTGGGAGATAAACACAACACTGGGAAAAAATAATGTGGAGATAACTTTGCAAGGCAGGACATCCCCATGATATTGTGAAAAAGGGAATAGTGGTGTTGTTGTTCAGGCCTTTCTTTGCATTATGGGTATTGTGAGGATGAGCGTTGCGGTGAATCAGTGAGGAGGACGACCAAATGCAGGTGCCAGAGTTTCAGGATTACATAATATATTAACACTATTTACAAATATGTACAAAATGTACAAATTTAAGAAAGGCTATGTATACATGGCGCAAAGTATTCTCTTTCAAGACCTTTAGCCCTGGCCTGGCATAACCCTCTCTTCCCTGTCAAATGGCAAATCACAGGTTCTTATAGCCTTTCAGGAAACCACCTGACAGGAAACATGACTGATCAACCAATCAACACTTACATGGTTTCAATAAGGCAATAAATCACAATGAACACATCAAGGAAATACCATCGGAATTCCCATAAACGTACACATTTCAATAATAGTGTGAACCCTTGTCAAATCGGATCATTTTTCAGTGTCGCGCGCCCCAGACACAAGAATTGCTTGTCTCAAAACTAAACGGTTTGATAGCTGACCTCCCAAACCAGGAACTGCCAGAACCTTCGCCAAACAGTCAGTACTAATAATAATGAGATTTATTAAACGTTTACAATGCTCATGATTTTATGCTAAACATCTTTAGATGGTAAATAATGATAAATAGGTCTCGGGAAACCGCCGCGACTCAAACAGACAAATGTTCGCACTTAAAAGGTTCCCAGAATGTCACGTTCTGACCTTAATTTCCTTTGTTTTGTATTTATTTAGTATGGTCAGGGCGTGAGTTGGGTGGGTTGTCTATGTTTGTTTTTCTAGGTTTTGGGAATTTCTATGTTTCGGCCTAGTATGGTTCTCAATCAGAGGCAGGTGTCATTAGTTGTCTCTGATTGAGAATCATACTTAGGTAGCCTGGGTTTCACTGTGTGTTGGTGGGTGATTGTTTCCGTGTCTGTGTTTGTTCGCCACACGGTACTGTTCCGGTTTTGTTCACGGTTATTGTTTTGTAGTCATTGAGTGTTCATGTTTTTAAATAAACAACCATGGACACTTACCACGCCGCATCTTGGTCCGATCCTTGCTACACCTCCTCTTCAGACGAAGAGGAGGAAAACCCTTACAGAATCACCCACCCACCAAGGACCGAGCGGCGTGGTAAAAAACCGCAGCGACAACAGCAGCAGCAGCAGCAACAGCGGCCAGCATCACAGGACTCCTGGACATGGGAGCAGATACTGAACAGAGAGGGACCCTGGGCACAGGCTGGGGAAAATCGCCGTCCTAAAGCAGAGCTGGAGGCAGCGAAAGCTGAGCGGCGTGGTAAAAAACCGCAGCGACGACAGCAGCAGCAGCAGCAACAACAGCAGCAGCAGCAGCAACAACAGCGGCCAGCATCAGAGCAGAATCTGGACTACACGACTTGGGAGGAGATAGACAGGTGGGCGGTCGACCCAGGGAGAGTGCCGGAGCCCGCCTGGGATTCGATGGAGCAGTGCAAGGAAGGCTACAGGAGAATGAGGTTGGCGAAGCCAGCACGGCAGTGCGACAGGTACGAGAGGCAGCCCCAAATTATTTTTGGGGGGGGGCACACGAGGTGTGGTACTAAGCCAGGTAGCAGACCTGAGCTCACTCCTCGTGCTTATTATAAGCAGCGCATTACTGGTCAGGCACCGTGTTATGCGGTTAAGCGCACGGTGTCGCCAGTGCGTGCCCATAGCCCGGTGCGCTATAGGGCAGCCCCCCGAGAGTGCCATGCGAGTGTGGGCATTGAGCCAGGGCGTATGGTGCCTGCTCAGCGGGTCTGGTCGCCGGTACGCAGTTTTGGTCCAGGTTATCCTGCGCCGGCTCTGCGTGCTGTGTCTCCGGGGCGCTGGGAGGGTGCAGTGCGTCCTCTGCCTGCGCTCCGCTCGTGCCGGGCAAATGTGGGAGTGGAGCCAAAGGGAGAGGTGCGTGTAGTAAGCACTAGATCTCCCGTGCTTACCCACAGCCCGGTTCAACCTGTGCCTGCACTCTGGAGGGTCCGGGCTAGAGTAGTTGTCCAGCCTGGGGAAGTGGTGCCAAGGTTGCGCACCTGAGCTCCAGTGCTCCCCCACAGCCCGGTCTTTCAGACTCCTCCTAACACCAAGCCTCCTGAAGGTCTCCCCAGCCTGGTGGTTCCTGTGGCAGCCCCACGCACCAGGCTGTCTCTCTGTCTCCTCCCTGCAGGTAGTCCCGCCTGTCCGGCGCCGCTGCCGGAGCGTCCCGCCTGTCGCCTGTCCGGCGCCGCTGCCGGAGCCTCCCGCCTGTCCGGCGCCGCTGCCGGAGCCTCCCGCCTGTCCGGCGCCGCTGCCGGAGCCTCCCGCCTGTTCGGCGCCGCTGCCGGAGCCTCCCGCCTGTCCGGCGCCGCTGCCGGAGCGTCCCGCCTGTCCGGCGCCGCTGCCGCAGCCTCCCGCCTGTCCGGCGCCGCTGCCGCAGTCTCCCGCCTGTCCGGCGCCGCTGCCGGAGCCCCTCAGCCCAGAGGCGCCAGAGCCCCTCAGCCCAGAGGCGCCAGAGCCCCTCAGCCCAGAGGCGCCAGAGCCCCTCAGCCCAGAGGCGCCAGAGCCCCTCAGCCCAGAGGCGCCAGAGCCCCTGCCCCTCTGTCCCGAGCCCCTGCCCCTCTGTCCCGAGCTCCTGCCCCTCTGTCCCGAGCTCCTGCCCCTCTGTCCGGAGCTTCTGCCCCTCTGTCCGGAGCTTCTGCCCCTCTGTCCGGAGCTTCTGCCCCTCTGTCCCGAGCTGCCCCTCTGTCCAGTGGGGTCATTGAGAGGGGTGGCCATGGTGAGAAAGCCACGGAGGCGGACAATAAGGCGGACTAAGACGATGTTGAAGTGGGGTCCGCGTCCCGCGCCAGAACCGCCACCGCGGACAGACGCCCACCCAGACCCTCCCCTATAGGTCAAGGTTTTGCGGCCGGAGTCCGCACCTTTGGGGGGGGGTACTGTCACGTTCTGACCTTAATTTCCTTTGTTTTGTATTTATTTAGTATGGTCAGGGCGTGAGTTGGGTGGGTTGTCTATGTTTGTTTTTCTAGGTTTTGGGAATTTCTATGTTTCGGCCTAGTATGGTTCTCAATCAGAGGTAGGTGTCATTAGTTGTCTCTGATTGAGAATCATACTTAGGTAGCCTGGGTTTCACTGTGTGTTGGTGGGTGATTGTTTCCGTGTCTGTGTTTGTTCGCCACACGGTACTGTTTCGGTTTTGTTCACGTTTATTGTTTTGTATTCATTGAGTGTTCAGTTCATGTTTTTAAATAAACAACCATGGACACTTACCACGCCGCATCTTGGTCCGATCCTTGCTACACCTCCTCTTCAGACGAAGAGGAGGAAAACCATTACACAGAACGTTTTATTGTGATGTGGGAACAGTCTGGTGGGAACATTGCGGGGACATTACAAAATATAAACTGTCCCGCTGTGCAGATGATTATACAATGTTTCTTTTAGGGTGCAAAAAAACCTTCACCTGATGGTTCTAGAACATTCCCAGATTTGTTTTATTTTTTCATGTTCTGTAAAAGTTCCTAAAACATTTCTTTAGGCTGTGGGAACAATGTGGGGATATGACAAGAGATAGGTTCCCCCCAACAAATGAAACTTAACGGGAATCTTAGGTAATGTTCTGGGAATGTTCCAGGTTTGCTGGGTAGTTATGTGCTCACACTGGTGTATTACTCATTAGTCCAAGCACTAGTGTTTGAAAGGTAATGTGGTATTAAACACTGTACTACACTCAAAACCTATGCACTAACAAACGTTTTGACGCTCAGTCTGATAATGAGACTAAGATCAACAGAGTACATTGTGTGTTACATACGCTCATAATCAAACACAACCATATTTTGGTCCAGCTCTACCTGTGGATGTTCTGTACAAATTATATTTTGTTACAGTGTGTGACCTTCCGCTAATTGTTTATGCTAGTTCTCTCTACAGCTTGTTCCTGCATTATACTACTTAGTGCCAACTGTTTTGTACAGTATGTTACTGAGGAAACCTCTGAAACTTCTGAACTGTAACAATTGGTTACAAACCACATCAAGCACACTGTTAAAAGTCACAATTTGGTGTCATCTTCCCCTTGCCACAGCACACACCCAACAAACAACCTATTACATATACTGTCAACCGGATCGCTACCGTGGGAATTACAGTATCTGTCTCAAAAGATCATAACAATGATTACGAGCCAAGTTGGCGGTGGCAATAAAACGTGTGTGAGCATTTTCAAACTTTGTCAAAGTAATTTAATAATTAAAGCTCTTAAATTAGATTTATTTATCCCATAAAAGAGGACAGCGGGGGGAGTCAAGTGAATAGCAGGTCTATTGATTTTCACATCAATCTTATCTACAGACTGACTGAAGATTGCTGCTTGGCTCTCCTACCAGCCGATTCACAATCTCGTCTCCTTCACAGGTGTACTTGCCAATGGCAGGTTTGTACCCCAATCCATTCCATATTACCTTACATAACAACATCCATCTTTTCATCTCAGGGTCCTCTGTAGACAGTTAGTCTCCAAAATAGCTGACTTAGCTGAATTCAATTAGGGCTTTTTGGGGGAACCTGAGCCATCGCTGTGCAGCCTGCTCTCATAGACTAGATGTAACATAGTAAATGTAAATCTGGAAATCTAAAATTAGTATGATATGTTATGTTTGGTATTGTTACAGAAGATAACTAAAGACAAACATTAAAGTAGGGGAGGTGAGTATATAACACGAACGTCTAGCAACCCAAAGGTTGTATGTATGAATCTCATCATGGAAAACTTTAGCATTTTAGCTAATTAGCAACTTTTATACTACTTACTACTTTTTAGCTACTTTGCAACTAAACTCAGCAAAAAAAGATCCCTGTCTTTCAAAGATAATTTGTAAAAATCCAAAGATCTTCATTGTAAAGGGTTTTAACACTTTTCCATGCTTGTTCAATGAACCATAAACAATTAATGAACATGCACCTGTGAAACGGTCGTTAAGACACTAACAGCTTACAGATGGTGGGCAATTAAGGTCACAGTTATGAAAACTTAGGACACTAAAGAGGCCTTTCTACTGACTCTGAAAAATACCAAAAGAAAGATGCCCAGGGTCCCTGGTCATCTGTGTGAACGTGCCTTAGGCATGCTGAAAGGAGGCATGAGGACTGCAGATGTGGCCAGGGCAATAAATTGCAATGTCCATACTGTGAGACGCATAAGACAGCACTACAGAGAGACAGGACAGACAGCTGATCGTCCTCGCAGTGGCAGACCACGTGTAACAACACCTGCACAGGATCGGTACATCTGAACATCACACCTGCGGGACAGGTACAGGACGGCAACAACAACTGCCTAAATTACAACGGGAATGCATAATCCCTCCATCAGTGCTCAGACTGTCCGCAATAGGCTGAGAGAGGCTGGACTGAGGGCTTGTAGGCCTTTTGTAAGGCAGGGCCTCGCCAGATATCACCGGCAACAACGTCGCCTATGGGCACAAACCCACCGTCGCTGGACCAGACAGGACTGGCAAAAAGTACTCTTCACTGAGGAGTCACAGTTTTGTCTCACCAGGGGTGATGGTCGGATTTGCGTTACTCGTAGAAGGAATCAGCATTACACAGAGGCCTGTACTCTGGAGTGGGATCGATTTGGAGGTGAAGGGTCCATCATGGTCTGGGGCGGTGTGTCACAGCATCATCGGACTGAGCTTGTTGTCATTGCAGGCAATCTCAACACTGTGTGTTACAGGGAAGACATCCTCCTCCCTCATGTGGTACCCTTCCTGCAGGCTCATCCTGACATGACCCTCCAGCATGACTAGATAGCCATTTCACACCAGTTACATTCACCCCCCTTTTGACCTCCTCCTTTTCTGCAGCAACCAGTGTTCTGGGTCACGGCACCAATGTAACAGTATAGCTTCCATCCCTCTCCTCGCTCCTACCTGGGCTCGAACCAGGGACCCTCTGCACACATCAACAACAGCCACCCTCGAAGCATCGTTACCCATCGCGGCCCTTGCAGAGCAAGGGGAACAACTACTTCAAGGTCTCAGAGCGAGTGACATCAACGATTGAAACGCTATTAGCGCGCACCCCGCTAACTAGCTAGCCATTTCACACCGGTTACATGTAAATTCGTAACATATTGTACGAATTGCAATTCATAACATATTGTACAAAGGTTGCCGGTATGCATTAAGGTGACATACCTCAAGGACATTTAGGTGCAGTAAACTCGGGAGAACAAGGTCTCTGTAAGTCTAAGTTTCCTTTTGAGATAGGTTATTGAAAGTGCTGCTTGTGCCAATGAAAAGCATTTGAGTATATTTGGAAGAGGGTGAAACTACTGTAGACTGTATGCTTGCAATGTGAACTATTGTGTCTAACAGTTTAGTCTGAGCTGTGGTTTGTGAAAGTTTCAGTAGTGAATTACAATGTTGAGGTAAAGGAAGAGCGGAGTGAGGGAGTTCACTGCTTTGTCAATAGGGAAAATGACAGACAATGGCACATGTATTTTTTATTTGGTGAGTGTAAAGTTCCTGAGCAAAAGAAGATAGAAGATACGATGCTGTAATAACATGATGCAAGAGTTCTGTATGGATTGGTAAAAAAGACATGCCTGGCGAAACTGAATGTATGATCTATTTAAGTGATAATACCCTCGAAGCCGATGTTTAGAGCATGTATTGCCGGCCCTTGACTTCGTCTCAGGCCTAACAACACCTGTGCCGATATATCTTACAAACACCTGCTTCTCTGGCATTATCTCTTAAGTTGAAACTGGCTAAACTGAATGCAAAGTTAATATTAAAGAACAGACTAAATGTGTTCTGGGAACATTCTTGCAACATCAGGCAAATGTTTTTACTCAGCTTTAGGAACATTAATATCCACATCAAAGCTCTTTGCCTTTTGTAACACTCACAATCAAAGAGCATCAGAAATGGAACTTTTCTTGGATTCCTTTTGAAATAGTGAGAACAAATGCATTGAGCAAAAGTTTTGAGCTTTTATATAAAACTGCCGCGGCTCAAACAGACAAATGCCCGCAGAGTATGTCCTGGTGGTTGATAGTCTTTTAAGGGTTATTCTAGTGGTATTTTTTACCAATCCATACAGAACTCTTGCATCATGTTATCTCAGAACCTCATTTCAATTGGAACTCATTGGGTTTCAAACCACTACAGTGTGGCTGGAAGCGGGACCAGTAGCCAACTCACATATTTTTACATACTGAGCAGGCGGTCATGTTCAGCTTCAGGGTTCGCTAATGACAGAATGTGGAGCCATTGACCCCCGCGTCAATTACAGTACAAATAAGAAGCCAGAAGCCAGTATATCATCTTTGGTGTGAGTGCTGATCCTTGTTGTCTATAGGCTATGATCAGGAACAAGAGGGTAAGGCTTACAACATAAGGGCCTACAAAAGGACCAGCTGGGTTCAAATCACATGTCTGCATACCAACATAGATCCCCCGTTGTATCTTACAAAACCGGTAAGTTGAATGTTGATAGATTTTGGAATGATTGGATCCTTTTCATACCTTAAGAAGGATTAATAACTTCGGGCTACATTAGACAGCCATGGTATAACTGATGGACGGGCGGTGATGTGACACGAAATAATGATTTATACTCCATTTCATTAAAATCTCATTAAAGCCATGTTCATTCCTACAATAATTCAATCATTCTTTACAGTTGCCTCTGTAAATGTTGATATATTGATAATTCTGTAGAAGGCTTGGTCCCATTACATCACTTAGCCCTATTGGGGTGTGTCCCAAATGGCTCTCTATTCCTATATTTCCCTTGTCTAAAGTAGTGCACTATAAAGGGAATACGGTACCATTTGGGAGGCACATTAGATGCATGGCAGTGGTTTAACGTGAAATTAGCAAGAGGAATAAATGGCTAAATGGCATTTTTTCATCCCCAGCAAATGTTCAATCACTGCATCCCAAATGGCACTCTGTTCCCTATATAGTGTACTACACTCTTAGAAGTAAAGGTGCCTGGTAGAACTTTTTGTGTTGCCACACTGGCGAAACCTTTGCAGTCGAAAAACATTCCTCAAGGAACCCCTCTGAAAAGAGTCTTCAAGGAACCCCTGTGTAAAGCTTAACATCTGAATGATTTTGTGATGGGAGGGGTTCAATTTTGAATATATTGTAGAGGTGGTAGCCTATCAGATCGAAGGTGTGGCTTATTGGCGGAGTGGCTTTATGGACACATCTGATGGGACTTCAATAAATGCAGAAAATAGCATTGACAATGTTATTTTTGTGAAGCCTTTTTGATTCTGAGTTCAGACATACAATACCTCAGGAAAGTATTCAGACCCCATGACTTATTCCACATTTTGTTACGTTACAGCCTTATTCTTAACCTCTCTAGGGTCGGTGAGATGCTCACATCCCACCAGGCCAACATCCAGTGAAACTGCAGAGAGCTAACATTTTAAATACACCATTCGTTGTTTTAAACATTCTTGTAAATACATGTATCTTACATAATTTAAAAGATAAACGTCTTATTAATCCAGCCGCTGTGTCAGATTTCAGAAAGCCGTTACTGTGAAAGCAAACATGCTATTTTCTGAGGACGACGCCACGCACACACAAGTATTACTAGCATTTTCCAACCAAGCATTAGCGTCATGAAAGTCAGAAATAACAATAAAATAAATTGTTTACCATTGAAGATCTTCCTCTGGTGGTAATGCCAAGTGTCCTAACTACACAGTGAATGTTCGTTTTGTGTTATAAAATCCATTTTTTATAGCCTAACACGAAACATTTGTAAACCGCTTGCGTCATGATTTCCTTCTCATTCAACTTTGGAAGATGCGTTCGTGGTAATTACACACACTAAACAAACATTTATCCAGTCATGGTTGGTTTCATTGCAATCCTCTGGTTGTTACTAACACAACCATACTTGATGGTTCTTTTCCCGGGACACATATACCGATTTGAAGACACCAATCAATGACATCATTGCGCACCAATGGTAGGACAGGTCTATCGTTGATTGACTGTATTTTGGCCCAATGACCACTGTTCATCTTGAAATCTAGCTTGGAAGATAGCCAATGAGCTGAGGTAAATGGCAATATGTAATGGTTATACGTTTGAAGACCAGCCTTTGTCGTAAACTCTGGCGTAAAAGAGGTTTATTCACCGTTGCAAATCCTACTTGACGGAGCCACGGGTGTTACACATAGAAGTACATATTTAATAGCATTTTCAACAAGTTTATATATTTAAAATATGGCGAATAAATCAGGAAAAGCTACAACAAAGTCTAGGTATACAGATTTAACCCAAATTATAGAGGAAGGACTACAACAAGAGCATGGGAGGTGTGGACCTGTCAGATGCGCTGATAGGATACTACAATGTTCTCCACAAGACCATGAAATGGTACAAGACATTTTTCTATCATTTCATTGACATTGCTGTGGTGAATGCCTTCATCCTCCAGAAGGAAATGGCTAACAGCTGTGGACAGCCCCCCATCTCACAGCTAGCCTTCAGGGAGCTGCTCATCCAGGAGCTTGCTAGCTACAGCAAGTCAACTGTAGCACCTTCTGTCCCCTCTACCTCTGTCCCTTCTGCTCCAACCAGTGGTGTTCACCTGCCCAGATTCATCTCTGCAGGCATGAATGTGCCTCAGGTCAAAAAGGGCACAGTAGGGAGACGTCGTTGTGCCCTTTGTCACAGGAAATGCCCCATCACCAGCACCACCTGTTCAGTAAGCCTTTGCTTTACACCAGAAAGAGACTGCTATGGGCCATGGCACCAGCAGCACAATATTGTCTAGAGGACTGAGGTTCTTCACAATATTGTAAATAGAAAATATGTAAATAGTTACCCTTGCTAATTGTTTGTATTATTATTTTTTAAATATATATATATTGTGTTAGAATAGCATTTATGTATTTTGTATATAGTTCTTTCCTTCAAAATGTATCACTGTACCAATTCGACCACTTGGGTACATTTGGGTATATTTGTGTGGGACACCTGGGTGATTTCATGCTCAATGTCATGTAGCTCGCTCATTTTTTAAGTTATCTGTCTAAAACTTTGCTCAGATATTGTTGCCATCTTATGTTCTTCATTCAAATCATGGCAAGCATCCTATCTGTATGTTTGGCTGTTCTTGGTCATTTGAAAGATGATGCAACAACAATAAAAAACAGAAAATGTATGTTTATTTCCTTGTATTTTCTTCTACCAGATCTATTGTGTTATATTCTCCTACATTAAATTCACATTTCCACAACATTCAGAGTGTTTCCTTTCAAATGATACCAAGAACATGCATATCCTTGCCTCTGGGCCTGAGCTATAGGCAGTTAGATTAGGGTATGTCTTTAGGTGGAAATTGAGAAGAAGGGGGGGGGTCCCCCAAAGAGGTTAAATTGATTAAATAAATAAAAATCCTCATAAATCTGCACACAATATCCCATAATGACGAAGTAAAAACAGTTGTTTTTAGAAATGTTTGCAAATAAAATAAAATAAAATAAAAGTAAATACAGAAATACCTTATTTACATAAGTATTCAGACGCTTTGCTATGAGAATCAAAATTGAGCTCAGGTGCATCCTGTTTCCATTGATGATCCTTGAGATGTTTCTTCAACTTGATTGGAGTCCACCTGTGGTAAATTCAATTGATTGGACATGATTTGGAAAGGCACACACTTGTCTATATAAGGTCCCACAGTTGACAGTGCATGTCAGAGCAAAAACCAAGTCATGAGGTCGAAGGACCTTTGCTTCATACAGTTACACATATGCTTTATTACACAATTTAATTTATGGATTCTGGCAATGAAATTTCAGCTCAAGCTTTTGTTGCGAGTGGCATGTTAATGACTGATCGGTATCTCAATTCATTCTTATCTCAATTCATTCAGTGTGCAGACCTCCACAATCAATCTGATACCCCAAATAAACCATTTTGGATATGCCTAAATGAATTATGGGCATGGTTGACCACTCCCTTCCCTCCCGGCACTCATTATTCTGGCATTCAGTTTGTCCTCCCAATGGCACATGTTCAAAGTGAATGGCCCTTGATAATGTCTCTCCCCTGAACCATCACTGTTCTTCACAGTCTATTATGTCTTGTCCATTTTCCTACCAGTACACCAGCAGCATGAGAGAAGCTTGGACGGGATCTCTCTCCACGCTCACTCTAATGGACTCATGTCGCACTTCTGAGAGAAATGGTGAAGTACCAAACTGAACGCCATTGTTGACATTACTTCAGCCACTGAGGGGTTTACATTGGGTGCTTCAGTACATTTCTTACCAAGAGAATTTGCATGTGTGCAACCAAAACTCGGACATTAAGATACCTCACATTTTAATTTGTGTGCCCTTTAAGGTGCATCCATTCCTCAGGAAGTCTTTCAAAGGGAGAGATACAGAATCATTATTAAACATGTCAACAAGAGAAACGTGGTAGCGGACATTCCATAAGTCCTGGAAGAAAGAAAACAAACGTCTTAATATTTTTGACGTGTTGCATTGACATGTGTTCCTTTGGCAACTAGCCAACATATGAAACCTGTTGTTTAACGAATCTGATAGTACCTTCAAAAAGTTGCTGCTTGATTATCAGCTCAATAGTCAGGACTAAAACATGTACTTGGATCTACTTCAATTCTGGAAATAGTTCTACATAACGGAAACAGATTTTTTTAGATGACATTACCGTCTTACTTAATTCAATGGTGCTACCCAAACTATAGCATTGAGTTTTAGTCATTGGAAATTGTCAAAAACATCTCTTACCCTTATCATTCATACCTCTGTCCCATATTTCCCCACTGTGTCCTATATCTCTAACCCAAACACCAGATGGCAGCCTTTAATTTAATATCAGTACCAATGCTCAATCAATCCCTCTGTTCGTCATGTGACCTTATATTGAAACATTTACTTCTTCAAATTAGACATTGCATTATTAGAGTGCTATCTGAAAGCCAATTACTATTCACTTTGTTACTTCACACTTATTACATGTCTATAAGATTCATATGTAATGCTTTGGAGCATTAGTGAGGTCAAGCTCTGACGTTGGGCGATTTGGCCTGGCTTGCATTTGGCATTCCAATTCATCCAAAAGGTGTTCGATGAGGTTGAGGTCAGGGCGATGTGCAAGCCAAGCAAGTTCTTCCACACCAATCTTGACTAATTATTTCTGTATGGACCTCGCTTTGTGCACATGGGCATTGTCATGCTAAAACAGGAAAGGGACTTCCCCTAACTGTTGCCACAAAGTTGGAAGCACAGAATTGTCTAGACTGTCATTGTATGCTGTAGTGTAAATATGTCCCTTCACTGGAACTAAGGGTCCTAGCTCGAACCATCAAAAACAGCCCCAGACCATTATTCTTCCTACACCGAACTTTACAGTTGGCTCTATGCATTTGGGCAGGTAGAGTTCCTTGCGAAAGTATTCACCCCCTTGGCATTTTTCCTATTTTGTTGCCTTACAACCTGGAATTAAAATAGATTTTAGGGGGGTGTTTCAGTATGATATGTTAGATAAAGGAATAAAGACAGACACTAATGTTAGGTTCAATAGCCTTGTTTGTGCATTGTACAAATCCCTACAACTGGAGTCCGGGGAACAGTCCGGCTAGTCGATTTCCTATCAACTAGACTCCGTAACATCATCCTTTTCAATAGAAAGTGCAAACATAAAGGCATAACATCACATTTTTAACAGTCAGGTCATAACAATAGAAAAAGCATTACATTTTCTTTTTTACTTCAGTTGTCATCTTCCTTTTTTAAATTTCAATTTAATTATTTAAGAAAAAATATAGATTTTAATTAACCGAGGGCAAGTTAACAGTCCCTTGCTTACAGAGTAAGCCTGTCCGGTGGCTTGCACAGCCGACCCACCCGTGAGTAAGTATTGGCTCTGACAGGGGTAGGATTAGGGGCACGAGCTGGAGAGCTTGGTGGGGTAGAAGCCTCACCTTCAGTTGGCCCATGTCTCAATTCTGCACCCTTTACCATTAGGCCTGGACTGTGATCCAGCTCATCTAGGTGAGTGTATGGCGTGTTCTGGTTTGTCTGCTCTGCTACGCGCAGATCCACCCGATTGCGACGATAGAGGGAGCCACCAACATCCACCAGATAAGAACGTGGTGCAACTCTCTGCAGGCATGTGCCCAGCCTCCAAAGTCCTGTGTGAAGCACTTAGCGAGCTGCTTTCTGTGACGCAGTTTGTCCGTGACGCAGGGCTCAAGTAGCTTGTTAGCTACGGGGATGGTAGTCTTCAGACGTCTGGACAGAAGGCGTTGTGCTGGGCTGCTGTCCATGTTTTCGGTGGGTGTGTTCCTCCACTGTAAGATCGCTTTCCATGGGACGTTGCTGTCGCGCAAGGCCCTGCTTAACAGGTTTTTTGCAATCTTGACAGCTGATTCTGCCATGCCATTTGCTTTTGGGTGTCTTGGAGAGGAGGTCACGTGGTCAAACTCCCATTCTGAGGCGAAACGCTTGAACTGTGCAGTGAATTGTGGGCCATTGTCCGTGATTACCTTGTCAGGCTGGCCTTGCCTTGCAAACTGTGCCTTGCAGCGCTTTATGACCGTCTCTGCAGACAAGTCAGGGAGCAGTTCAATTTCCCAAAAGTCAGAGTAGTGATCAACGACGAGAAGATAGTCCTTTTGTCTGTGGCTGAATAAGTCCATGCTGACGATTTGCCAGGCCCTTGTGGGCAGTTCGTGTGACATCATGGTTTCCTTTTGCTGTTCATGAGCGTACTCGTTGCATGTGGTACAGTTGCTGACAAAGTCTTTAATTTCTGCTTGCATGTTTGGCCAGTATAATGTTTCATGAGCCTGGCGGTAGCATGCATCACCTCCAACGTGACTGGAGGGTATGCGGGTAAGCATCTCTGGACGTAGTGATTTGGGAATAATGACCTTCTGACCTCTGAACAAGATGCCATTTTGCACGCTGATCTCATCTCGAAAGGTCCAGTATTCTCTCACTGTGAAAGGTGTCTCCTCTTTCAGGTATGGCCAACCTGTGAGAGCCATGGACTTCAGTGACTGTAGGCGTTCGTCCTTGTCAGTGTGTTGCCTTATCTGGGCTAGGCGGTGATCTGTGACGTTTAAGTAGTCTGCCTGATTGATCTGTTGAACATCTTGTTGTTCCTGCTGTAGCGAACAGATGGCCTGCCGCTGATAGACAGTTCCTCTGCCTGTACATTGTGTTGTTGCCCTGCTCAGTGTGTTGCTGATGTACATCTCTGGTCCTGGCTTGTAAATGACCTTCAGGCTGTAGTTTTGCAGAGTCAGGAGCATGCTTTGAAGCCTCTTGGGCGCGTTGAGGAGAGGTTTACTGAATATGGCAATGAGTGGTTTGTGGTCAGTTTCAGCGATGACCAGGTCTCGCCCATATAAGTAGTGATGGAATCGCTGGCAGGAGAAGACGATGCTGAGGCACTCTTTCTCAATTTGTGCATAGTTTTGTTCGGTGGGGGTGAGCACTCTCGAGGCAAACGCAACGGGCTGGCCTTCCTGCATAAGGCAGCATCCAAGTCCCCTTTGGCTGGAGTCGCTCTGGATTGTGACAGGCTTCATGACGTCGTAGTAGCGCAACACTGGCATGGATGAAGCCAGAGATTTCATCTCCTGCACTGCGGCCTCATGCTTGGGTAGCCAGTGCCATGGTGTGTTTTTGTCCAGCAACCGGCGCAGAGGCTCACAGACTGCTGATAGGTGTGGCATGAACTTTGCAAGATAGTTTGCAAAGCCGATGAGACGCTGTACTCCTTTTGCATCAGACGGGTTTGGCATGTCGAGGATCGCTCTGACCTTGTCTGGGTCCGGCTTCAGGCCTTTTGACGAGAGAATGTGGCCATGGAAGTGGACGTCTTTCACCTTGAACTGCAGCTTCTTCAGGCCAAGGCGAAGCTTAACTGATCGGCAGCGCTCCATCAGTGCCAGGAGCTTCACATCGTGGTCGCGTACTGCTTCTTCGTCTGTGTCACCACAGCCTACGATCAGGACATCATCGGCGATGGGTTCAATGCCCTTGAGCCCAGCCAGTAACTCGTGCTGCTTACGTTGGTATATCTCAGGCGCCACTGAGACACCAAACGGGAGCTTGAGCCAGCGTTTCCGACCCCAGGGGGTCCAGAAGGTAGTCATGAAGCTGCTTTCTTCATCCATGTTGCATTGAAGGAATGCATCTTGGGCATCCACCAAGGTGAAAATCCTGGCATTGGGAAGCTTATAGAGGATATCCTCTAGTGTCGGCATGATGTAGTGGGATCGTTTCAGTGCTTGGTTCAGATGCTTTGGGTCGATGCAGACCCTCAGCTTCTCTGGTTTTTTCACTATGACCATATTGCTGATCCAGTCAGTTGGTTCAGTCACAGATGTCATGTGGCCATCGGCCTCATACTTGTCCAGCTGGGCCTTCACAGCCACTTTCATTGCAATGGGCACATTGCGAGGAGCACACTGGACTGGAGTGATGCTCTCATCCACTTCAAAGTGTACCTCCCCAGGCACTGATTCAACAGGCATGTTGAATACATCGTCATATCTGCTGAGTAGTTGTCGTTTGGACAGGGGTCCATGCTGGACATGATCCACAATGTGCAGTTCATTTGGTACAGTGAACTGCATCAGTCCCAGGCGTTCGCATGTAGAGCCTGAGAGGAAAGGATGTTGACTGGTTTTTACAATCTCAAACTCCAGCTTGTGTTTGCGTCCTCGTCTCAAAGGTGCCCATAGAGCTCATTAGCTCTCCTGAGTAGAGCTTTAGTCTAGTATCGCTGGGCAATAGATGTGTGTCAGGTGCCAGATTGAATTTGTCTTTGTATCTCATTACGTTGCATGTAGCACCAGAATCCAGTTGACATTGTTGTTGCTTGTTGTGTAATCGTAGTGTCACAAACCATTTCTTCCCCCTTGAGTGTACAGCCCCAATGGATTCATGCATGTAAATGTCACTTTCACTTTTCAGCTTTGAACATTGAGTGACATCATCAACACAGTGAATCTTGCCCTCACTCACCCTTCTTTTGCTTTTGAGACACACTTTTGCAAAATGATTATTAGTTCCACAAGCTCTGCATGGTTTTCCGTAGGCAGGGCAGTGCTCTTTGCCACGTGTGTGTATTCCCACAGTATTTACATGCTACGGGGCTCTCTGTGTTCACCGTTCGTGATGAATTGCTCTGCCTCGATTGGTTTAGTCTGAATATCTGCCTAGCAACAGCGTGAACGGTATCAACGCCGGCGCGTGGGGTTTCGATTTCCATTGCTCTCATTCTCATGTCAGTGACTTCAGCAGTGCGGCACATTTCAATGGCAGTTACTAATGTTAAGTCTCTCTCTCTCAGTAGACGCCGGCGTGTATCCTCATTTGCAATTCCCAGCACTATTTTGCCACGAATCAATTCATCTTTCAATCCCCTGTATTTACAAGTGGCGGATTTCTCTCTCAAACGGGTTACAAAGTTGTGTACTGACTCACCCTCTTCCTGTTTACAGCTTCCGAAAACGAACCGCTCATAAATTACATTTCTGGCGGGTTTGAAGTAATTCTCCAATGCATCCAATATAGCCTTTGCATCACACTGTTGTCGTGCTGTGAGGGTGAGATTGTGCCGGTAGATATGCCTGCATTCGCTGCCCATTAAACTCCTCAGAGCTGCAGCTTGCACCTCGTTGGGTTTCTCACGTAGACCGGTCGCTAGCGCATAGTCCTCGAATTCATCCCTGAAGTTGTCCCAATTAGTATTCCAGTCCCCTGTGAGAACCATGGGATTTAGTGGGGGAATGTTCGCTGCCATAGCAATGGAATATGAGATTTCTTTGCCTTCAGTCATTGACGTAGGTAGTGATGCTAGCTAGCCAGCTAACAACGAGTTGATCAGTGTTGTGAGTAGGAAACGGCATGTGTTCGCATATGGAACGTAACTGCGCCTATACTGTACTTAGCTACAAAAATAACAAACGTGTGTTTTCCGAGCCACTTCTGATACCATGTCTCAGTATGATATGTTAGATAAAGGAATAAAGACAGACACTAATGTTAGGTTCAATAGCCTTGTTTGTGCATTGTACAAATCCCTACAACTGGAGTCCGGGGAACAGTCCGGCTAGTCGATTACCTATCAACTAGACTCCGTAACAGGGGGTTTGTATCATTTGATTTACACAACATGCCTACCACTTTGAAGATGGAAAATGTTTGTTGTTGTCGTGAAACAAACAAGAAATTTGACCAAAAAAAACAGAAAACTTGAGCATGCATAACTATTCACCCCCCAAATTATAGCAATTATAGCTGCAAGTCTCTTGGGATATGACTCTATAAGCTTGGCACATCTAGCAACTGGGATTTTTGCCCATTCTTCAAGGCAAAAATGCTCCAGCTCCTTCAAGTTGGATGGGTTCCTGCTGGTGTACAGCAATCTTTAAGTCATGCCACAGATTCTCAATTGGATTGAGGTCTGGGCTTTGACTAGGCTATTCCAAGACATTTAAATGTTTCACCTTAAACCACTCGAGTATTGCTTTAGCAGTATGCTTAGGGTCATTGTCCTGCTGGAAGGTGTATCTCCGTCCCAGTCTCAAATCTCTGGAAGACTGGACCTCTGTCCCAGTTTCCCAGTCCCTGCTGAAGAAAAATACCCTCACAGCATGATTCTGCCACCACCATAACTTCACTCTGGGGATGTTGTTCTCGGGGTGACGAGAGGTGTTGGGTTTGTGCCAGATATAACGTTTTCCTTGATGTCTAAAGAGGACACCAAGCGACCACCTGGTAGATGTAGTCTCTTATGGTCAATCTTCCAATGATATGCCTACAAATATGTCACAATGCTGTCGACACCTTGGGGAAGCGACAGAAAGCCTAAGCTCATTCGTGGCCCATTCACAGCCATATAAGGAGTCATTGGCATGAGGCGGTTTCAAAAAATGCGGCACTTCCTGATTGGATTTTTATCTGGTTTTTTTCTGTAACATCAGTTCTGTGGCACTCACAGACAATATCTTTGCAGTTTTGTAACGTCAGAGTGTTTTCTTTCAAAAGCTGTCAATTATATGCATAGTCGAGCATCTTTTCGTGACAAAATATCTTGTTTAAAACGGGAACGTTTTTCATCCAAAAATAAAAATAGCGCCCCCTATATCCAAGAAGTTAACAAAGGGCCCCACTGGACTGAGGGGCAGCTCCGGACTGAGGGACAGCTCAGGACTGAGGTAGCTCGGGACTGTAAGTCGCTCTGGATAAGAGCGTCTGCTAAATGACTTAAATGTAAATGTAAATGGGTAGCTCGGGACTGAGGGGTAGCTCAAGACTGAGGGGTAGCTCAAGACTGGGGGCTAGCTCAAGACTGAGGGGTAGCTCAAGACTGCGGGGTAGCTGATGACTGAGAGGTAGCTCAGGACTGAGAGGTAGCCCAAGACTAAGAGATAGCTCTGGCGGCTCTGGCAGATCCTGGCTGACTGGCGGCTCTGGCAGATCCTGGCTGACTGGCGGCTCTGGCAGATCCTGGCAGACTGGTGGCTCTGGCTGACCCTGGCAGACTGGCGGCTCTGGCGGCTCCATGCAGACTGGCGGCTCATGACAGACGGGAGACTCTGGCGGCTCATGACAGATGGGAGACTCTGGCGGCTCATGACAGATGGGAGACTCTGGCGGCTCATGACAGACGGGAGACTCTGGCGGCTCATGACAGACGGGAGACTCTGGCGGCTCATGACAGACGGGCAGCTCAGGCGGCGCTGGGCAGACGAGCAGCTCAGGCGACGCTGGAGAGGAGGAAGGCTCTGACAGCACTGGACAGGCGAGGCGCACTGCAGGCCTGGTACGTGGTGTCGGCACTAGTGGTACTGGGCCAAGGACACGCACAGGAAGCCTGGTGCGGGGGGCTGCCACCGGAGGGCTGGTGCATGGAGGTGGCACTGGATAGACCGGACCGTGCAGGCGCACTGGGGCTCTTGAGAGCAGGGCTGGCACCAACCACCCTGGCTGGATCTTCAGCCTAGCCCGGCAGATGTGGGGAGCTGGGATGTAGCGTACCGGGCTAAGCACGCGTACTGAGGACACCGTGCGTTCCACCGCATAACATGGTGCCTGACCAGTACCACACCCGCTACGGTTAGCACTGCTAGGAGCACTGTAGCGCTGAGCCTGCACAGGACGTGCAAGACTAGGGATGTACATTGGAGGCCTGATGTGTGAGGCTGGCACAGTATTCACCAGACGACTAGCACGCACCTCAGGACGAGTATGGAGAGCTGACCCAGGTGCCATCAAATCCCCGACACGCTCCGTCGGGCGAATGCCGTGCCTCATGCACCAACAGAGCAACTCCCTCATAACTCTCTCCTCCAATTTACCCATGAACTCCTTCACGGTCTCTGCTTCGCTCACCTCCAACACCAGCTCTGGTTCTGGTTTCCTCCTTGGCTCCTTACGATAAACAGGGGGAGTTGGCTCAGGTCTGACTCCTGACTCTGCCACACTCTCCCTGTGCCACCCCCCAAGAAATGTTTTGTGCTGACTCTCGGGCTTCCATCCGCGCCGCCGTGCTTCCTCCTCAAACCGCCGCCTCTCCTTTTTGGCTGCCTCCAGCTCTGCCTTTTGGCGGCGATATTCCCCTGGCTGTGCCCAGGGTCCTTTCCCGACTAGGATCTTCTCCCACGTCCAGGAGTCTTGATTCTTCGGCCCGCTGTTGCTGCTGCACGTTACCACGCTGCTTGGTCCTTGGTTGGTGGGTGATTCTGTAACGGGTTTCTTCCTGGGAAGGAGAGGAGGACCAAAATGCAGCGTGGTTATTGTTAAGCATCTTTAATAAAGACGAAAATGTAAACACTATACAAATACAAAATAAGAAAACGTGGCAAAACCGAAACAGTCCTAACTGGTACCAGAGAACACAGAGACAGGAAACAACCACCCACCAAATACCTAAAGAATATGGCGGCCTAAATATGGTTCCCAATCAGAGACAACGATAAACACCTGCCTCTGATTGAGAACCACTCCAGGCAACCATAGACTTACCTAGAACACTCAACTGAACACAACCCCATAGACTACAAAACCCCTAGACAAAACAAGACACATAAATCACCCATGTCACACCCTGGCCTAACCAACACAATAAAGAAAACACAGAATACTAAGGCCAGGGTGTGACACTTGGTCTTCATGGTGTTGCTTCCTTGGTGGTGCCCCTTGCTTAGTGGTGTTGCAGACTCTGGGGCCTTTCAGAGCATGTGTATATATACTGAGATCATGTGACAGATCATGTGACACTTAGATTGCACACAGGTGGACTTTATTTTATTAATGATGTGACTTCTGAAGGTAACTTGTTGCAACAGATCTTATTTATGGGCTTCATAGCAATGGGGGTGAACACATATGCACACACCACTTTTCTGTTGTTTCTTTCTTTTAATATTTTGAAACACGTTTTTTTTTTTCATTTCACTTCACCATTTTGGACTATTTTGTGTATGTCCATTACAGGAAATCCAAATAAAAATAAATTACAGGTTGTAATGCAAGAAAATAGGAAAAATGCCAAGGGGGTGCAAAGCACTGTAGCGTTCTCCTGACATCCAGCAAACCCAGGTTTGTCCGTCAGACTGCCAGATGGTAGAGCATGATTTGTCACACCAGAGAACGCATTTCCACAGCTCAAGAGTCCAACGGCTAAGAGCTTCTCACCACTCCAGCCGACGCTTGGCGTTGCGCATTGTGATTGTAGGCTTGTGTGCTTGCGGTTGCTCGGCCATGGAAACCCATTTCATGAAGCTGAGCCATGTGTTGTTCCTAGACGTTTCAAATTCACAATAACTGCACATACAGTTGACTGGAGCAGCTCCAGCCGTGCAGAAATGTGATGATGCGACTTGTTGAAAAGGTGGCATCCTATGACGGTGGCACGTTGAAAATCACTGAGCTCTTCAGTAAGGCCATTCTACTGCCGATGTTTGTCTATGGAGATTGTATTGCTTTGTGCTCGATTTCATACACCTACTGTATCAGCAATGGGTGTGGCTAAATTAGCCAAATCCACTCATTTGAAGGGGTGTCCACATACTTTGTATATTGAGTATAGCGTTTATCTTAAAGCCATGCCCCTACTTAGCCACACCTCCACTCTAGGGTTCCTCCAGGAACCCATTGCTACATTGAACCATTACATGTTCCCCCAAGAAGCCCTGAACTAACTGAAGGTGCAAATATGAACCATTGAGTAGTAATGGTTCCTTGAGGAACTCCAGGGTTCCTCGAGTCATCAATAGTTCTAAGAGTGAACGTTTGACAAGAACCCTATGCTAATAGGGTGTCATCTGAGGCACAACTTTGGTTATTTTCTATAGGGCTTGGAGCCCTTTGGAGGGGCAGTGGATTTAGCCATCTTGACCACAACAATACCACAATATATTCAAGTTTTTATCGCTATAACAGACGCCATTGGAGGTCATAGAACCTGTGGATACTGTCTTATTCTCCCATCCACTGCTAATTTATTATAGATATGAAGGACATTCTGCATATTTCTGTGTCTTAGGGTTTTCTGTGATGTAGGCTTGTCTCTAAAATAAATTGGTAGGCTGCATTCAATTTTTAAATTTCAATGTGTTATAATTTTTCACCTTTTGGCTGCTTCTTAAGACTTGGGTTGATAAACACCTGGTGTCTTTTTTCAAATCTCAAACATCCATCCATCCCTCCCTATCCTCCTCCTCCCGCTCCCTTTATCCCTCCCTCTCCACCAGACTCTCTCCTCTTGGCGCTGGTTGTGTTTTCCCACTGGGAATAGCGTAACTCCCTGCCAAATCCGCCCAATTCATCCTATTGATTCAACCCTGGGACTTCTCTGCACGCACACTAGAGCTCCATTTGAAAGCCCCAGCCCAGTACAGCACTCTGCCGTCAGACTCGACTCAGCCGCCAGCTATATGCCATCAGACTCGACTCAGCTGCAGAGCGGCTCGTTCAGATCTAGTCGCGTCTGTTTCATGTTGGCTGTCATGAGACAAATGAGACATAAATGAAACTGATGATAAGATTGTTTCATTCTTGGGCATGCAGCGATGCAAGCATTGCGCACAGGTCTACAACATAGACCTATAACAAGCCACACCTCAAACTGCTATCTCAGACAGACAGTTTAAAATATGCTTTCTTTTTCTTACATTTACATTACATTTAAGTCATTTAGCAGACGCTCTTGACAGAGGATGATGTCTGGATCAGCGGACGAGCTGGCCAATCAGTGGTCTATTCACATGAATTATTTTCATGACCAGTATACGCCACACAGTTCTGCTTTTGTTGTATGCCAACACCATTCCAACAAAGAAACATAGGCCATTAAAAGAAATCGAAGGAGTACTATTTCAGTCATATTGTAATTGTAATTGTAATAGGTCAAATTTCATGGAAATCTGGAAACACTGGACGGTTACTTTAAGACCTTTTCTCAAATAATAACACGTTAATAACTGCACAATTTATTTAATGTTCTGATTGCACAAACATTATTTTTCTTCGGCTGCTGATCTTTAAAAAATACCATTGCTTTATTGCGCTAATAATTCCCTCTGTGTGCATATTAACCTTTATGTCATGGCATAATGGAACGTCTAATTGGCAAGAGTCTAAGGTGTCAGAGCACCCGCTACAAGTGATTTAGATGCATTTCAGGAAATACAGTTTCCTTTGGACAGGAGTACATTAAAAACCGATTACTTTGAATCGGGTTAATAAAAATAATGAGTTCTGAAGCACTGTGAAGAATATAATGTGTTGGAAATCCTGGTCCATAATCACATCAAGCATCGTTATACAATGACACCATTGATTTGACTTTGATATGAACATCGTCAAAGGTTATCTCTCTGCTGAAAGCTAAGTTGAATAGGTCTTTATCGGTCATATCATATTCGATTATTAGTGGGCTTTCACAACCAGTGTGAAAGCCACCGCGCATCTCTCTCTCTCTCGCTCTCTCTCCCGTTCTCAGCTCTCGCTCTCGTCTCTCTCTTGCGTTCGCGTTCTCTCACAGTATTCCTCTCATCCGGGCGCACATTCGGCAGCTCGGCTTCGATACAGCTCATCTCCTATGTGGTGGCTCCCGCGACCAGCTCCTTGAACGTGAACAGTTTAGCCGAAGGGCGCTTTTTCAAATACCACGAAATTCTCATCGACTTCGGGGGGAGTTGGTCCTCGGTTGGATAAGGTTTTTCCGTTCCGTGCGTTGGACCCAAATCTCTAACTATACCAGCAATGGATACTTGGCTTGGCTTCTGCCCAGGTTTGCACTTAACTCTGTGTACCTGGTTTCTGATCTCCGCTCATACCCAGCTAAATGCCAAGGCGGAGATAACTTGCGCATTGTGCCAGTCGCCGGTCCAGCTACACCTGAAGGAATTACAGCTGGATACCGGTACGCACGCGGCTGAAGGTACGAGGCATGCGGCCAAAGCTTTGGAACAGGTCCGACTGGAGTACCAGCTACTCGGAGTTACTGACCAAAATACTGGAGTACCAAGCGACACCCAACAGGCAGGTGTTCTCGTGGATGAGCCGAGATTCACTGACGATGGAGTTACCCCAAAAGTCGCCCTGGAAGATTTAACCGGGTCTAGTGAAAACGAAGAAAGGTACCGTGGTGAATATAATATTGGGGTGGATGATTTGGGTAAGGTCAAGGATGGTGCTGAGGATGTTGCGTTACGGAGAGCGAAGCGAAGCGGTCCCGAACCCCCCGAGTTTAGGGAGAGCCTTAATACATCGGATGAGAGAAGGAGTCCTGGTCCGTTACTGGACGGACACAGACTGGGCCGATCCGAATTTAAGTGGAACAGGGACGAGGGTCGAGGGACTTCCAGAGGAGATGAACCCAAACTAAGCAGCACTACTTTCGCCTTGACCGGGGACTCAGCGCATAACCACGCAGTGGTTTACTGGTCGGGGCAAAACAGCAGCGTAAGTGATGATTATTCACCATTTGTCATGTGTATTTGTTTTTCACAAAATAAACAATGTTATATGATGAAGCACTACGTTTCGTCAATGACTGTAAAGGCCTATTATATCCAAACTGTGCTGCGCACAGACATATTCGCTTGCTTTAGCGAGTTGTTTGGCCACTGTAACAGGTGCATTGGTTCAGTTGCGCACAGCAGGGCACGATATCCCACATATGTTTCAGCACCTCCAGAAGCATTCGGGGCCCGGTTGGACTGGTATTGGCTATTGCACACGGATATATGCTTGATTGCAGCAGACTCCGTGCCCGTGCCATACCGATAGCAGCATTGCTTCACATAGCGGTTTGAAAACACTCATTATACTTGCGCATATAGGTTACTCTGACAGGTGAATTCCACTAGTTTTAGTTTATTTATATGTAATGAATACGACTGAAATAAATTATAATCGTTAACGTGTCCTGTATTTTGCAATATGTTTTGTTGCAAGTCTTGTATACGTCGCTTTGGATTTTTCATGCAATATAGGCTAATTGATTGGGCAGATTTGTAAATATTTTTTACGGGGATTGTTTGAATTCTTTAATTGTAATAACGTAATTTCGCATCGAATGAAAGCAAGCCTATATGGTCCTCTGAATTGCTGGCTTGTTCCTGTTGCTTCTATGTTCACAATTCCTTTACAATAGCCATAGATTTAATAGGCCTAGTTTAATAACTATATTCTATACCTATGAATTATGTGGACTTTATATGCATATTTACCATTTATATGGATTTTTTAAAATAAATTCATCTGCCAACTATCATCATGCCAGAGTAAATTATATTCAGAAGAATGCCTCGCTCCCCAAATTAGTAATCGGTGCACTTGTTACCTGTACTTACACAGACACTCCAAAGGGTGGCGTACAATGTACGAGAGACTATCATTATGCCTTTTAAAAGCAGCATCTGCAATTGTGTATTATTGTATGGATACAGAGTCTGAGACAATGGTGTCTCATGGAATCAGGGGCAATGAAAGCATCCAGGGAAGGACCCTTGTGAAGCCTCAATATCCCTAGCAAACATTCACAGCACTTAGAACACTGTTCTTAATATGCCTTGGCCTATGTGATCAATACCTATGGTGACGGTCAATAATACAATTTCATTGATTTGCAGGCTATGAGCCTGTAATAGCAGCTTTACAACCGCACAGAGGAGAACTGGTAGGTCATGTCTGATTTTGGTCTATAAATGTTGCTCTGCCACCAAAGTCTGTCCGTCTACATAAGGGTATTCATTGGTGATGCACTACAACCTGTCTCATCCTCCGTGAGTGAAGACAGCTTGTACTTTAACTGAGGTCACAATGGAACGTGTAGGTCACGTTAATGATAAGACATGTCCTTGTTCTGGCTAATACCTCAGGCTACTAATACATGAACGGCTGTTATGACACAGATGAATCATCTTCCTGTAGCAGCCAGATCATTCCATCCCAATTTGATTTTGAAACGGCTGGAATACTGACATGATTTCATCCCCCCCTAAAAGGGCTTAGAGGCCTTCATTTGAAACAGAATAATATGGTGAAATGAATAAAAGCAATTTCCACAACCATGCAGACTCAGAGCAGAGAAAGCCACTGGGCACTTTTTTAAAATCATCCTTACATGTTTCTTTTGTTGTTGTGGCTGCCTCTTTTTGCTTGATTTCATTTGGATGAAGAAAAACCCGAATCCCTCAGTTTCAGTCCTCTGTCTGAAGTTATAATGACACGCTGCATGAACTTGTTTTTTTAACTCACAGTGATGTGGCTGCGGCGGTTTGGGGACGTTTGTGTGTGTGTGAGTGTGTGTGCGGACTCTGTGTGTGTGTGTGTGTGCTTGGCTCTGTGTGTGTGTATGTGCTTTGCTCTGTGTGTGTGAGACAGGTTTTCTGGGTGTATTGTCTACCTCAGCCAGCCCAACTCCATGCCTCCGTTTCCCCCTAGCTGTAAATCTGTAAGAATTATCTTCAAGACGGAAACAGGTATCCATTTTGAAATATTCTCTTCTTGCCACATGAGGGGGGATTGACTGCCTACTCAAGCATGTTTTCTCCAGCTCTCAGACACTAGTACTGGGCTACTTTATCTTCATTGGGCTTTAGCTCCTGATTGTATGGGTGATGAATTAAGCCCTCAAGGACGGCCTGATGGAGCCTGAAGTGCTCTAACTCTAACTTAACCACAGCAGTTGGGGTTGGTGTGTGTGTGTGGCGGGGGTGGGTGGCTGAACGAGTCTACTTTGGCCTCACCCATGCATTCACTCACATGTCGTTGTGCCACCACACTCCCTTTCCTTCTTTATTTTTTTATTTTTTATTTTTTTATCTTCTACCCAGAATGCTATGCTTGTGCTGCTTGAGCCGTGTTATGCCCTGTGCCACTACTCTAGGATGACATGGGTAGAAGTGGTGTTACGTTCCCCAAGGCAGGTTGTACCCTCTGAGGCGTGTAGACAAGGCTAATGTGGTCTGTCTGTCTGTCTGTCTGTCTGTCTGTCTGTCTGTCTGTCTGTCTGTCTGTCTGTCTGTCTGTCTGTCTGTCTGTCTGTCTGTCTGTCTGTCTGTCTGTCTGTCTGTCTGTCTGTCTGTCTGTCTGTCTGTCTGTCTGTGTGCCTGAGCCCTGGGTGGATATTAGCCTAGCCTAGACTCCCTATGGGGAGAGAGATGGGCAGAGTGTCGAGTTTCTCAGTCTCAGTGGTGTTTATGAATATAATGGCAGGGTTCCTTCTTCTTGCCAATGTGGATACAAAATGGCCGCCATTATTGTGCTTCATGCTGATCATTACTATCATAAAAGCCACTTTCATAAGTGATTTTCAACCATGATAATGTATTTCATCCATCCACTCGCTTTTGATGTCAATGCTTCCAGTAATGCACTTCGCTGGTAGTAAATATCTACATATACGTCAATAGTGCAGGAAAATCTGCCAGCCTTGGCAGGATCTTTGGCCATTTTTTCATCTTGATGTTTTTTCTTCATGATGCAATACATGGTTTTCTCTTTGTTCTTCATACATCCAGTGGGGGAAATCTAAATATGCATTTGCATAAGATGCAGAGTGGGACTCTGTGAGTGGTCTTTAATGGAAGAAGAGTTCATTATAAATCTGGCAGGTTATCTACGTAGTGAGCTGATCTTTTGAGATGCCTACATCTTTTTCAGAGAGCTGATAGGCAAAACACACACACACACACACACACACACACACACACACACACACACACACACACACACACACACACACACACACACACACACACACACACACACACACACACACACACACACAAAATTGTATAAGAGACCCATTTTGTAAGGCTACAGTAATGTACTGTACAAGTGGAAGTCTTTCATAAACAATTAGTAACCATACTGTAGGCATATTGTACAGACCATAATTCGAGACATTTAATTTCTTCAATATTTGCAGTACATTTAGTAGACTCAAGCACCTGACTCTCCAACCTGAACAAAGGAATATGCTGGTACACATGGATTCTTCCCCTCGAAATAAACTGAACTAAACTGAAATGAATTGAACTGAAATAAAATGAACAAAACTGAAATTAACTGAACTCAACTAAACTGAAATTAACAGAACTCAACTGAAATTAATTTTACTAAACTGAATTTAATTGAACTGAAATGAACTTCCTTATTCAACAGCATCCGCTCATCTTGAAGAATATCGTTGTTCGCCAACCCCCTTACTGCACCCACCAACAGTGAGGAGAGGGTGGCGTAGTCGGTTGGCATAGCTAAACACAGCTCTGGCATCCATGCAGTGGCCTGGAACATGATTTAGGAGGTACACAGGGGGCTTGTTCCTAGCCCTGTCTGTGTCTCGTCTCACCCCTTGGATGGCTTCCCTTCCATTTAGTGATGCTAATGGATTTTAAGTGCCACTATTTTGCTACCTACCGCTATGGAGGAACTAACTGCTCTGGAGGAAGAAGGGAAGAGAGGAGGATAGGATGGGGTGTCATAAATAATGCCCTCTTCCAAAGGGACTCTTCCTCTTTTCACCCCTCCATCCCCTCCCCTCTTCATCTACTTTGTGTTTACAAATGTGTTTTCCCTTCCCCTGTTTCCTCTCCGCAGTGGAAATAGTGAAGCTTGGTGGCAAGAAGCCATGCGCCGCCACGACTAGACGGAGGATACAACTTGACTTGAGCTAACTTGGCCCGACCTTTTCAGGCTAGCGCCGAGCTGTGTGTTCATGTTTAGCACCTTGTTTAGTTGCTTTATCAAGATTGACTACATGCTTGTCATTTATTATTTAGTTAATGGACTGGATTGAGAGAAACATGTGAAAGGCGATGGAATAATAACTATGGTCCTCGTTTTACCTTGGTGAACTTTCCCTGGTCGGGCCAGGTCATGAAACTCCTTGTGAAAACTGCTCTCCAAGACCTACCGATGAAGGTAGTTTAACGTAACTACAGTTGGCTTATCAGCGTTTGATAGCCACACATTTACCCAGTATGCCTGCATTACAAAACATTCAGGGTCAATTACAATGTCATTACATAGCACATGCTGTTGTAACAGAGCAACATCTAAAACCACAGAAGTCACTAAAAGCGTTGAGAATCATGACTCCTGCATGGCTCGGAGCTACCCATTGGATGAAAGGTTCTGAAAGCAGTCAATCACCAAGCTAATGGTCTCATTGTGTTTCCTGTACCATCACCATGGCAGCGGTACTAGAGCAGGCCTTGGTGGAAGGATACGTTAAGACTGGTTGACTTGAGTGTAATCATACGCTTGGCCATTGATCCCTTTCTGCTGTACAAGGGTGTCGACAGAGCACCGAGCCGCATGTATGTGTGTGTGTGTGTGTGTGTGAGTTTGTGAGTGTGTGTGTAGGTGTTAATAACATTAATATAAAATAGTGTCAAATGTGATTTGGTTTCATCTTCATTCTATTATTAAACCTCTTTTTCCACGGGAGGTATCTCAGGATAAAGTAGGGGCCGACCGTGACATTGTCTCTGGCTCTCTAGCAGCTGATCCCAGTACAGTTTGGATGGTTGTGATTGGACTGTTCTCTAACAGCTGATCTCAGACCAGTTTTGCATGGTAGTGGTTGGATTGCGTGGTGAAGTGTAGTAGGTAGATCGAAGTAGGTGGTATATGCAGCATGCTCCCCCTGGGCATAGAGTCTTGACCTTTACCAACGTTTTTAGGCAAAGTGAGATACATTGTAACGTTGATCTCTCTTGGCATTTCCTGAACATTAGCACATTAGGCAGAACGCAATGACTAAGTAATGATGTCAGAGAGGATGTTGAGGGGGGAGATCACCTACCGCTCTCTCTCTCCCTCACACTCACTCGCTCTCTGTCTCTACCACACACGCAAATACTCTTTCCCTCACCCCTTCCTCTTTCTGTCACTCTCTCCCTCTCTTTCTCACTCAGTCGGGTGAATGGTGTCACAGTTGTGAAGGGTTGCCGTTGATGCAGACTAATGATGACATACTGTATTATACCCCAGGACCCACACTCAATTAACACACTGTCTAATTAAAATGATCTAGCGGTTTATCTATGAAAAAGACTGCGAATGGCCGTAAAACGTGGCCACGCCACATTAACTTTACTAACCCATTCTCCTTCCCTTTTTATTCCCATTTTGATTTTAATGATAATAACCTGATTAAACATCGGCCATTACCAAACATATTGTGTTAGCATCTTTCATTTAGTGGAGGGACATATATGTGGCTTGATGATGGGAGATTTGCTAACGGAGTCAGTCTGGGGAAGAAAGCAGTACGTGACTTTAAACTCCTGTCTCTTCATTGTTCATTGTATTTGCTAAAGGAAGACTATTCCTCTCTCTCTCTCTCGCTCTCACTCTCTCTCGCTCTCTCGCTCTCTCTCTCTCTCTCTCTTCATCTTTGAGCTTGACTATCCTCATGAAAGTAGCCTCTAATGATCGTCACCCCCTCTACGCATTCACACATTTTAATTTGTAATAACGCTTTAAGAAAAGTAAAGACAGGCTTGGTTTGAAACCTAATAATAGAACTGTGCTCAGTAAAACAGAGAGAGTGAGTGTTCATAGATATCAATGCAATATTCATTTGCCTTCTTTCTCTTTAGAGGAGTTTTGCTGAGTGGGAGGGGCATCAAAAAATGAGCTAGCTAGGTTTGTTTTTACACAATGTTTTTACACAATGTATGATTGTTATGAATGAGAAGGGCCTGGAGTTATCCCTGACCGGGTATCCCAATCAGGAGATACTTTGGGCCCTTGTGATAGCCTATACTTAGGGCCTGAGGTAAAACTCTCGGCCCTGTATACATGAAAAGGGCCTTAAGTTTATCCCTGACTGCGTGACCCAACCAGGAAATACTCTGGGCCCTTGTGATAACATATAATAAATAGGGCCCACAGTTTAATCAAGTCAGGAAACGCTCCAGGGCCTAGTCATGAAAACACTTCACCGCTAGACAGGCGTTGTCAATGTGAATCTTATGAAGGCCTTGTGTGAGCAATGCCCTTAGGCAAGGTGTTAATTGCTTCTTAAGCTCTTTGATACCGTATGTAGGTTAGCACCTGTCTGCTCCATTGAACAACAGCCTATTTCTACCTCCAGACAGTTTACTTAAACACAGAGGGGTTGTTACTGCTTTCCTTATGTATCTGGTTATTGGCTGTGTATGGCTGGGTCCCACATGGCACCCAATTCCCTGTGTAGTGCCCATATAGCTCTGGTCAAAAGTAGTGCACTATATAGGGGATATGGTGTCACTTGGGACTCATTCTTGCAGGCGTCAATAAAGAGATGAGGAAATATCCTGGTATGTCTGGGTGTGTGCCTTGAAGTTTCCTCAGTCCCCAGATTATGAATAGCTACTACCACTGTCTCTATTGAGATGTGAGGCCGTAAGTGGGAAATGATGATGCAACTTTGTTTTAATGAGGGAATGTGATATACTGTTAGTTGATTATACAGCTAAAGCATTACTTAACAAGTTTGGTGGTAAATTGCTGAATGAGAGGTTGGCACACACACACACACACACACACACACACACACACACACACACACACACACACACACACACACACACACACACACACACACACACACACACTAGCTAGTAGTCAGCTAGTTAGCCACTGCTAGCGGTCATCAGTCAACTCTCGCCAGTCTGCACAGCGTGACTCAAACCAGAGCAAATCGGACTTATTTTTCTCCATATCTCCGGATTCCTATCGCATGCTCTGAACTTTTGCTATTCGAGTGGCCACTCCTGGCTAACGTCACTGTCCCGAAGCAAGAACCAATTAACCTGGAGCTAGCCTTGCTAGGCCCATCTCCCGGCTAGCCAAAGAGGTCCATCAGCCACAATACCTATTTTGCCAACTGGCCTGAACCCCCGCCGACCCGTCACGACTGTTCCACCGACGTGATTCGCCCGATGGGGTTTTCTCAACTGGCTCTGCCGTCGCGTCGTCCCCTGAATGCCCATCCGCTAGCATGCTAGCCGCGGCCCGCTAGCTGTCCAGAGCACATCAGACTGTTAGCTGAAGAGGCCCACCGGACAAATTATTTGGCCACTATACCTATTTTGCCAATTGGCCTGGTTTACCACACGGAGCCCTGCTGATCCGTCTGCTGACTTAATAGCACGAGGGGGCCACATTTTCCGTAGCGACGTCCCTCCAAGGCCCTTCTGTTAGCTTGCTAGCCCTGGCCCGCTAGCTGCCTGAAGTCACTCACTGGACTCCTATGATCACTCTGCTACGCATGCTTCTCGCTAACGTCAATATGCCTTGTCCATGGCTGTTTTGGTTAGTAATTATTGCCTTATTTCACTGTAGAGCCTCTAGCCCTGCTCAATACGCCTTATTTAACACTTAACACTAGTTCCGCCTAGCACACATGCGGTGACATCACCTGGTTAAATTATATTTATAGAGACAATATCTCTTTCATCGTCACTCTATGCACAGGTTTACCCTCATTGTATTCACATCCTACCATACCTTTGTCTGTACATTATGCCTTGAATCTATTCTACCTTGCCCAGAAATCTGCCCCCTTTACTCTCTGTTCTGAATGTACTAGATGACCAGTTATTTTAGCCTTTAGCCATACCCTTATCCTACTCCTCCTCTGTTCCTCTGGTGATGTGCAGGTTAATCCAGGCCCTGCAGTACCTAGCTACTGTCACGCCCTGACCTTAGAGATCCCTGTTTATTCTCTATATTTTGGTTAGGTCAGGGTGTGACTAGGGTGGGTACTCTAGTTTTGGTATATCTATGTTTTATTTTTCGTTGTTGGCCGAGTATGGTTAGCAATCAGAGGCAGCTGTCTATAGTTGTCTCTGATTGGGGATCATACTTAGGCAGCCCTTTTTCCCACCTTCAGTTGTGGGATCTTGTCTTTGTTTGGTTGCATGTATTTTTACACGATGAAGCATTTTGTTGGATGTATTGTTTATTGTTTTTTTGCTGGTTCACATTTCAATAAAATATGATGAACTCAAATCACGCTGTGCCTTGGTCTACCCTTAACAACGAACGTTACAGCTACACTTGCATTCCCCAGGATGCTATCATTTGTTGACTTCTGTAACCGTAAAAGCCTTGGTTTCATGCATGTTAACATTAGAAGGCTCCTCCCTAAGTTTGTTTTATTCACTGCCCTAGCACACACTGCCAACCCGGATGTCCTAGTCGTGTCTGAATTCTGTCTCAGGAAGACCACCAAAGACCCTGAAATTTCCATCCTTAACTCAAACATTTTCCGACAGGATAGAACTGCCAAAGGGGGTGGTGTTGCAATCTACTGCAGAGATAGCCTGCAGAGTTCTGTCTTACTATCCAGGTCTGTACCCAAACAATTCAAGCTTCTATTTTTAAAAATCCACCTTTCCAGAAACAAGTTTCTCACCTTTGCCGCTTGCTACAGACCACCCTCTGCCCCCAGCTGTGTCCTGGACACCATATGTGAACTGATTGCCCCCATCTATCTTCAGAGCTTGTGCTGCTAGGTGACCTAAACTGGGACATGCTTAACACCTCGGCCATCCTACAATCTAAGCTTGATGCCCACAATCTCACACAAATTATCAATGAACCCACCAGGTACAATCCCAAATCCGTAAACACGAGCACCCTCATAGATATCATCCTAACCAACTTGCCCTCCAAATAGACCTCTGATGTTTTCAACCAAGATCTCAGCGATCACTGCCTCATTGCCTGCATCTGTAACGGGTCTGCGGTGAAACAACCACCCCTCACCACTATCAAACGCTCCCTAAAACACTTCAGCGAGTAGGCCTTTCTAATCAACCTGGCCCAGGTATCCTGGAAGGATATTGCCCTCATCCCGTCAGTAGAGGATGCCTGGTCATTCTTTAAAAGTGCTTTCCTCACCATCTTAAACAAGTATTCCCTTTTCAAAAAAATTAGAACCAGGAACAGATATGGCCCTTGGTTATCTCCAGACCTGAATGCCCTTGACCAGCGCAAAAACATCCTGTGGTGTTCTGCATTAGCATCAAATAGCCCCTGTGATTTGCAACTTTTCAGGGAAGTTAGGAACCTTAGCACGCCAGTATCGCTACTTGCACATTCATCTTCTGCACATCTACCATTCCAGTGTTTAATTGCTATATTGTAGTTACTTCGCCACCATGGCCTATTTATTGCCTTACCTCCATTATATTACTTAATTTGCATTCCCTGTTCTAGACTTTTCTTTTTTTCTACTGTATTATTGACCGTATGTTTGTTTATTCCATGTGTAAAACTCTGTGGTGTTGTATGTGTCGAACTGCTGTGCTTTATCTTGGCCAGGTCGCAGTTGTAAATGAGAACATGTTCTCAACTAGCCTACCTGGTTAAATAATGGTGAAGAAAACACACAGAAAAACAAATAAACACACACATCTCCCCCTGTTAATTAAAGTATGTAAAAATCGTTACTTACAGACTCTCTTCCTCTCTCTCTCTAATCTAATCTCTTCTTTCTTTTTCTCTCTCTCTTTCTCTCTCTCTTGCTGTTACTGTTTTGTAAAGCCTGAGTTCAGACAGAGTTGAGCTGAACACCTGCAGTAATGTTGAGTGATGAATGGTAACAAGCGTGTAACTAAATAAATACTTACCCCGACACATTTCAGGTGTTTCAGCTTACTCACTACTTTTTGCTCTTCTGGCTGCTATGTCGACAACACAGCAATTTTCTGCAGCGGGCCCATAGAGCTGAACACAGCACATCAACACATCCTGGCTATGGTTCTCTCTCTCTCTCTCTCTCTTTCTCTCTCTCTCTCTCTCTCTGTCTCTCTCTCTCTCTCTGTCTCTCTCTCTCTCTCCCCTCTCTCTCTCTCTCTCTCTCTCTCTCTCTCTCTCTCCCTCTCTCTCTCTCTCTCTCTCTCTCTCTCTCTCTCCCTCTCTCTCTCTCTCTCTCTCTCTCTCTCTCTGTCTCTCTCTCTCTCTCTTCCCCCTTCTCTCTCTCTCTCTCTATCTCACTCTCTCTCTCTCTCTCTCTCACCCTCTACTCTCTCTCTGCTGTCTCTTCCCCCCCCCCCCTCTCTCTTTCTCTGTTTTTGAGGGGCGGGGGGGGCTCTTGAAAACTAAATGGGGCATCTCAAGAGATTTCATCCTGCAAACTATCAAATAAATAAATGCATCTCTCTCTCTCTCTTCTTGACATAGCTTTTATTGTTTCCCTCTCTTTATGTCTCTACTATATCTATTTTATCCCCCTCCCTATGGAATGGTTTTAATACGCAGGAGGAACAATAGGGCAAGAAGTCTGCTTTATTTCTCTCCACTGGCTTCCAGTTGAAGCTCGCATCCGCTACAAGACCATGGTGCTTGCCTACGGAGCTGTGAGGGGAACGGCACCTCAGTACCTCCAGGCTCTGATCAGGCCCTACACCCAAACAAGGGCACTGCGTTCATCCACCTCTGGCCTGCTCGCCTCCCTACCACTGAGGAAGTACAGTTCCCGCGCAGCCCAGTCAAAACTGTTCGCTGCTCTGGCCCCCCAATGGTGGAACAAACTCCCTCACGACGCCAGGACAGCGGAGTCAATCACCACCTTCCGGAGACACCTGAAACCCCACCTCTTTCAGGAATACCTAGGATAGGATAAAGTAATCCTTCTCACCCCCTTAAAAGATTTAGATGCACTATTGTAAAGTGGCTGTTCCACTGGATGTCTTAAGGTGAACGCACCAATTTGTAAGTCGCTCTGGATAAGAGCGTCTGCTAAATGACTTAAATGTTAAATGTTATTTCATTGTTATCCTGTGTCCCAACAATGATACTCTTGATACCTGGATAACAGTAAATAAGGATATACTGAAGTCTGCAGGTATTGTCTGTAGCTACCACTTCAGGGCAGTACAAATAAAAGCCACACAACATCTGTTGCCTGCCACCAAAGCCTTTACGTTCCTCTTCCCCACTGGGGTATAGCTAGCTATCAGTTACAGTCACGCCTACCAACAGCTACAGTTGCCTGCTAGTGATCGAGGCTAATGCTATTGTAAGCCTCAAACAACATGGGTAACATACTTTAACATACTTAAAAATAATATAAAAATAAAATCCAAAGTGCTGTAGTACAGAGCCAAAACAACAAAAAATGTTTCACTGTCCAAATACTTTTGGACCTCACTGTACATAAACTCATTACGTCTCCAAATGTGAGACGACAGCTAAGTTCCTAGTGTGTTCAGGGATTCCCTTGCACTCTGTTTAACAGTGAAAGTAAGTCGATTATATAAAACATATGAACATATGAAACATTTGAAAGAAAATCATTTTATTTGTCCATTAAAATAACATAAAATTGATCAGAAATACAGTCTAGACATTGTTAATGTTGTAAATGACTATAGCTACAGCTATAGCTGGAAATATTGAATATCTACGTAGGCGTACAGAGGCCCATTATCAGCAACAATCACTCTAGTGTTCCAATGGCACATTGTGTTAGCTAATCCAAGTTTATCATTTTGAAAGGATAATTGATCATTAGAAAACCCTTTTGCAATTATGTTAACACTGCTGAAAACTGTTGTACTGATTAAAAAAGCAATAAAACTGGCCTTCTTTAGACTAGTTGAGCATTGGCATTTGCTGGTTTGATTACAGGTTCAAAATGGCCAGAAACAAAGACTTTTCTTATGAAACTCGTCAGTCTATTCTTCTGAGAAATGAAGGCAATTCCATGTGAGAAATTACCAAGAAACTGAATCCCTTCACAGAACAGCACAAACTGTCTCTAACCAGAATAGTACTGAGTACTGAGTAAAGGTTCAGGTTCAGAAAACGTACGTAAATGTGGTATTTAGTTGTTTTAAAACACTTTTTTAAACTTAAATACATATGCAAAAATGTCTAAAAAGCTGTTTTTGCTTTGTCATTATGGGGTATTGTGTGTAGATTGTATTGTGTGTAGATTGTATTGTGTGTAGATTGTATTGTGTGTAGATTGTATTGTGTGTAGATTGTATTGTGTGTAGATTGTATTGTGTGTAGATTGTATTGTGTGTAGATTGTATTGTGTGTAGATTGTATTGTGTGTAGATTGTATTGTGTGTAGATTGTATTGTGTGTAGATTGTATTGTGTGTAGATTGTATTGTGTGTAGATTGTATTGTGTGTAGATTGTATTGTGTGTAGATTGTATTGTGTGTAGATTGTATTGTGTGTAGATTGTATTGTGTGTAGATTGTATTATGTGTAGATTGTATTGTGTGTAGATTGTATTGTGTGTAGATTGTATTGTGTGTAGATTGTATTGTGTGTAGATTGTATTGTGTGTAGATTGTATTGTGTGTAGATTGTATTGTGTGTAGATTGTATTGTGTGTAGATTGTATTGTGTGTAGATTGTATTGTGTGTAGATTGTATTATGTGTAGATTGTATTGTGTGTAGATTGTATTGTGTGTAGATTGTATTGTGTGTAGATTGTATTGTGTGTAGATTGTATTGTGTGTAGATTGTATTGTGTGTAGATTGTATTGTGTGTAGATTGTATTGTGTGTAGATTGTATTGTGTGTAGATTGTATTGTGTGTAGATTGTATTGTGTGTAGATTGTATTGTGTGTAGATTGTATTGTGTGTAGATTGTATTGTGTGTAGATTGATGTGAGGAAAAAAAAACATCTAATCCATTTAAGAATAAGGCTGTGACGTAACAACATGTTGAACAAGTCAAGGCGTCTGAATATTTTCTGAAAAGTATGTGTTTGCGTGTGTTTGGGGGTGTGTGTGAAATTAAGCCTAGCCAGTTTTGAAGGGAAACCTGCGTGTGGTGGATTGCATCAGCTGATATTGCACCAATTGGATTCACACTCTAATTACATGCGGCCTATTTAGTTGACCAGTTCTACACGTGCTTCCTCGATGCCGGATGTCACACGCTCTCATGCGCTGGTGTCTCTTGCAGCTGTAACTATCTTTTACACTCTATGCTCTGTGTTTCTGATATCCCACCACCCCAGCCTCCACCTGTAGGAGTCCTGTTTATTCCATCATGGGACATCCACCTGGCCATGCTGCTGCTCCAGTTTCAACTGTTCTGCCTTACTATTATTCGACCATGCTGGTCATTTATGAACATTTGAACATCTTGGCCATGTTCTGTTATAATCTCCACCCGGCACAGCCAGAAGAGGACTGGCCACCCCACATATGCTCTCTCTAATTCTCTCTTTCTTTCTCTCTCTTGGAGGACCTGAGCCCCAGGACCGTGCCCCAGGACTACCTGACATGATGACTCCTTGCTGTCCCCAGTCCACCTGACTGTGCTGCTGCTCCAGTTTCAACTGTTCTGCCTTATTATTATTCGACCATGCTGGTCATTTATGAACATTTGAACATCTTGGCCATGTTCTGTTATAATCTCCACCCGGCACAGCCAGAAGAGGACTGGCCACCCCACATAGCCTGGTTCCTCTATAGGTTTCTTCCTAGGTTTTGGCCTTTCTAGGGAGTTTTTCCTAGCCACCGTGCTTCTACACCTGCATTGCTTGCTGTTTGGGGTTTTAGGCTGGGTTTCTGTACAGCACTTTGAGATATCAGCTGATGTACGAAGGGCTATATAAATACATTTGATTTGATTTGATTTGATTTGGTATAGCATATCTTGCTCATTGACTTTAGTTATATTACCATCTTCATTTGACACTTGTTTCTGGCAGTAAGCTACCCTGAAGGAGCAGAGCCCTATTGACAAACCATGCATTGTTATCTTTTCTAATGGTTAAATGTACACATGGGGTTTTCTTTCTAAAAATACTTTGCACATAAGAGAAGTGTCCAATCAGGATGGTTTCTCAATTGGTGTGTATTTGTGAATGAGACAGGTAGAGGGACAGCGAAAGAGAGAAAGTTCATGCATGTGTTTTTATTCAATATAGACATATATCCTAAGACCTACAGTATCAACCATCCTCTCAATACACTATGTTTCCTAGTTAGCAGTGGGAACATTACATTATCACATACATTCTAGCCGGTGAGGGCAGTCTCTTTGAGTCTGTTGTGGATGGCCACATTCACAGTGCCTGTTGGCTCTTCCTCAGCAACTGCCTGTGTTCATCACTAGAGGGAGTGTTCAGTATGGGGAAGATTAATACTAACATGGGTCAACTGACAGGATGAGTAGATGGAGCTGGATTGACAGGGACAGGGAGAGAGAGGGTGACGAAAGAGGTTGGGAGGAGAGAGAGAGACAAACAGAGAGAGAGAGATAGAGACACACACACAGACACACGCACACAAACACACACACAGACACGCACACACACAGACACACTCACACAGAGACACACACACACAGAGAGACACACACACAGAGACACACACACACAGAGACACACTGAGACAGAGACACACAGAGACAGAGACACACACAGAGACAGAGACACACAGAGACAGAGACACACACACACAGAGACACACACAGAGACACACACACACACACACACACACACACACAGAGACAGAGACACAGACACACAGAGAGACACACACAGAGACAGAGACACACACACAGAGACACACAGAGACAGATACATACAGAGACAGAGACACACACAGAGACAGAGACACACGGAGACAGAGACATACAGAGACAGAGACAGAGACACACAGAGACAGAGACAGAGACACACCCACACAGAGAAAGAGACACACACTTCACACAGTCTGCATTACCAACATGCATCTTGGCTAAACAGTTATTAATCTCACCTCCAAAACTCACTCAAACCACCAAAACACTTCATACTTGTCTCAAAATAAGCTTGTTCAACTATAACACTTGCATTAATTCTCACTCAGAAAGCATGCAATGTCTCTCATAACACACTAACCTAAAAAACACTAAGAACAGGGAGCGTACAATCAATGATGAACTATTCATATATCAGTATTTCATTATAGAGTAAGAATAACACATTTTCACTTTATTGACTGTACTAAAGTATATGTAACAAGGAGGAATCAGAAATGCAGCAGTTTGCTTCAATAGCCATTATTTTTTCTATATCTTTGTGTATAGTAATTTTAAAATACAAAGTTGAAACAAAATAAAAAATCCTGAAATTCCAGGGCTGTAATAGCAACATGTCTAGTATAATCACTCATACTGTACAGCACTGTGGGGGTTGTAGTTCTCAGCAACATGTCTAGTATAATCACTCATACTGTACAGCACTGTGGGGGTTGTAGTTCTCAGCAACATGTCTAGTATAATCACTCATACTGTACAGCACTGTGGGGGTTGTAGTTCTCATCAACATGTCTAGTATAATCACTCATACTGTACAGCACTGTGGGGGTTGTAGTTCTCATCAACATGTCTAGTATAATCACTCATACTGTACAGCACTGTGGGGGTTGTAGTTCTCAGCAACATGTCTAGTATAATCACTCATACTGTACAGCACTGTGGGGGTTGTAGTTCTCATCAACATGTCTAGTATAATCACTCATACTGTACAGCACTGTGGGGGTTGTAGTTCTCATCAACATGTCTAGTATAATCCCTCATACTGTACAGCACTGTGAGGGTTGTAGTTCTCATCAACATGTCTAGTATAATCACTCATACTGTACAGCACTGTGGGGGTTGTAGTTCTCATCAACATGTCTAGTATAATCACTCATACTGTACAGCACTGTGGGGGTTGTAGTTCTCATCAACATGTCTAGTATAATCACTCATACTGTACAGCACTGTGGGGGTTGTAGTTCTCATCAACATGTCTAGTATAATCACTCATACTGTACAGCACTGTGGGGGTTGTAGTTCTCATCAACATGTCTAGTATAATCACTCATACTGTACAGCACTGTGGGGGTTGTAGTTCTCATCAACATGTCTAGTATAATCACTCATACTGTACAGCACTGTGGGGGTTGTAGTTCTCATCAACATGTCTAGTATAATCACTCATACTGTACAGCACTGTGGGGGTTGTAGTTCTCATCAACATGTCTAGTATAATCACTCATACTGTACAGCACTGTGGGGGTTGTAGTTCTCATCAACATGTCTAGTATAATCACTCATACTGTACAGCACTGTGGGGGTTGTAGTTCTCATCAACATGTCTAGTATAATCACTCATACTGTACAGCACTGTGGGGGTTGTAGTTCTCATCAACATGTCTAGTATAATCACTCATACTGTACAGCACTGTGGGGGTTGTAGTTCTCATCAACATGTCTAGTATAATCACTCATACTGTACAGCACTGTGGGGGTTGTAGTTCTCATCAACATGTCTAGTATAATCACTCATACTGTACAGCACTGTGGGGGTTGTAGTTCTCATCAACATGTCTAGTATAATCACTCATACTGTACAGCACTGTGAGGGTTGTAGTTCTCATCAACATGTCTAGTATAATCACTCATACTGTACAGCACTGTGGGGGTTGTAGTTCTCATCAACATGTCTAGTATAATCCCTCATACTGTACAGCACTGTGGGGGTTGTAGTTCTCATCAACATGTCTAGTATAATCACTCATACTGTACAGCACTGTGGGGGTTGTAGTTCTCATCAACATGTCTAGTATAATCCCTCATACTGTACAGCACTGTGGGGGTTGTAGTTCTCATCAACATGTCTAGTATAATCACTCATACTGTACAGCACTGTGAGGGTTCTAGTTCTCATCAACATGTCTAGTATAATCCCTCATACTGTACAGCACTGTGAGGGTTCTAGTTCTCATCAACATGTCTAGTATAATCCCTCATACTGTACAGCACTGTGAGGGTTCTAGTTCTCATCAACATGTCTAGTATAATCCCTCATACTGTACAGCACTGTGAGGGTTCTAGTTCTCATCAACATGTCTAGTATAATCCCTCATACTGTACAGCACTGTGAGGGTTCTAGTTCTCATCAACATGTCTAGTATAATCCCTCATACTGTACAGCACTGTGAGGGTTCTAGTTCTCATCAACATGTCTAGTATAATCCCTCATACTGTACAGCACTGTGAGGGTTCTAGTTCTCATCAACATGTCTAGTATAATCCCTCATACTGTACAGCACTGTGAGGGTTCTAGTTCTCATCAACATGTCTAGTATAATCACTCATACTGTACAGCACTGTGAGGGTTCTAGTTCTCATCAACATGTCTAGTATAATCCCTCATACTGTACAGCACTGTGAGGGTTCTAGTTCTCATCAACATGTCTAGTATAATCCCTCATACTGTACAGCACTGTGAGGGTTCTAGTTCTCATCAACATGTCTAGTATAATCACTCATACTGTACAGCACTGTGAGGGTTCTAGTTCTCATCAACATGTCTATTATAATCACTCATACTGTACAGTACTGTGAGGGTTCTAGTTACCATTAACATGTATAGTATAATCCCTCATACTGTACAGTACTGTGAGGGTTCTAGTTCTCATCAACATGTATAGTATAATCACTCATACTGTACTGTAAAGGTTCTAGTTCTCATCAACATGTATATTATAATCACTCATACTGTACAGTACTGTGAGGGTTCTAGTTCTCATCAACATGTATATTATAATCACTCATACTGTACAGTACTGTGAGGGTTCTAGTTCTCTCTCTCTCCTGCATTTGGCCACAAGTTCTCATCAACATCACATCTCATGTCTTCTCTGGCGATGCATCTTGGAAAGTATCGTCTGGAGTGTCTAATCCAACCCTGCCACTCTTCTTTCCTTACCAACCTGTCTTGATCCATGTTTCCAAACTAAATCATTCCGAAGCCATCCACTTTTGTCTGGTTGCCATCTAGACTAAGGACACTTGGGTCGGCTTTCAGTTGAAATTCAATCAGCTGTGTTTGGAATGATTAAATAATCTGCTGAAATGTTCTATTTGTTTCAATCTGGTTACTGCAGAAATGCAACACATTTGCCATCATTCTGTTTTGAATGTGTTTTTAACAGTTGTGGAAACAGTGTGTTAGCATTTGAAAACGTGCTGCAAATATATCATTTTGCAATTGGTGGAGTATGAATGAGAAAAGAGTTCAGAGAATGTGGTCATTGAATGCATTTTGTGTGAAAGCAATGAAAAAATGATTCACAGTTTGGTCCACATACACTTCTGTTTTGCTGACTGTGTGAAGGGTTTTGACAATGTGACTTCAGTTTTGACCAATGCATGTGTCACGACTTCCGCCATGTCGGCCCCTCTCTTTGTTCTGGCGGCGTTCGGCGGTCGACGTCATAGGCCTTCTAGCCACCGCCGATCCACTTTTCATTTTCCATTAGTTTTGTCTGTGTCTTACACACCGGGCTTCACTTACCTAATTACTTGTTTATTATTTAACCCTCTGTTCCCCATTGTTCTTTATATATCGGTCCGCTATTTTGGGCTCGTATATTTGCCTTGTATTTTTGTATTTTGAGTAAAGTACGTTGATTACTCATTTCTGCTGTCCTGCGCCTGACTCTCAACACCAGCTACACACAGGACCCCATTACAGCATGTTAGCAATTGAAAAAAACTGTAATATCCCTAGTCTGACTTGCCTACTTAAATAAAAAATAGTCTCTACCACCACCGTCTCAGTCTCGGCCTCAGTCTCTGTTTAAATAGCTTTCTCTTTCTCTCTCCTGTCTCAGTCTCGGCCATAGTCTCTATTTAAATAGCTTTCTCTTTCTCTCTCCTGTCTCAGTCTCGGCCATAGTCTCTATTTAAATAGCTTTCTCTTACTCTCTCTCTCCTGTCTCAGTCTCGGCCATAGTCTCTATTTAAATAGCTTTCTCTTACTCTCTCTCCTGTCTCAGTCTCGGCCATAGTCTCTATTTAAATAGCTTTCTCTTACTCTCTCTCCTGTCTCAGTCTCTATTTAAATAGCTTTCTCTGTCTCTCTCCTGTCTCAGTCTCTATTTAAATAGCTTTCTCTTTCTCTCTCCTGTCTCAGTCTCGGCCATAGTCTCTATTTAAATAGCTTTCTCTTACTCTCTCTCCTGTCTCAGTCTCGGCCATAGTCTCTATTTAAATAGCTTTCTCTTACTCTCTCTCCTGTCTCAGGTTGAGGCCATAGTCTCTATTTAAATAGCTTTCTCTTACTCTCTCTCCTGTCTCAGGTTGAGGCCATAGTCTCTATTTAAATAGCTTTCTCTCTCTCTCTCTCTCTCTCTCCTGTCTCAGGTTGAGGCCATAGTCTCTATTTAAATAGCTTTCTCTCTCTCCTGTCTCAGGTTGAGGCCATAGTCTCTATTTAAATAGCTTTCTCTTTCTCTCTCTCCTGTCTCAGGTTGAGGCCGAGGTTGTTCGATACCATTCCCGTTCACAGCTCACTTGCCACACATGAAAATGTTTATGTGGGCCTAATTGAATTTAGTGATACATGGCTTGACAGATAAGGAAGCATTTGTAGAGCAGGTCAGCTAATAAAGATAATGTAATCTAACCGGTGAACTCTCTGTATTTTTCATTCATATTGTAAGCAGTGTTTCAGCAAGTGCAGTTTGAATGGATTTGGTTTGTTTTTGAATCTGTATTGCCGTGTGATTATAGGAACATGGCAGGCTCTCTCTCTCTCTCTCTACCGCACCTGCTATCTCGACCTCTGGATGCTCGGCTATGAAAAGCCAACTGACATTTACTCTTGAGGTGCTGACCTGTTGCACCCTCTACAACCACTGTCATATTTGACCCTGCAGGTAATTTATGAACAATCTGACCTTAATGGCCATGTAATCTTATAATGTCCACCCAGCACAGCCAGAAGAGGACTGGCCACCCCTCAGAGCCTGGTTCCACTTTAGGTGTCTTGCCTTTCTAGGGAGTTTTTCCTAGCCACCATGATTCCACAACTGCATTACTTGCTGTTTGGGGTTTTAGGCTGGGTTTCTGTATAAGCACTTTGTGACACCTGCTGATGTAAAAAGGGCTTTGTAACAACATTTGATTTGATTTGATTATACGAACACAGCAGGCTTTGTGTGATTGCACAAACTGCAGACATTTGTTAGTATGACAGCATGGCTATAGTGTGTCTATGCTTGACTTAACCTGTATGTAATGTAAATGTACTACATGTACTATACAAACATGCAAAATTCAAGCTACACTTAATATGAACTCTGCCTGACATTTGACAAGCACCCTGTAGAATAGAGATTAGTCAAAGCAGCTATGATTGAAACAAAAAAACGATTCTGCTACTGTAACGACTCAAGATTAACCTAGCAGAAGACAGAAGTATCTACCTTTTCTTATTAGTCAACAGGAAAGGCATTCAAATATCTTCCTTCCTGAGAGTAAATGAATATAATATTTTATGTCATCGCCATGCCAGCTGCAATATTCATGAAATGTATGAGCCGCCATTGCTGCAACTTGAGCGTGTCCGAAGTTGTCAACAACATTTTTATTGAAAAAATGGACACAATGGACCAATTGTGCGCCGCCCTATGAGACTCCTGGTCACGGCCAGTGGTGACACACCCTGGGATCGAACCCTAAGCTGTAGTGACGCCGCAACACTGCGATGCAGTGCCTTAGACCGCTGCGTTACTCGGGAGGCCCGGGAACGACAGTTACCCCCGTCCCCAAGCTAAGAGTGATGGGCACCAAAGAGCTGATGTGATGTCAAACAATTCACTGACATGTTGAGAGGGGTTGGGAGCACCACAGTGTAGAAAACCTCAGGAGTGTGTCTAATACTAAAGGCTGGCTATTATAAATACTGAGCTATATCGTATGCTAAAAACTATTATATTATTAAACTATATTAAAATTACATTATTTTATACAAAATACAAATGCTCAGAGAAAGACATTTTGTTTAACTAATAATTACGTTTTTCTCATAAAGGTAAGGCGTAAACATTTTTGAAACCCCTAAAGATTCTTATAAATAAAGTAGTCAAGAGTTTAATATTTGGTCCTATATTCCTGGCAGAAAAATGACTACATCAAGCTTGTGACTACAAAGTTGTTGGAAACAATTGCAGTTAATTTTAGTTGTGTTGCAGATTATTTTGTGCCCAATAGAAATTAATCGTAAATAATGCATAGTGCCATTTTGGATTTAATTGTATTGTAAATAAGACTAGAGTTAGTTTCTAAACACTTGTGGATGCGACCATGATTACGGATAATCCTGAATGAAGCGTGAATAATGATAAGTGAGAAAGTTACATAGGGTCAAAGAGAGACATGTTAACCTCCCCCTATTGTAATGGTGAGAGGTTAGCATGTCTTGGGGGCATGATCTTTGACCCTCTGTAACTTTCATATTTGTTAAAGTGGTTAGGACAGTTATTTGATTTTTTATGAAAGTCTTCATCTATAATCTGCGGTTACACAATTATACAATTAGCGTGCCCGTCCAAGGTGTTATGATGCTGTTGTAGGCCTGCTGTAGGACTTCATAGAAATGGATTCTAGTGTGTTTTATTGCTACAAAGACGTAACTGTTATGCAGGTGAGTGAGGAGCCAAAAGCGATTTAACAGAAACAGAGTCTTTTAATGTCCAAACAGGGAAAACATAAATCCTCAATCTTTACAGGAGATGTCCAAACAGGGAAAACATAAATCCTCAATCTTTACAGGAGATGTCCAAACAGGGAAAACATAAATCCTCTATCTTTACAGGAGAGTCCCCCTTCTAGTAGTAGAGGAGAATAGCAGGGCTAGCGGCAACAGACTGCTGGTCCCTCCGGGTAGGCGCGGGCTGTAGAGGACAGAGACACCTGCTCACACGCAGCATCTGATGAAGAGGCAGATTACGACAGGACGGGACAAGGGCAAAGCAAACAAGAATCCGACAAGGACAGAAGCAGAAACAGAGAGAGAAATAGAGACTTAATCAGAGGGCAAAAGAGGGGACAGGTGTGAGAGAGTAAACGAGGTCGTTAGGAGAATGAGGAACAGCTGGGAGCAGGAACGGAACGATAGAGAGAGAAAGTAACCTAATACGACCAGCAGGGGGAAACGAAGAGAAGAGAAAGCACAGGGACAAGACATAACATGACAATACATGACAGTACCCCCCCACTCACCGAGCGCCTCCTGGCGCACTCGAGGAGGAAACCTGGCGGCAACGGAGGAAATCATCGATCAGCGAACGGTCCAGCACGTCCCGAGATGGAACCCAACTCCTTTCCTCAGGACCGTACCCCTCCCAATCCACTAGGTACTGATGACCACGGCCCCGAGGACGCATGTCCATAATCTTCCGGACCCTGTAGATAGGTGCGCCCTCGACAAGGACCGGGGGGAGACGAACGGGGCGCGAAGAAAAGGCTTGACACAGGAGACATGGAAGACCGGGTGGACGCGACGAAGATGTCGCGGAAGAAGAAGTCGCACTGCGACAGGATTAACGACCTGAGAAATACGGAACGGACCAATGAACCGCGGGGTCAATTTGCGAGAAGCTGTCATAAGGGGAAGGTTACGAGTGGAGAGCCATACTCTCTGACCGCGACAATACCTAGGACTCTTAGTCCTACGCTTATTAGCGGCTCTCACAGTCTGCGCCCTATAACGGCAAAGTGCAGACCTGACCCTCTTCCAGGTGCGCTCACAATGCTGGACAAATGCCTGAGCGGAGGGGACGCTGGACTCGGCGAGCTGGGACGATAACAGAGGAGGCTGGTACCCGAGGCTACTCTGAAAAGGAGATAGCCCGGTCGCAGACGAAGGAAGCGAGTTGTGGGCGTATTCTGCCCAGGGGAGCTGTTCTGCCCAAGACGCAGGGTTTCGAAAGGAAAGACTGCGTAAGATGCGACCAATAGTCTGATTGGCCCGTTCTGCTTGACCGTTAGACTGGGGGTGAAAACCGGAAGAGAGACTGACGGAAGCCCCAATCAAACGGCAAAACTCCCTCCAAAATTGAGACGTGAATTGCGGACCCCTGTCCGAAACGGCGTCTGACCGAAGGCCATGAATTCTGAAAACATTCTCAATGATGATTTGTGCCGTCTCTTTAGCAGAAGGAAGCTTAGCGAGGGGAATAAAATGAGCCGCCTTAGAGAACCTATCGACAACCGTTAGAATAACAGTCTTCCCCGCTGACGAAGGCAGACCGGTAATAAAGTCTAAGGCGATGTGAGACCACGGTCGAGAGGGAATGGAAAGCGGTCTGAGACGGCCGGCAGGAGGAGAGTTACCGGACTTAGTCTGCGCGCAGTCCGAACAAGCAGCCACGAAACGACGCGTGTCACGCTCCTGAGTGGGCCACCAAAAACACTGGCGAATAGAAGCAAGCGTACCCCGAACGCCGGGGTGGCCGGCTAACTTGGCAGAGTGAGCCCACTGAAGAACGGCCAGACGAGTAGGAACGGGAACGAAAAGAAGGTTCCTAGGACAAGCGCGGCGACGGAGTGTGAGTGAGTGCTTGCTTTACCTGCCTCTCAATTCCCCAGACAGTCAACCCGACAACACGCCCCTCAGGGAGAATCCCCTCGGGGTCGGTGGAGGCTACTGAAGAACTGAAGAGACGGGATAAAGCATCAGGCTTGGTGTTCTTTGAGCCCGGACGATAAGAAATAACGAACTCGAAACGAGCGAAAAACAGCGCCCAACGAGCCTGACGCGCATTAAGTCGTTTGGCAGAACGGATGTACTCAAGGTTCTTATGGTCAGTCCAAACGACAAACGGAACGGTCGCCCCCTCCAACCACTGTCGCCATTCGCCTAGGGCTAAGCGGATGGCGAGCAGTTCGCGGTTTCCCACATCATAGTTACGTTCTGACGGCGACAGGCGATGAGAAAAATACGCGCAAGGGTGGACCTTATCGTCAGAATGGGAGCGCTGGGACAGAATGGCTCCCACGCCCACCTCTGACGCGTCAACCTCGACAATGAACTGTCTAGAGACGTCAGGTGTAACAAGGATAGGAGCGGATGTAAAACGCTTCTTGAGGAGATCAAAAGCTCCCTGGGCGGAAACGGACCACTTAAAGCACGTCTTGACAGAAGTAAGGGCTGTGAGAGGAGCTGCCACCTGACCGAAATTACGAATGAAACGACGATAGAAATTCGCGAAACCGAGAAAGCGCTGCAGCTCGACACGTGACTTAGGGACGGGCCAATCGCTGACAGCTTGGACCTTAGCGGGATCCATCTGAATGCCTTCAGCGGAAATAACAGACCCGAGAAATGTGACGGAGACATGAAAAGCGCACTTCTCAGCCTTCACATAAAGACAATTCTCTAAAAGGCGCTGGAGGACACGTCGAACGTGCTGAACATGAATCTGGAGTGACAGTGAAAAAAATCAGGATATCATCAAGGTAAACGAAAACAAAGATGTTCAGCATGTCTCTCAGTACATCATTCACTAATGCCTGAAAGACAGCTGGAGCGTTAGCGAGACCGAACGGCAGAACACGGTATTCAAAGTGCCCTAACGGAGTGTTAAACGCCGTTTTCCACTCGTCCCCCTCCCTGATGCGCACGAGATGGTAAGCGTTACGAAGGTCCAACTTAGTGAAAAACCTGGCTCCCTGCAGGATCTCGAAGGCTGAAGACATAAGGGGAAGCGGATAACGATTCTTAACCGTTATGTCATTCAGCCCTCGATAATCCACGCAGGGGCGCAGGGTCCCGTCCTTTTTCTTAACAAAAAAAACCCCCGCTCCGGCGGGAGAGGAGGAAGGGACTACGGTACCGGCGTCGAGAGCTACAGACAAATAATCTTCGAGAGCCTTACGTTCGGGAGCCGACAGAGAGTATAGTCTACCCCGGGGGGGAGTGGTACCCGGAAGGAGATCAATACTAGAATCATACGACCGGTGAGGAGGAAGGGAGGTGGCCCTGGACCGACTGAAGACCGTGCGCAGATCATGATATTCCTCCGGCACCCCTGTCAAATCACCAGGCTCCTCCTGTGAAGAGGGGGCAGAAGAAACAGGTGGAATAGCATTAAACACTTCACATGACAAGAGACGTTCCAGGAGAGGATAGAGTTACTAGACCAATTAATAGAAGGATTATGACACACTAGCCAGGGATGGCCCAAAACAACAGGTGTAAAAGGTGAACGAAAAATCAAAAAAGAAATGGTTTCGCTATGATTACCAGAGACAGTGAGGGTTAAAGGTAGCGTTTCACGCTGAATCCTGGGGAGAGGACTACCATCCAAGGCGAACATGGCCGTGGGCTCCCCTAACTGTCTGAGAGGAATGTCATGTTCCCGAGCCCAGGCTTCGTCCATAAAACAGCTCTCCGCCCCAGAGTCTATCAAGGCACTGCAGGAAGCTGCCGAACCGGTCCAGCGTAGATGGACCGACAAGGTAGTACAGGATCTTGAAGGAGAGACCTGAGTAGTAGCGCTCACCAGTAGCCCTCCGCTTAGTGATGAGCTCTGGCCTTTTACTGGACATGAAATGACAAAATGACCAGCGGAACCGCAATAGAGACAGAGGCGGTTGGTGATTCTCCGTTCCCTCTCCTTAGTCGAGATGCGAATACCCCCCAGCTGCATGGGCTCAGCACCTGAGCCAGTAGAGGAAGATGGTAGTGATGCGGAGAGGGGGGAAACGGATAACGCGAGCTCTCTTCCACGAGCTCGGTGACGAAGATCTACCCGTCGTTCTATGCGAATAGCGAGTTCAATCAAAGAATCCACGCTGGAAGGAACCTCCCGGGAGAGAATCTCATCCTTTACCTCCGCGTGGAGACCCTCCAGAAAACGAGCGAGCAACGCCGGCTCGTTCCAGTCACTGGAGGCAGCAAGAGTGCGAAACTCAATAGAGTAGTCCGTTATGGATCGATTACCTTGACATAGGGAAGACAGGGCCCTGGAAGCTTCTTTCCCAAAAACTGAACGATCAAAAACCCGTATCATCTCCTCCTTAAAGTTCTGATACTGGTTAGTACACTCAGCCCTTGCCTCCCAGATTGCCGTGCCCCACTCACGAGCCCGTCCAGTAAGGAGAGATATGACGTAGGCGATACGAGCTGTACCCCTGGAGTACGTGTTGGGCTGGAGAGAGAACACAATATCACACTGGGTGAGGAACGAGCGGCATTCAGTGGGCTCCCCAGAGTAACACGGTGGGTTATTAATTCTGGGCTCCGGAGACTCGGAAGCCCTGGAAGTAGCCGGTGGATCGAGTCGGAGATTATGAATATGTTTCGAGAGGTCGGAGACTTGGGCGGCCAGGGTCTCAACGGCATGTTGAGCAGCAGACAATTCCTGCTCGTGTCTGCCTAGCATCGCTCCCTGGATCTCGACGGCTGAGTAGAGAGGATCCGAAGTCGCTGGGTCCATTCTTGGTCGGATTCTTCTGTTATGCAGGTGAGTGAGGACCCAAAAGCGATTTAACAGAAACAGAGTCTTTTAATGTCCAAACAGGGAAAACATAAATCCTCAATCTTTACAGGAGATGTCCAAACAGGGAAAACATAAATCCTCTATCTTTACAGGAGAGTCCCCCTTCTAGTAGTAGAGGAGAATAGCAGGGCTAGCGGCAACAGACTGCTGGTCCCTCCGGGTAGGCGCGGGCTGTAGAGGACAGAGACACCTGCTCACACGCAGCATCTGATGAAGAGGCAGATTACGACAGGACGGGACAAGGGCAAAGCAAACAAGAATCCGACAAGGACAGAAGCAGAAACAGAGAGAGAAATAGAGACTTAATCAGAGGAAAAAAGAGGGGACAGGTGTGAGAGAGTAAACGAGGTCGTTAGGAGAATGAGGAACAGCTGGGAGCAGGAACGGAATGATAGAGAGAGAAAGTAACCTAATACGACCAGCAGGGGGAAACGAAGAGAAGAGAAAGCACAGGGACAATGTGATAACATGACAATACATGACAGTAACGCTGAACACGGTCGATACAGAAGTCTAACTAGCAAACATTTATAGTCAAGCCAGTTTAACAGAAAAACTGAAAAACTAAATATTTCAAACCAACAACAGCCCCCCTCATAGAGCTCACAGAGCATCCGATGCTTACATTTGATCACAAAAACTTGAAAAAAACAGTCAAAGAGAGAACTATCTTATTTTTTATCAAATGCTTATCAAGAGGGAAGTCTTTGAATCAAAAAACGACTGGTGTTCCTGAGGAGGGCTGTGTGGGGCACTCTGACTACACACACACATACAGAGACACAGACACACACAGTCACGCACAAACACACACACATATACACACACATACAGAGATACAGACACACGCACACACACAGACACGCGCACGCACGCACACACACATGCACACACACACACACACAGAAATGCACACACCCCACAATGCCTCAGCCATAATCTACAATTAGATATTAAGTGCTTAAAAGTGACTGATTGGGAAGTAGAGGGAGCTAAGGAAGAACCTTGCTGGTTGAATCTAGATGTAGAATCTCTGTCACTACAGTATCTGTCTCAATCATCTCTATTTCTCACATGTCAAACCCATGTGTTGTCTATATGATCAGTCATATGTGTCTGTCAATAGATATGTAGCCTACAGAGTGTGCAGGAATTCAATTCACAACTCCATATCTAGTGCCGTACTTTGGTTCTGAATCCTATTGAGTCGCCATCTTTAATAGAGGATTCAACTGTACATTCCCACGTACAGTGTCACTTTGTCTAATGACTGGAGACAGGCACAGGAATACGTAATAGGGGGTTATATTTACTCCACCCAAGAAAAAGAGCGAGGTGTAAACCTCTAAATAATACACGGGATGAGACCTGTAAAACAAGTGCACTATAACACGTAGCATGGAAGCCGATACAACAGCCCAGGTGCTCACAAGACATGGCAACAATAACCGACAAGAACAATCGGAAAATGAGGGAAAATATATACACATACTAATGGGAACCAGGGGTGAGTAATGAGACAAGACAGTCCGGGGTTGGTGGTAATGATCCCGTTCAGTGACGCCTAGAAGGACGATGACGTAGACCTCCGGTGCTGGTGAACGGAATGAGCAGCAGTACTGGGGGGATCCGTGACATACAGTATGGATTCACTATCTGGAAAATCAAATCAAATGTATTTATGTAACCCTTCTTACATCAGCTGATATCTCAAAGTGCTGTACAGAAACCCAGCCCAAAACCCCAAACAGCAAGCAATGCAGGTGTAGAAGCACGGTGGCTAGGAAAAACTCCCTAGAAAGGCCAAAACCTTGGCTGAAACCTAGAGAGGAACCAGGCTATGAGGGGTGGCCAGTCCTCTTCTGGCTGTGCCGGGTGGAGATTATAACAGAACATGGCCAAGATGTTCAAATGTTCATAAATGACCAGCATGTTCAAATAATAATAATCACAGTAGTTGTCGAGGGTGCAGCAAGTCAGCACCTCAGGAGTAAATGTCAGTTGGCTTTTCATAACCGATCATTAGGCGTATCTCTACCGCTCCTGCTGTCTCTAGAGAGTTGAAAACAGCAGGTCTGGGACAGGTAGCACGTCTGGTGAACAGGTCAGGGTTCCATAGCCGTAGGCAGAAAAGTTGATACTGGAGCAGCAGCACAGCCAGGTGGACTGGGGACAGCAAGGAGTAATCATGCCAGGTAGTCATGGTCCTAGGGCTCAGGCTCAGGTCCTCCGAGAGAGAGAAAGAAAGAGAGATAGAGAGAATTAGAGAGAGCATACTTAAATTCAAACAGGTCACCGGATAAGACAGGAGAAATACTCCAGATATAACAGACTGACCCTAGCCCCCGACATGTAAACTACTGCAGCATAAATACTGGAGGCTGAGACAGGAGGGGTCAGGAGACACTGTGGCCCCATCTGATGATACCCCCGGACAGGGCCAGACAGGCAGGATATAACCCCACCCACTTTGCCAAAGCACAGCCCCCACACCACTAGAGGGATATCTTCAACAACCAACTTACCATCATGAGACAAGGCCGAGTATAGCCCACAAAGATCTCCGCCAAGGCACAACCCAAGGGAGTTATCCCACTGTACAATCCTACAAACAGTATGGATTCACTATCTGTAAAAGAGGATCCCACTGTTCAATCCTACATACAGTATGGATTCACTATCTGTAAAAGAGGATCCCACTGTACAATCCTACATACAGTATGGATTCACTATCTGTAAAAGAGGATCCCACTGTTCAATCCTACATACAGTATGGATTCACTATCTGTAAAAGAGGATCCCACTGTACAATCCTACATACAGTAGTATGGATTCACTATCTGTAAAAGAGGATCCCACTGTTTAATCCTACATACAGTATGGATTCACTATCTGTAAAAGAGGATCCCACTGTACAATCCTACATACAGTATGGATTCACTATCTGTAAAAGAGGATCCCACTGTACAATCCTACATACAGTATGGATTCACTATCTGTAAAAGAGGATCCCACTGTTTAATCCTACATACAGTATGGATTCACTATCTGTAAAAGAGGATCCCACTGTACAATCCTACATACAGTATGGATTCACAATCTGTAAAAGAGGATCCCACTGTACAATCCTACATACAGTATGGATTCACTATCTGTAAAAGAGGATCCCACTGTACAATCCTACATACAGTATGGATTCACTATCTGTAAAAGAGGATCCCACTGTACAATCCTACATACAGTATGGATTCACTATCTGTAAAAGAGGATCCCACTGTACAATCCTACATACAGTATGGATTCGCTATCTGTAAAAGAGGATCCCACTGTACAATCCTACATACAGTATGGATTCACAATCTGTAAAAGAGGATCCCACTGTACAATCCTACATACAGTATGGATTCGCTATCTGTAAAAGAGGATCCCACTGTACAATCCTACATACAGTATGGATTCACAATCTGTAAAAGAGGATCCCACTGTACAATCCTACATACAGTATGGATTCACAATCTGTAAAAGAGGATCCCACTGTACAATCCTACATACAGTATGGATTCACAATCTGTAAAAGAGGATCCCACTGTACAATCCTACATACAGTATGGATTCACTATCTGTAAAAGAGGATCCCACTGTACAATCCTACATACAGTATGGATTCACAATCTGTAAAAGAGGATCCCACTGTACAATCCTACATACAGAATGGATTCACTATCTGTAAAAGAGGATCCCACTGTATAATCCCACATACAGTAGTATGGATTCACTATCTATAAAATTAACCCACATTCCTCTTCCATGTCTCCTGTCTGTTTCCCTGTAGCACTGCCACTACACTCAGTCGCTGAAAACTTCTGTCACATGGAGTTTACTTTCACAGAGAGGATTACACTGTGGTTCCGGTACACAGTACAGTAAGCCACATATTGTCCAGAACCTGTGATTACTGTGTTGGCAGAACGAGCGGTGGAGAGTATTAAAATGCTACCAACAGCAAAGTTAGCAAATGAAGACACCAGCATAGCAGGGACGTTGGTGACCCCAATGTTACAGTTTTTTACAATCCCTTTGGCACTAATTTCAGAACCTTGTGTTCATTTTTCAAAACTCTAGACACAAAACTCAAAACGGTCATCACTTGTAACACAGGCTGTCCAATGTTCAAAATATTGCATTGTGTCTTCATATCTTTAAAGAAACCTTGCACTTGCAGAATCATTGGTTCAAATAACTAATTTATCATGAAATACCATAGGAACGTTAATTTAGATCACCAAAACACAAGATACCGATAGTTTCACTGTGTAATTGTTCGTTCAATCATTAAATATTGTAGTACAAAATATGTGATACATGTTTCATTATGGTACTACGCGTAAATACATCACTGTAAAAGGACTAGTAAAGAGAATACTACAGACACAGTGGAATCAGTGAAAAAAATATGAAATGTATTGATGAAATACAATAAAATCACTCATAGGTTTCTTTGAATCAGAGCAAAAATAATAGCTTCAAAAAAAGAAAAAAACTACAGTAAAACATCAACTGCAGCGTTCCTCACATGGCTTACTGTAAAAAGCTAAACAAAGTATTGATTACTGTACTTCTATATTTCCCTCAACCCTGTCTTGTGGATTTGGCCACAGGTTCTCATCCACATTACAATGGATGTTTTCATTAGCCAAACATCTTGGGAAGAATCTTCGGGCATGGTGAATCCAGGCCTGACACTGGTCTGCCGTGGTGTCATCCATGGCCTGGAGAAGGGTGGCTTGTTCGTGAGAGCGCCTATCATATACCTTCCACCTCCATGTGGAGAAAAAATTCCTCAATCCGGTTTTTCGGAAAGGAGAGTATGGGGGTAAGCACTGGGTGGTACATTGTGGATGGGCCTGAAACCATGCTTGCACCATTTGAGCATGGTGGAACCTGACATTATCCCACACAATGACATAGGTCATGCCATCAACTCTACAGACCTGATTTAACCCATCAAGGAAGGTTACATTCGAACAGCGAATCATGTGGCTGCCTGCAACTCAATATGTAGAGTATATAGAGTAGAGAGCTTTAGTTTTTGTTCAAACTAACATTATAACGGGCAAGATGCGTAATCTAAGATCATTTGACTGTGGTATGATTGTTGATGCCACACATGGTGATTCCAGCATCTCAGAAACAGCTGCCCTCCTGGAATTTTTACGCAATACAGTCTCTAGAGTTTACAAAGAATGGTGCGATAAACAAAACACATTCAGTGAGCGACAGTTCTGTGGGCAAAAACACCTTGTTAATGAGAGAGGTCAGAGGAGAATGTCCAGACTCATTCAAGCTAACAGAAAGGCCACACGTGCTCAAATAACAGCTGTTTTAAACAGTGGTGTGCAGAAAGGCATCTCTTAACATACAACACTGTGAATAATTCAGGCTGTTGTGGAGGCAAAAGGGGGACCTACCCAGTACTAGATAGGTGTACCTAATAATGTAGCCGGTGAGTGTACAGTAATGTCAAATCTGAAAACATGGTCTGGAAAAGTGGTACATGGGACCATAGAAACAGTGTCTGATAAAGAATGTTGATGAAATATTACATCCATAGATAATGTAGTCCAATTAGTTCATGTTCCATGGTAATTGGTGTCTCATTATCCTGAAACTTTCATGATCTAAACATGGAATATTGTTTGTCAGTTTCCATAAAACCATGCATTACGAGTAATGCAACAGTTACTTATCAATTTGAGCAGTTGTATCAATTGATATTTAGATCATTGTAATTAAATGAATAGACAGTCATCTCAGATGTAATGTGTGATTGCATTTTGAAATGGTAATAATTTGATGTTAAAGTTGTGTCATTTTGAACAGGTGATTTTAATTCAATGAACAAAGGATCTTAGCTGTATGTGTATTGTATACAAGCAATTGGAAAAAGTGTTAGAGTTTTGAAAAATGTGCATTTTGATCATTGGTTGTGAGTTTTGTGTCTAGTGTTTTGAAAAATGTGCATTTTGATCATTGGTGGTGGTGTGTGTGTGTGGCCGTAGCTCAGTGTGTGTGTGTGTGTCTGCGTGCGTGCATGCGTGTTTGGCCATGGGTGTTTTGTGTGTGTGTGTGTGTGTGTGTGTGTGTGTGTGTGGCTGTAGATCAACGTAGCTTTGAACAGCTTCTGGTCTGAAGTCATTCACTCCCTTCTTTCTCTCATTTCAGTGTTTTTCGTGTGGTTTTAATCCTCAACAGACTGTTTTATCAAACTGACTGTCTTTATACCAGATTGTTGAGGGTGGATAGGGAGTTGCAGGCAGTGAAGCTATTTGGATTTACTACATTTGAATAGTTCACATGCTGTGCAATGTTCACAGTTCTTGGATAATTTGTTCATTGCATGTTTATTAGATAGCTGTTTGCATAGTTGTCAAATAATACAGGAGTCTGTATGTGACACAAGGGACCAATACGATACTCCTGAATCCATTCCTTTCATGTTGAATTAAGTCAATGATCTCTTCTTGGAAGTAAACATTACAATTAACATTCGTCATGCACAGTCTTCTAACTCTTTCACAAATGCTTGCCAGTATAACACAGTAGTCTGCCATATGACAGAAATCCAGAAAGGTTTAGCAGCAGCATATGGTTCCTAAATTGAAAGAGAGAATCTGTGTGAATTGGCTGTACTCTCCAAGTCTCCAGATGGATCCAAGTCTCCAAAAGGACGAGGAACTCAAGCAATTATTGAATTCAATCCCTTTCCTTCCTCTCTCCTCCAAGTGTCCTTCCATCAAATCAAGCAACTCGTCTGAGGGATTCCTTATTTTTCCTGTTTTTCTCTCTCCTTTTATCCTTTTCTTCACTTCTTCTATAATTTTCGCTGATTTTCTTTGCTCCTATTCATTTCTTTCTCTCCTTCCTCTCCTCCTATTCATTTTCCTCTCTCCTTCCTTCTTTCCTCCAAGTGTTCTTTCATTTCTGAGTTAGACATCAAGAGTGTCTTTCTTGGAATGAACTTTGAGTACGATGTCTGTCTATTTCCACATTAATGATAAACTGTGATATATATCCTCCTCTCTCTTTCCTCCTTCTCTAGAAAGCCACTGGCTACACACGAGGAAACGTGACTTTTCACCCTCATCTGAAAAATGGCATACCTCTTGGGCCAAATTGAAGTTTTTTTAATGTGACAGACCGGCGGCCATTTTCTCCCAGGGTATCGTGGGTAAATTAGCTTTCAAAACAAGGACGTATATAACTCCAAATGAAGTACTACAGTAGCCACTAAAATCCAATGTATTTAGCACCTTGCCTGAGGCTTCTGCTGGCCAATCACTGCTTTGTGTTTGCCTGTCAAGTTTGTCCTAACGTGTGGCTTGCTTTACCGCACAGTCAACGACAACGCCATCCGATATTATCAATAGCCTTGAAGCAATTGTAATATAGGTAATTCAACTTACGAATTTGGGCCATATTGTGAAATATGCAATATGTGGGAAAATAGGGCCAGAGAGAGAAAGAGAGAGGTTGAGAGACCTGTTGGACAAACCTGTGCCTCAGGTTCTTGTTTCGGTTCATGTCTAACAACATCCATACATGTGGAACAAACATTGCATGCATCGCAAAGTCTATGTTGGGAGCCTCCCCCAGTTCAACGAGTCATTAATCTCTGGTCATTTCTCTTCAGGCCTCTGGCAGCTATGTCATCATAAATCCACTATTGGGATGAGAGATGAATGCTACATTAGGGAGCCAAGATGGAGGCGGCTAAGCAGTCTTCCCCCACAATGCATGGGCCATGGGTCCTAAAACTTAAGTTCCAATTAAGTTTCCTGTATGGAATACACATCTTCATGTCTAAAATGGAATAAACTGCTTTATTTCTGTTCACCCTTCCCAGAGGGCAAAACTGGTTGAGATTACGTAATTACCACCGTCATTATTACGTTCGTTCAACCAGTATTCCATAGTTTTGCCCACTGGGTTTCTTCTAAGAGCTTGGATCCTTTTCTCTATTTCATCAGTTTCCATGTTGTAAACATGTATGACAAAACTGGATTTCTGGACTCCGAGAGAAAGAGAGGGGGACAGAGTATGAGGAGAGAGAGAGAAAGTCAGGTCACATTAGAAATGCTCTCCAATGGCTGCGTTTACACAGGCAGCCCAATTCTGATTTTCTTTCCCACTAATTGGTCATTTGACCAATCATGTCAGATCTTTTCACATCAGATCATTTTCCAGAGCTGATCTGACATAAAAAAAATATAAGACTTGGACTGCTTGTCTAAATGCAGCCATTGGGGGATCAAATCAAATCACATGCTTCGTAAACAACAGGTGTAGACTAACAATGTAATTACTTACTAACAGATCCTTTGCCAACAATGCAGATCATTTTTCTTTGTCAAAATAATAGAGAAATAATAACAGAGGAATAAATACACAATGAGTAATGATAACTTGGTTATATACAGTACATGTGCAGGGGTACAAGGTAATTGAGGTATAGTAGATATGTACATATAGGTGGGGATAAAGTGACTAGGCAACAGGATAGATAATAAACAGTAACAGGATGCGGTGTACAGTCTGTCTCCGTCCCGGGAGGCTGTAGTGGCGTAGGATACTGGCCCGGGGCATGATCACTGCGGGAGAGGGGGAAGATTGTTTTGAACTGTCCTGGTAATTAACCACCGTCGTACAGAGTAAACCTCTCTCCTCCGCTAAGCTCCTCTGATCATCCCTCCCCTCTGATGTCTCTCTCTTTCTCTTCTGTTCTCCCTCTTCTTCTCCACTCTCTTTCTCTTCTTCTCTTCTGCTTTCTGTCTTTTTAACTTTCTCTCTTTCCCTCACTTTTCCACCCTCTTTCTTTCTCTATTTGTTTCCCCTCACTCTCTCTTTCCGCTCTTCCTCTCTTTTTCTAAGTGGGGAAAGAAAAGGAGGCCAAACAAAGGATATTAATCTGGCTTTGTAATTAACGAGGACCTTCAGGTTTTCGCTGGTATATTTGATACGTCTTCAAATTAAATAAAAATGCAGCTTTTGCATAAAGGTACCTTGCAGTTAATTAGTGCAGGTTAATTATTTTGGAGTTAAACTTCACAATCTTTCGATCAAGGTCAGTGATTGATATATTGAGGATACCGGTGACTTAAATGTCACCACGTTTTTTAATCATGCAGCATTTCCTGCTTGATCTACATAATGGTGTAGTCAGGGGAATTCGGCCCAGGCATTTTATCCACATCAGCCTACGTCAAAATGTGCGCTACCAATCACAGTGAGTGAGGTGACAATGTAGAATGGGCTCTTTCTACTGTACGTTTATAGGCACCCTTTCAGTTTTAAAATACATGATCTTGTCTATCTAACTGATGACAGAGTCGCAGCAGGTCTCTTTGCTGATGCCATGTCACATTTTTGCTTTTTATATGGCATTTTTTGTGTGTGTGTCAATTTCGACGAGCCCACCCACCTACAAAATGGTCCAGCCCATCTGGCATTTGCCAGAATTGCAAGATGGCCAATACACCCCTGGCTGTAATATGTCTATGTGGTATCTTGATGATATTGACGTTGTATTTCGGTTATAGAGTACTGCATGATAACCACATATTTCATGCTTGTTTCTACTGCCTACAACTGACTCTAACAAGATGCATGAATATACGAATCTGAGTATAGGCCTAGATTCTTATGTTTCGGGCCATAGCTAACAGTATGATGCTACATTTTCATGTTATCCAGCCAATGTAGGGAAAAACTGGCATTACGGCAATATACTTGATCCAGTGATGTTCCCTCCTTGATGCCATAGCAGTACAAGACTGTTGGTACTCAGAACTTCTTAAACTGTACTTATGAAGGAAGGAGAGAGAGAGAGAGGGAGGGAGTAGGAGAGTCCTGTGGGAAGTAGCGAGGGAGTTTGTAGCTGGTAGTTCCTCTACCCCCCTCGGCTAGCTAGCTAAAGGTCTTCCTGTGGTCAAAGAGAATTCTGACGCACAATCAAACTCCTCTCATCTCCTTTCATGTACCTACTGCTGCCTGCAGTACAGTTACAATGTTGGCAATGTGGCTTTTCACTTCTGTTGTAAACTGTACTGGTCCATATATAACATCTTAGATAAAGGATGATATTACAGTAGATCTTACATTCGGTAAGTGTTTCACTCTGTCTGATCAGTGTTATGTAATCTTGGTCCTGGGAACCCACAGTATGTGCAGGGTTTTGCTCCAGCCTAGCACAGACACACTTGATTGCACTAATGATCTAATCATCAAACCCTTGCAAAGTTGAATCAGGTGATAGTGCAGGGCTGGAATAATAGTCTGTGTGTCCCCATGGCCAGAATGGGACAACATTGATCTAGATAGTACACCATGGTAATATAATCATACATGGAAAGACATTCTGGTATTTGTTCAAAACACCTGGCTGACACTAATGCAGTTTAAACCACACAGATTTAGCATATTTGTGTCATTTGTACCACTGTGGTATTACTCTACGTTAGATTCAGATGTCTATGTGATATATTGATGATATTGATGTTGTATTTCGGTTATAGAGTACTGCATGATATCCACATATTCCATAAGGGTTCTTTCCGGTCAAAAGTAGTTCACTATGGAATAGGGTGCCATTGGGGATGCAGTCACAGTGTGACTAGTTCATCTCTTTCTGAATCAGTGGGCTGATTCATGCGTTTTAGTTGGCAGTTTGAATTGGTTGATGCTGTGACATGAAAAGCCTACGTTAAAGTCCTATGATCTTCAAATTGGCAATATCAACAGTAGGGCAAAGCTTATGCTGATTGATGTAAATGCATATGGGTATTGGGCAAGGGCATCTGAATGGACTTGCCCAATGCCACATAAATGATGTGCCAACAAGCATTGTAAAGACCATCTAGTACTTTTTTGTAAAAAAAGTCACACACACACACAATACGTATATACTACCGTTCAAAAGTTTGGGATCACTTAGAAATGTCCTTGTTTTGGAAAGAAAAGCACATTTTTTGTCCATTAAAATAACATCATATTGATCATAAATACAGTGTAGACAAGGTTCATGTTTTAAATGGCTATTGTAGCTGGAATATCTACACAGGCGTACAGAGGCCCATTATCAGCAACCACTACTCCTGTGTTCCAATGGCATGTTGTGTTAGCTAATCTAAGTTTACCATTTTAAAAGGTTAATTGATCGTTAGAAAACTATTTTGCAATTATGTTAGCACAGCTGAAAGCTGTTGTACTAAATTAAAGAAGACATAAAACTGTCCACCTTTAGACTAGTTGAGTATCTGGAGCATCGGCATTTGTGGGTTCGATTACAGGCTCAAAATGGCCAGAAACAAAGCACTTTCTTCTGAATCTCGTCAGTCTATTCTTGTTCTGAGAAATGAAGGCTATTCCATGTGAAAAATTGCCAAGAAACTTAAGATCTCGCACAACGCTGTGTACTACTCCCTTCACAGAACAGGCCTTCTAGGCAGAGTTGCAAAGAAGAGGCCATATCTCAGATTGGCCAATAAAAATAAAAGATTAAGAACACATACACTGGACAGAGGAACTCTGCCTAGAAGGCCAGCATCCCAAAGTCTCCTCTTCACTGTTGACGTTGATACTGGTGTTTTGTGGGTACTATTTAATGAAGTTGCCAGTTGTAGACTTGTGAGGTGTCTGTTTCTCAAACTAGACACTCTAATGTACTTGTGCTCTTTCTATTCTGGTTTGAGCCAGTTTGCGCTGAAACAAGGAGTTCCACCTCTTCAGCCGGGTGGGCATCCCAAACGAGATCCTGCCAGACCAACGTTCTGAGTTTATGTCCCACCTAATGAAAGATTTGTGCACTCTCCTGCAGATCAAGCAGATTCGGTCCTCCGTCTTTCACCCGCAGATGGATGGGCTCGTTGAGCGGTTCAATACAACGCTCAAACAAATGCTGTGGAAGGTCTTTGAGAAGGACGGGAAGAACTGGGACCAGCTTCTACCCCACCTAATATTCTCAATCCGAGAAGTACCCCAGTCCTCCACTGGTTTTTCCCCTTTCGAACTCCTTCACGGGAGGAGGCCACGCGGCCTACTGAACCTTGCCAAGGAGGTGTGGGAAGCCCAGCCGACCCCCTTAAGCAGCGTGGAAGATCATGTGGAGATGATGATGGAGCGGATGACAGCCATGTGGCCAGTGGTAAAGGAACATATGGAGAAGGCCCAACGTGCCCAAGCCCAGGTCTACAATTGGGGAACCCAGCTCTGAGAATTCCAGGTGGGAGACAGGATGTTGGTCTTAATCCCCACGGCCGAAAGTAAGTTCCTGGCAACATTGCACGGGACATACGAGGTGATAGAGAAGCTGGGACCTGTCAATTACCCCGTACGGCAGCCCGGGAGACGGAAACCCCAGCAGATTTACCACGTGAACCTGTTGAAGAAGTGGCACGAGAGGACAGCCTTGGCCGTGTTATGGTCGGAACACAGGACACCAATGGTACCAGTGGTGGTCGCGAGCAGTGAGGACATCGACCCGATGTCCTACGCGACCAAACCTACGCTTCTGTAATGATTTCCGGGGTGAAAGACATCAGCTTGTTCGACGCCTACCACATTTCAATAGACCGATTGGGAAAGGCCCAGTACATCAGCACCCTTGACCTGACCAAAGGATATTGGCAGGTACCGTTGGCAGCCTCCTCCTGGGAGAAGACAGCATTTTCAACACAAGATGGATTATATCAGTACCGGGTGCTCCTGTTCGGTCTCCACAGAGCCCTGCCCACATTCTAGTGCCTGATTGACAAAGTACTTCGACCCCACCAGCAATACGCAACGGCATATTTGGATGATATCATCATCCACAGCCAAGGTTGGGAAGAGCACCTGACGCGCTTCCAGGCAGTGTTGGACGCACTCAGACAACCCGGGTTGACAGCGAACCCCAAGAAATGTAAACTCGGGTTCGAGGAGGTGGAGTACATGGGGTATTTGATCGGATGGGGGAACGTCAAGTCCCAGAAGAGGAAGGTTCATGCGGTACTTGACTGGCCCATTCCATGCACCAAGATACAGGTCAAGTCCTTCCTGGGACTGGCAGGATACTATAGCCGGTTTATCCCCAACTTTGCTGATATAGCTTCCCCCCTCACCGATCTAACCAGGGCCCGCCTCTCGAAAACAGTGAAATGGATGGACGAGACCAAAGCGGCGTTCAGGCGCCTGAAGGAAGCGCTGTGCTCCCATTCGATTCTCGTAACGCCCGATTTCCAGGTGCCGATGTTGGTCCAGATGGATGCATGTGACACCGGACTAGGGGCGGTTCTGTCCCAGATACACAATGGGGAGAAGCCCCCGATCATGTACATAAGCCGAAAGCTGATACCCAGAGAGAAAAAGTACTCTACTGTTGAGAAAGAGGTGAAGTGGGTGCTAGACACTCTCAAGTATTATCTGTTAGGTACCCACTTCACCCTGGTCACGGACCATGCTCCCCTGGTCTGGGTGGCCAGGGGAAAGGACACAAACGATCGGGTCACCAGGTGGTTCTTGTCCCTTCAACGCTTCTCTTTTTCTGTTGTGCACAGGTCAGGGGCGAAGCATGGAAACGCGGATGCCCTATCGAGAATGGAGACATACATTGCACTGATGACAGTCCCCTCCCCGACAGAGCTAAGGGGGGGGGGTATGTGTGGCATACAGCAGGTCAGCCACCAGGGGGAGACTTGTCGAGGGCTGGTAACAGACGGAGTACACATCACGTGGCGATGGCTCCCTCTGCTGGTTGTGTCAGGTCTCAACGGACTCTCCGGCCAGGACTAATTGGGGCTGATTGTGGTTGGTGAGTAATCAAGGGCTGATTGCTCACCAGCTGAATGGGTCCCATAAAGCTGCCAGAAGGGAAGCACACGGAGGAGGGGCTGGGTGAAGAAAGGTTAATCCCTTAGAGTTGGGGACGGTTCCAGATGTAAAAGGAGGGAGTTCAGTTTTTGTCCCCCACAGGATGCAGCAAGACCCGGAGCACAGAAGACAGTATCCATAAGAGGGTCTCATGGGGGAGACCTATCTTTTCTTTTGGTTTGTTATTCAAATTAACACCCTTGAAACCGAGCTAATCCTACTCTGTCCGTGTGTCATCTGTGTAAACATTTTGACCAAACCCCCTGGTCTGCTACAGGGACTGTGTATTTATATGTATTTGTTTTACAAGTACCATGCTTCCTAAACAATGTCTACTGTCATTACTCTTGCTCGGCACAACATAACAGCATGTGAAGCAAAATTACATACCAAAATGCTTTTTTAACATTAAACCATTGTTCCTTTGAAACAATAGCCAACAATAACATCATCTTAATACCTAGAATAATGCTTTTGCCTTTAGCTTTTCCTTTCTTATCCTGTCATTTAATTAAACCTATAAACAACTTTCCTCAAGAGTTCATTCCCCATGTTTACAGATACATACCCCAAGCAATACAAACTGCATGCAGGCTTTGAGGGAAAAAAGTCTGGTTGTGTAGCTTTACATTTTTGTCCTTTTGTTATGTATACCAAACAAAATGAATGCTCCCAGGAGAACACGCTAGTAACAACAGGGGGATGTCTGCCCTTGGGGACAGAATCCTCATGACTTGGAACTAAATATATAATATAAATGTATATAAATATATAATGTGATCTTTTCATTTATTGTAGCAGGCAGCCTGCAGAGAAGAGAGTGTTTCCTCTCACATCGTACCCCCGCTGCCACCCTCTCTCTCATCATATGGGAGGAATTTGAGGAAGGAATGGAGGTCTGATGGAGAGGGTGTGTGTGTGTGTGGTAGTAGACTCACTGGCACATTGGCTCATCTCTGGAATGTTTGAATCTTTTCCTCAAAATATTTATCAAACAATTGTTTACCTGGTGTATTCATCTAGGTATTTTTACCATTTGAAATGGTTGTTTATTATGCTGTTATGAAGTGTTAGTGCCTGGGGTATTGATTGTAGATACTGTATGGGGTATTTTTACCATTTGAAATGGTTGTTTATTATGCTGTTATGAAGTGTTAGTGCCTGGGGGTATTGATTGTACATACTGTATGGGGTATTTTTACCATTTGAAATGGTTGTTTATTATGCTGTTATGAAGTGTTAGTGCCTGGGGGCATTGATTGTAGATACTGTATGGGGTATTTGTACCATTTGAAATGGTTTTTATTATGCTGTTATGAAGTGTTAGTGTCTGGGGTATTGATTGTAGATACTGTATGGGGTATTTTTACCATTTGAAATGGTTTTTATTATGCTGTTATGAAGTGTTAGTGTCTGGGGTATTGATTGTAGATACTGTATGGGGTATTTTTACCATTTGAAATGGTTGTTTATTATGCTGTTATGAAGTGTTAGTGCCTGGGGGTATTGATTGTAGATACTGTATGGGGTATTTTTACCATTTGAAATGGTTGTTTATTATGCTGTTATGAAGTGTTAGTGTCTGGGGTATTGATTGTAGATACTGTATGGGGTATTGATGGTATATTCTGTACCATATGGGGTTTTGATGGTGGATACTGTGTGTTATATTGATAGTGGATTCTGTATGGGGTATTGATGGTAGATACTCTACGGGGTATTGATGGTATATTCTGTACCATATGGGGTTTTGATGGTAGATACTGTATGGGGTATTGATGGTGGATACTGTGTGGTATATTGATAGTGGATTCTGTATGGGGTATTGATGGTGGATACTATATGGCAGGGGTGTCAATCTCAAATACCCAGTGGGCCAAAATGTAAAACCTGAACAAAGTCACGGGCCAACATTGAACAAATTAACCTTTTAATATGGACCCAAACAAGTTTTGCTTTAACATTGAATATGGAACAAGCATCGCTTATTACCATAAAATATATAATTTAATAGTGGAGACATGCAAAATCGAATTTCAAATGAAAAAACACATCAATGGCATTCATTTATTAAATAAATAAAATTTAAATAAAAATTGTATGTCTCTTTTCTATTTGCAACCTTCTGATTTAAATACCACTGGCTAATAATTTGACAAATAAAATGATAATAAATCAATCAACCATTCAAGCCCATGCCTTGTAGCAAGAAAAAGTGCATAAAGAAAACGTTAATTATTGCACACTGGTCTAATCTGATGTGCCCAAGCCAGATACCTGGCATCTCTTCTTGGATGCTAGTTCATCAATGTCTGGGCTCAAGCTCTGAGCTGAAGAAATCCTCAGTATCGAGTGAAGATGTTCATCAGTCAGACGTCTCCTGTGAGTTGTTTTGGTCATCTTCATCGAGGAGAAAAGTTGCTCGCATAGATAAGTGCTGCCGAACATGGAGAGCATCTGAGCAGCTTGGGTGCGGAGCTGAGGCATTGTGTCAGGGATGAACCGTGGAAACTGTGCGGCGCCCACAGCATCATACTTTGACTTCAGCGTGTCGTTGCACTGGAGTTCAATCAGCTCCATTTGGATGTTGGTTGATGCATTTTCCACATCAACTGCGAAGGGATTACTAAGCAGTTCAAACTTGCACTTCTGGGCATCGAAGTCGGCAAATCGCCGGCTAAACTCAGCGGCGAGAACACTGAGTTTTTCAGCAAACTGTGCGCATGGGAACACGGCGGTAGAGATCTGCGCTTTTATGGATTGGCAGCAGGGAAAATGGCAAGGGTTTCCTTGCAGCATCTGATTCTCCCACAGGCACAGTTTAGTTTTGAAGGCCCTCACTGCAGCGTACATGTCTGTGATGATGCGCCCCCGCCCCTGAAGCTGCAGGTTCAGCGCATCGAGATGGCTCGAGATGTCACAGAGAAAGGCCAGCTCACACAGGAACTTTTGCTCCCGGAGCTCTGCTGTATCCTTCCCTTTGGTTTCAAGGAATTGACATATTTCCTCACGCAGCTCGAAACATCTGTTCAGTACTTTTCCTCTGCTTAGCCATCTCACCTCTGTGTGATACGGCACGTCTGCGTATTCCGAACCACACTCCTCCAGAAAAGATTTAAACTGGCGGTGATTTAGACCTTTGGCTCTTATAAAGTTAACTACCTGTGTTACTGTGGTCATAACATGTTCCATCTTTAGGGCTTTGGCACACAGTGCTTCCTGATGTATGATGCAGTGGTAAACAGTTAGCTCAACCGCACAGTTCTCTTCCCGCATCTTCTCCCGAACCATGCCCACCAGTCCACTCTTTTTACCGCACATCGCTGGCGCACCATCTGTCGTTAATCCAACGAGTTTATCCCACGGCAGCTTTATTTCAGTTACACATTTGGAAACCTCAAAGATTTCCTTTCCTGTGGTTGTGCCATGCATTGATTTGAATCCTAATAGCTCCTCCGTAACACACAGATTTGAGTCCACTCCACGGATGAAGACTGACAGCTGAGCAGTATCAGATGCGTCACAGCTCTCATCCACAGCGAGGGAGAACGCAACACAATCTTTTCCCTTTCCATCAGCTGGTCATACAGATTGGTGGCAAGATCACATGTGCGATCAGCTACTGTGTTCCTGCTCAGGCTCACATTTGAAAATGCTTGTTTTTTTCTCTGGGCATACGAGGTCACAAACCTTCATCATGCACTTTTTCATGAACTCTCCCTCATTAAAGGGCTGGGCTGATTTTGCGATCTCTGCTGCCACTATATAACTAGCCTTTACAGCAGCCTCGCTTTGTGATGTGGCTTTTTTAAACATATTCTGTTGTGAAACCAAACTTCTTTTCATCTCCTCTACTTTCTGGCTCCTTTGAGTCATGTCCAGGTCCTTGTATTTGTCATGGTGTTTCGTTTCATAGTGTCGTCTAATGTTGTACTCCTTACTTACAGCCACGTTGACTCCACAAACAAGACAAACAGGTTTGTCTTTTACATATGTAAACAGATATTCTGCCTCCCACTTGTCCAGAAAGCTCCTGTTTTCTGCCTTTCTTTTCGCCATTTTTGGGAAGGGTTAGCTCGCTGACAGTTGTAGCGTCTATGTTGCTATGACTACTGTCACAGAGGAGAGAGCGTTTCTGTGTCCTGTCCTGATTGGCGCGCGAAAACAGCAGAGCATTATGGGATTCGTAGTATTAGTGGTGAATGCGCTGTATAATACCGGCGGGCCAGCTCTAGTAGAAATTTGGTATTGTCTCGCGGGCCAAATATAATTACCCCGCGGGCCAAATTTGGCCCACGGGCCAGAGTTTGACACCCATGCTTTACAGCGAAAGCACAACATATGATTATGTTAGGTCATAGCCACGTTGAAAAAACAGCCATTTTTCCAGCCAAAGAGAGGAGTCACAAAAAGCAGAAATATAGATAAAATTAATAACTAACCTTTGATGATCTTCATCAGATGACACTCATAGGACATCATGTTAGACAATACATGTATGTTTTGTTCAATAATGTGCATATTTATATCAAAAAATCTCAGTTTACATTGGCGCCTAACGTGCAGTAATGTTTTGATTCCAAAACATCCTGTGATTTTGCAGACATACTCATAATAAACACTGATAAAAGATACAGGTGTTATTCACAGAATTAAAGATAGTCTTCTCCTTAATGCAACCACTGTGTCAGATTTTACGGAAAAAGCATAATCTGAGAACGGCGCTCAAAATCCAAAACAGCCAGAGGAATATCCGCCATGTTGGAGTCAACAAAGTCACATTAAGATACTATATCTGTTTGCAGTATTTTTGAATTATGGTTTGATGTTACTGTTGGCATCCAATTGGATGCATATAGGCTACATTCAAGTTGACAAATGAGACCTATAATATACAGATGCCAAAGTTAGACTGTTGCTGTGACATTGTGGCTAGTGGTTGCCAGTAGTGTTAGTGTGTTCTTGAGGGGTCAAATTGTTAGTCATTTATTTGTTTTTGTTTTTATTTAACCTTTATTTAACTAGGCAAGTCAGTTAATTAAGAACAAATTATTTTTTCCAATGAAGGCCTACACCGCCAAACCAGGTCGACGCTGTGCCAATCGTGCCTAGCTCTATGGGACTCCCAATCTCGGCTAGTTTTGATACAGCCTGGATTGACCCCCCCCCCCCCCCCACTGCGCTTTGCACTTATTGACTAAAGTATCTCCACACTTGAGGAATATCTCTTCTGAAAGGGCTGGCCAGCTGTGTTAACCTCTTACCTCTACCTGGGACGCTTGCGTCCCAACTAGAGCTCTGGAAATGCAAATGCGCTACGCTAAATGCTAATAGTATTAGTTAAAACTCAAAAGTTCATTAAAATACACATGCAGGGTATCAAATTAAAGCTACACTCGTTGTGAATCCAGGCAACAAGTCAGATTTTTAAAATGCTTTTCGGCGACAGCATGAGAAGCTATTATCTGATAGCATGCACCAATACACTACAACAGAAAAGCACAGCAGGGGACGTAAACAAAATAATTAGCATTTCGGCGTTACACAAACCGCACAATAAAATAGAAAACAGTCATTACCTTTCACCATCTTCTTTGTTGGCACTCCTAGATGTCCCATAAACACTATTGGGTCTTTATTTCGATTAAATCGGGCCATATAAAGCCAAGATATCGTTATATGTAGACTGTGTGATAAACGAAAAAAACAGCGATTTCACAACGTAACGTCATTTTTTAAAATTCAAAAAGTCGACGATAAACTTTCACAAAACACTTCGAAATACGTTTGTAATGCTACTTTAGGTATTAGTAAACGTTAATAAGCGATAAAAATCATCCGTAGGCGATGTACATATCATTAGCTGTCGTCTTGGAAAAAATTTCAGGAGAGAGCTCTTCCGGAATGATCTGGGCGGAGACCGGAGGTACGTCGTGCCCCTCTTTCGGTTCAACCAAGAATCAAAGAGGATTAAATTCACAAGATACTCGACTGCATGGGGATGCTGTGGGAGTTGAATGCTCGGTCTTATCTAATTCGGCTCACTGTTAACAATTGCTGGAAGTGGCGCAATGATATTTATTTCCATTTTCTGTGATCAGGTTTTCCTGCGCTTTCCGATGTAACGCACGTTATGTAATAGCCACAGTCGTGATTTAACCAGTTTTAAAAACGTCCGAGGGTTTCCTATACACACATTCTAACCATATGAACGTACTATATTCCTGGCATGAGTAGCAGGGCGCTGAAATGTTGCGCGATTTTTAACAAAATGTTCAAAAAAGTAGAGGGTAGGAGCAACTAGTTAATGTCATATAAATTATTCCTGTGCTTACAGACACAAAATGCCATACATGTATAATACAATTCTAAGGAAATTTGCTGGAATCGGAAACCGTCTTGGCAAGTTATCTGCTTTTTTCAAGAGAAATCACACTGTGTTTATGAGCGAACTCGGGCTCAGTGGCAAGATTGTTTCATTTTATTTGTTGTTGTTGACCTTGATTGCCATTTGTGCTTCTGAAATTGTCCCCTATTCACTATATGGTGCACTACTTTTTACCATGGCCCAAAGGGATCTGAAAGTAGTGTAGGGAGTCATATACGGAGTCATTTTTGACACAAACCTTTGACTGAGAACACATTTGTATTTACAGCAACGACCTGGGGAATAGTTACAGGGGAGAGGAGGGGGATGAATGAGCCAATTGGAAGCTGGGGATGATTAGGTGGCCTTGATGGTATGAGGGTCAGATTGGGAATTTAGCCAGTACACCGGGGTTAACACACCTACTCTTATAATATCTATAGTGACCTTAGAGAGTCTGAACACCCATTTATGGTCCCATCCGAAGATGGCACCTTACACAGGGCAATGTCACCAATCACTGCCCTGGGGCACAGGGATCTCCTGAGACCAGAGGAAAGAGTGCCTCCTACTGGCCTTCCAACCCCAAATCCAGCAGCATCTGGTCTCCAATCCAGGGACCGACAAGGACCAGCTCTGCTTAGATTCAGAGGCAAGCCAACAGTTGGATTATTCAGTAAGTCACCTCAGTGGACATTTAATTTTCCCATTATGCTTGGCAGTGCAAGTGCACACAGAGGACTAATAATGGCATTCCAATGACTCCCCAATTTATTAGCTTGATCATTTAATTCAAATGGAATAATCACCAAAAATAATGTGCAATTAAACACAGTATTTTGAAGTACTGTATTTAATTTTTATTTTTAAAAGCTTTTAATTGGTACACAAAAGCAGAATCAGATGTCCAAGCATACGTAGGCAACAGTAACATCATACCATAATTCAAAATACTGCATATAGATATAGTATCTTAATGTGACCACTTTGTTGTTGCTGAGAATTTTGAGCTTTGTGAGTTACATAAACTAATTGAAAATCCACACTAACACATGCTTATATTAACAGTACTTTTCATGCAGCATTCTTTTGGCCAGATTATAGCTAACCACCGATCAAGCAACATTGTGGACTAAACGTTCAAATCCTGTTTATGCAGGATTGGTTTGCTGTGACTGATTATTGGTCAAATTAAGATCCTACATCTGTATGGAATCCTTTGATGACGACATATAGTCTTGATGTTTCTGATACTGCACTAAAGTAGGTTGTAAATGTCTTTACTGTGGCAAAGTTTGTTTGATTCTAACACATCTAGTACATCTAGTGTGACACACAGAAAGCTGTAACCTTATAAACCCCTTCTCTTGTCTAAACTCTTGCATAATCCTCCTCATTAAGCCAACAGCAAGTGGTACATGAGCTGAGTTGGATCAGGCTTTCATTTTGCACCATGTTCTAAGGCAAATGGCTACATCAAGGACTTGATGGTTATATAAGGTGGTTGATGGTTACTTTTGCCTAGGCTTGAAAAGTTTGTATTTTTCCCCCATCAGTTTGTAGCTTTTTTATTCAGAGTGGTGGAGGGGTGGGAGGGAGTTGTTTAACCCTCTGTTCTTTTGAGTTGCTGCATATTACGCTAGACATTTTTATTTTATTTGACCTTTATTTAACTAGGCAAGTCAGTTAAGAACAAATTCTTATTTTCAAGGAGGGGCAGAACATTGACAGGGGAGAGTATTTTCAGACTGCTCTTGAGGGGCTACAATTGAAGAACTCAACAGAGACAGAGGATAGAAGAAGAACAAATCATTTTCCCTCCTGCGTGCTTGCACGTAGGTCATCCTTTCTTTCTTTCTCTCTTATCCTCCTAAGCTTCTTTCTTTCCCTCTCTATCTGTCCCCCTCCTCCTACATCTCTTCTCCTAATACTATGTGGTTAAAATGATCATACAGACATAAGCTCCCATGTAGTTTTGACTGAACACTCTCCACTTTGATTGTTTGGCACAGGTCAGGTTCTTTAGAATTACGACAACTTGGCTCATTAAAAGTACGACTAGACGACCAGAAGATATGACTCAACTAGGCTGCAGGTCTGGCCTGGGCTGCAGGTCTCTACTCTAGAGAGAAACATACCTCTATCTCTCTGTATCGCTCATTCTCTGTTTCTGTCAGATCGGCCCTCTCTGCTCCCATTCATCTAGGTACGAAGTAGTTGTGATTATCCGGGACTTTCATGTTTCATCTCCTCCCCCTCTGTAGGCCTGAGGATAAGCCTAGTTTAGAGCTGTGTGAGGTGAATGGTGAAATCTAAATGGTAAATCGAAATATTTTTTAACTAAGAGACAGAGACAGGCACTTCATCATTAGATAACCACTGATGAGGGACTCATTAAATAAAGAGATAGAAATCTAGTTTCCTCCCTCTTCCTAAAATAGTCCAAATGCAGTTCAACCCGAATACTGTTCAGTCCCCAGTACCGATTCAGTTTGTACCCATAGTCAAGCCCTCTGTCTTATATGATGTAGGCCTAATGGAGTGGGTATGAAGTTGACATTAAATAAAACAATGAAAGTGGTGGTCATATTGACAACATCATGTTCAAGGATGATGATCTTGAAAATGATGCTTTCATGAGTTCCTTGCACTTGTATGTTGCGGTTCAGCAATGCTGGACAAAATACTGTCCTTCCTATTGCACCTCATATTCATTAGCTAGTATCAAGCAGAACTAATAAAACCCGGCCATGACTCCAGTCTCCGAGGGTTCCTCAGGGAAAGTGGGATATGCAAAAAACACATTTCCAATTCACATGTGTATTAATACACTAGTACATGTGTGAAATAGGACGAATATAAACACCCAAATTATTATTATTATAATATCATGTAGAATTGGATACACTGTATTCTTAACAGTTTATTCTATTCCTTTCACTGGAGAAAAAATTCCAACTGGCCTTGAAATAAAAATTGATTAGGTGGATATTGAACCGCGGCCTCCCCTGAGAGAGCACAGAGGTCTGAGGATGCCTTAAATACCTGCAGTGTGTTGATGACTGGATGTAACGGCTCTCCGTCTTCTCTGTCTCCAGGTGAGTACATTAATCTGTCAGGGTTATGATGTGATTTTAACCTCTAGAAATATACCAATTACACCAGACTCAATGCTGACGTACAGTATCAAGTGTAAAACACGTATAGGTGATTATGTTGGTTCAGAAGCACCAGTCGGCACCACAAGAGGAAGCGTTTAGTTATTATGTTGAATTATTTGAAGTACCATAAAGTACCCCCCCCCCGGGATGTTCAGAGGAGAGATATAGTTTGTCTGGTGCATTTCTTCAAATGTTAGTGTTAGTGGGGAAGCATCTGCCCTCTTAGAAGTCATGTAGCTATGTACTTTTGTCACTAACTACCACGTTATTACCCTTCATCTACTATTGAAAGTTTGGAAACCAGATGAGTAGGTATGCTCACTTAATCTGTTTTTCAGGAGTCATTTCACTGGACAATCTGTGCCGAAGTAGCTATGAACGCCTGAACCTTTGGGATTGGAGCCCAGTTAGTACCCAATTTATTTGATTTGACGGTGGAAGGGAAGCTGTACAGAGAGAGAAAGAGAAAGTCTGGCGGTACAGTTCAGTCCCTGTTGTCAGTTTGTTGTCAGACGTCTCTCTGTCTCTCTGTCTGTCTCTCTGTCTGTCTCTCTGTCTGTCTCTCTGTCTGTCTGTCTGTCTGTCTGTCTGTCTGTCTGTCTGTCTGTCTGTCTGTCTGTCTGTCTGTCTGTCTGTCTGTCTCAGTTAATTGCCAAGAAGGGTAGAAAGTGCCTCACAGATTACACTGTCCAGGAGGACCAACTATGATGATGCTGTCCTGTGTCATTGGTGCATGTTTTTCACAGACAGTCATAGAGAATGTTTCGTAACATTTCAAATTATACTCCCCCTTACCCCTTTTCCCCTTAAAAAGCATAGCAGTGACCATGTCACCATGTGTCAATGTGCAGTGACAAAAATGTCTAGTAGCCAAGTGTTTAATACACCATCTGATTCCATTCTTATATTGTGAAAGATATTTGCAAAACATTTTTTACGTCCAATGGTTAACTGTACATTTTACGCAGGTGTCACTTGCCATGTAATCGCGTTGTCTCTCTTTAATGCAAAGTAAAAATGCCCCTGAATCACAGTCATTATATTCCATCATTAAACACTATGTGTGACAAAGAGAGGATCGAGGCACGAGAAACCGTAAGGTCTCAGACAGTTTACACCATTGTACTGTCATCTTCTCCACCCCTTACAACCCTCTGTGCAACATTATGCAAATTCAAATTCAAAACAATGAATCAAATGAACACAACACAGCTCTTGATTAGTAGGTTTGAAGCAGAACTTTTATTTTGGAATAATATTCAGCAGCATTAATGTACTCCGGGATCTAAGAAGAGTACGTCATGAGAGACAAATCATGCTCCGGTGTTCATTGCCATGCAATGCTAATTGCTAATGTTTTCCAACCATGTAAATTAATTAAACACACACATTAATTGAGCTTTAATGTGTGCTTCAATGTTGTATAAGTAAAGCTGTCAGCAAACATTGCAGGTGTCTATGCATGCACTCTCAAAACTAGGGTTATGTTAATTAATGATGGAGGTTTTTAAGCGCACAAGGCTCACCATAGTGGAGACAGCTTCCGTCTTTCCTTTAGCGGTATTCTAGCGGTATTATCTCATTACTATGTATCTCATGTGTCGACCGTCCGTGTTTCTTTTAAGCAATTACAAACTGAGAATTAGCCATGTTCAACATTACCTCATCACTTATTGATAATGTCAGAGTGTGTCACAATGAGCTGGAGGAGTGCGTTATGATTGGCTGGCCATCATGGAGAATATGCCAATGAAACCCCTTGCTGACAAGCGGTTGATGAACGCCGTTAGTAAATGAGAGAATTGCAGTGACATTCAACTCCTCACAGCCATTTGTCCACATGTTCATTTTAATATGTTTCCCCACAGAGTCAAAAGACAAGATGCCAAATGATATAGATTCTCGAAAACATGACGTCCAGCAAGAATATAACCCTGGAACCAATAAGGACATGACTTATCTAATCATCAACTAAATTAGTGAGAGACGGTTGACATTACCCTCCTAAGCCTATTACTTCTCTCCTCAAACCTAGAATAAGTCCCCACAGGAGGTTTTGAAGAGAAAAACATTCATAGAGAGCGTGAAGATTTCTCTCTTTTAGAAATGTGCTCCTAAGTGGTCAGGACACAATGTTCATGGGCCATTTAGTTGTAAACACATCACTTCTGATGCCATCTGTTCTCCTTCACAAATAAATAAAATCCAACAATGCACTGTAATGAGACATGGGGAGAAAGTCCCCTGCATCGCTCTGGTTTGTGAAAAATAATACATTTTAAGATATCCACGGGAGGCCTGTACTCACATGGTAAGGGTTCTCATGTCATCCTGTCATCCTGACAAACTTGATCTAAAGGACAAATATTGTCAACAAGTCATTTAGACAACTTTCAAATCTGACCTACTTCAAATCTGTTGAACAAATCTAGTTTTCCCTAAATCATCCGTGGCAGATCAGCCAGTTGTCAAGTTAATATGTAGATCTGAAAAAGCAGAGTTTCAGTTCACAATACCAACTATGACTGGTGAAACATGGGGGAACAATGAATACCAAAAACCCAGCGGAGGGTCAAGGGTTAAAGAGCTGACAGGAAAGAGTCAGTTGAAAAATTTCACAAAGTGGTGCAGGAACGATAATTTCTGTAGCCAAAGAATGTGAATAATAGTCATTGTTGCAGTGAAAGATGAGGAGGAATCATCATCAGAAAGTGAAAAACAAGTGGGGAGAGGGGAAACGGAAGTGGAGGAGGTGGTGGTATAGCGGGGATGAAGGGAAAAGGGGAGGGAGGAGACGGTTGGGGAGATGAGAGAAGAGAACAAATTGGATTGCGCCTCTGACGGGTATTGATGGTTCAGATTGTGTAGGAGTTGGGAGAAAATGTGAGGATTTAAGTGCTATGGTGTTGAGATGTGTGATGAAGGAGGGATGATGAGGGGATCTGGAGAGATGGCAATCAGAACTGAAGGAACTTCTTTGGATCTCCTGCATCTCTCGGTTTCGGAGGGAATGCAGCCAGTCTGCCCGGCTTTCAACTGGCCGGGGGGATCCTGAGAGTGGGAGCAGGAAACAGAGGTGTGAAAAGCAAAATAAGTCTTTTGAAGATGCAGGGAGAAGACCACATTGGCTACGCCAAAAGTGTGAGAACACCAACGGTGAGGATATGATTTTTTTTTATTTTACTAGGCAAGTCAGTTAAGAACAAATTCTTATTTTTAATGACGGCCTAGGAACAGTGGAATAATCTGCCTGTCCAGGGGCAGAAGGACAGATTTATACCTTGTCAGCTCGGGGATTTGAACTTACAACCAACACTTTAACCACTAGGCTGATAGGAGCAGATATAGAGGGGGAGAGTGGGCTGGGGTTCAAGATGGATACTTGTGGCAAGAAAGTCAATTAAAGTCTTTTGACATTAGAAAAATGTGATGTAACATTGTCTTACTCTGTTGGATGGAGAAGGAACTGAAGGAAACAATTAACTTGTTGAAATTGGTTAATGTTTTTCTGTTAAAAACAGTACATTACAGATTATGAAGATGCTAAAATAAGAAATTATATAACTCATCAGCCATTGAATGGCTTCACCATATGACCCCCATGGATTTGAATTCACAATACATTTTGAGTCCTTCTCTCATCTCCTTTGTACAACCACAAAGTATAGTGCTCTTACACACTGAGAGAGAGAGTCTTGGGTCTCAGCAGTTGTAACATGACAGTTGTTATTTTGAACGTAATGGCTTCATTACTGTTCTTACTCACATTCAAGCCAAAGGCAATGTTTACTCACTTCATTAAAATGGGACACAACCGGACAGTCCTGTAGTTTTTTCTCCATTTGACTCTGAGAATTTCAGCTGGCATTGTCCTACTCGAGGTACACTCAAGATCCATTGTCGAGAACAATGTTGATGTGAAATTATCACAACTCATGAGAGACATAAAGCTAAACAGTTAATATCTACAGTTGAAGTCGGAAGTTTACATACACTTAGGTTGGAGTCATTAAAACTCTTTTTTTCAACCATTCCACAAATGTCTTGTTAACAAACTATAGTTTTTGCAAGTCGGTTAGGACATCTACTTTGTGCATGACACAAGTAATTTTTCCAACAATTGTTTACAGACAGATTATTTCACTTTTATAATTCACTGTATCACAATTCTAGTCGGTCAGAAGTTAACATACACTAAGTTGACGGTGCCTTTAACCTCTTGAAGCTAGGGGGCACTATTTTTTTTTGTTTTTTGAAAAATAACATTCCCAAAGGAAACTGCCTATTTCTCAAGACCAGATGCTAGAATATGCATATAATTGACAGCTTAGGATAGAAAACACTCTAAAGTTTCCAAAACTGTAAAAATATTGTCCGTGAGTATAACAGAACTGATATTGCAGGCAAAATCCTGAGAAGAATCCAATCAGGAAGTTACTCATTTTGAAACCCAAGTCTTTCTATGCATCCCTATTGCCCATTGAAAGGGATATCAACCAGATTCCTTTTTTCTGTGGCTTCCCTACGGTGTCTACAGCCTTTAGACGTAGTTTCAGGCCTTTATTTTGAAGAATGAGCGTAAACGTCCACATTGCGTAAGTGGTCAGTTGTTGGCTCTCAGTGTGATTTTTGCGCTAAACAGAGAGGTAGCCATTTTTTTAATTTTTTTTTAGTCCTAGTAAAAAGCCAACTGTCCCGGTTTATATATTATCGAATAGATATTTGAAAGCACCTTGAGGATTGATTATAAAAAATGTTTGCCATGTTTCTGTCGATATTATGGATATAATTGGAATTTTTGTCTGTGTTTTCGTGACCGCTATTTCCGGTGGATTCCTAGGCATAACGCATCAAACTAACGGAGGTATTTGGATATAAAAAATATCTTTATGGAAGAAAAGGAACATTTGCTGTCTAACTGGGAGTCTCGTGAGTGAAAACATCCAAAGCTCATCAAAGGTAAAAGATTAATTTGATTGCTTTTCTGATTTTCGTGACCAAGTTACCTGCCGCTAGGTGTACATAATGTTTTGTTGGTATATCGATAAACTTACAAAAATTTCCAGAAAATGATGTCATGGCTTTTGAAGCTTCTGATAGGCTAATTGACATCATTTGAGTCAATTGGAGGTGTACCTGTGGATGTATTTCAAGGCCTACCTTCAAACCCAGTGCCTCTTTACTTGACATCATGGGAAAATCAAAAGAAATCAGCCAAGACCTCAGAAAAGAATTGTAGACCTCCAAAAGTCTGGTTAATCCTTGGGAACAATTTGCAAACGCCTGACGGTACCACATTCATCTGTACTAACAATAGTACACAAGTATAAACACCATGGGACCACACAGCCGTCATACCACTCAGGAAGGAGACGTGTTCTGTCTCCTAGAGATTAATGTACTTTGGTGCAAAAAGTGAAAATCAATCCCAGAACAACAGCAGGACCTTGTGAAGATGCTTGAGGAAAGTCCTATGTGGCCATATCATGAAAGGCCACTCAGCAAGGAGGAAGCCACTGCTCCAAAACTGCCATTAAAAAGCCACACTATGGTTTGCAACTGCACGTGGGGACAAAGATCGTACTTTTGGAGAAATGTCCTCTGGTCTGATGAAACAAAAATAGAACTGTTTGGCCATAATGACCATCATTATGTTTGAAGGAAAAAGTGGGAGGCTTGCAAGCCAAAGAACACCATCCCAACCGTGAAGGACAGGGTGGCAGCATCAGGTTGTGGGGATGCTTTGCTGCAGGAGGGACTGGTGCACTTCACTAAATAGATGGCGTCATGAGGTAGGAAAATTACGTGGATGTATTGAAGCAACATTTCAAGACATCAGTCAGGAAGTTAAAGCTTGGTTGCAAATGGGTCTTCCAAATGGATAATGACCCAAAGCATACTTCCAAAGTTGTGGGAAAATGGTTAAGGACAACACAGTCAAGGTATTTGAGTGGCCATCACAAAGTCCTTTCCTACATTTAAGGAACGTTTTTCAATCCTATAGAAAATGTGTGGGCAGAACTGAAAAAGCATGTGCGAGCAAGGAGGCCTACAAACCTGACTCAGTTACACCAGCTCTGTCAGGGGGAATTGGCCAAAATTCACCACAACTTATTGTGGGAAGCTTGTGGAAGGCTACCCAAAATGTTTGACCCAAGTTAAATTATTTAAAGGCAATGCTACCAAATACTAATTGAGTGTATGTAAATTTCTGACCCAATGGGAATTTGATGAAAGAAATAAAAGCTGAAATAAACAATTCTCTCTACTATTATTCTGACATTTCACATTCTTAAAATAAAGTGGTGATCCTAACTGACCTAAGACAGGGAATTGTTACTAGGATTAAATGTCAGGAATTGTGAAAAACTTAGTTTAATTGAATTTGGCTAAGGTGTATGTAATCTTCCGACTTCAACTGTATATGTAGAGAGGGATCTGTTGTCTTCAAAATGGTCAACTAATTAACTTCGCTAATATGCTCAATATATGAGTAAACAGCATTACAGTTGCTTGCTTGAGGCTCTTTACTGAATAACTCTGATTATTTAAAATAACCACGACTCTCAGCTTATGAAATATTGAGAATGACATGAAAAAGCGTACTTCTGTGTAAGCAGAGTTCATTATGTCTCCGACGATTCCACCTTTTCCTATATGTCAGGGAGAAAGGAATGCATTGACATTCCCAGTTCCAACACATTAGTAAACGGCTCACACCATCTGTTCCCAACTCCAATGAATTACCTTTCAGGGGAATGCGTGATGAAGTGCCATGGCTCCTAGTTTTCCAGAGGCACTGCGCTTACAAAGCCTTTCTCCCCATGTTCCTGGCATGGTTTGGGCAGGAAGCTGCCAGTGACAGACCGTTGGTGTATGAAAGGGGCGTGGTTTCATATCTCTCTCTGAGAGAATTACTCTCAGACTATCAGATTGGATTATAGAATTGTTTTGGGGGTGTGAGGCTGTGTTAGTCCATAGACATGCTTGCTAACTCCGCCCTTGATGTTGTCTCGATGTTGTCTCCAAAGTCTAAATTTAATGAATTAAGTTTATCCTTCTCTGAAGCTTCTCATCATTAAAATAAACATATATTGTGTGTTGTCAAGATGCGTCTCAAGAACATCAAATGTATCTGAGCTTGTAAAGAGACTTCTAAGAATGTGCATTGATGTGCGTAGCACTGGAGAAATATAGAGTGGGTTTAAGGTCATTTTGAACTCTGGATGGAGATATTATTTTGTGATATTTAATGCATTATCACAATATTCACTCTTTGAAATTGTCAAAGGAGTAAAGGGGAAGGGATTAACTACTCAGAGAGGATGTAAATGTTGTTTAATGTGCGAGAGGAAAGCAAGGAGTTGGAGGACACCCTCGGGGTGGTTGGCAGAGACTAACAGGAGGAGATGAGTCTGTGACCAGCATGATAGAGCGGAGAAATGAAAAAATGTGAAGAAGTGCACAAGTATCATCTGCATAGGAGTGATAGGAGGCAACTGGGAAAGGCAGGGAGATGGCCCAGAGAGTGGGCGTCGAGTGAGAAAAGACAGAGGGCTGAGAACAGAGCTCTGGGGTACGCCAGTGTACTGAGGTTAATGAACAGAGCAATACTCCTTAGGAGGCCATAGGAAGTGAATGCCATTGGAAGAGTGGAGAGGAGAGCAGGCCTGCATATAGCTAACTGGCGGGTTCAGAGATCTGCACCACAGTGGGATGTTGAGAGAAAAAAACAAAAATAGTAATTTTTTAGGTTTTCAAAAGCAACGGTAATATGATTGTAGTGTACCCCTTATATGTTCAAAGACATAGGGGTCAATCTCACTCTTGGATATTTCCCCCCAGTATTAAAGTGATGAATGGCAATTAAATCACTGAGATTTCATGACACTGCATGTAAATTCATCCACGACAACAACAACAGCAGCAACAAAGGGATGAAAACATTAATTATATTCGTGTTTCACACACAGTCATCAGTAGGACCTATTTTGCCACAGTTCCGGACTCTGTCTCCTCGCGTGGGGATTGTGTGAGATGTGAGATCAAGTCACCCAGGGTGAGCCATATGAATTGGGTCCCTTTCCTATCTCTTTCTTTCACATTTAACTCATAAACAGTGGTTGGGGAAAGTATTGACCCCCTTGGCATTTTTCCTATTATGTTGCCTTACAACCTAGAATTAAAATATACCTTTTGGGGGTTTGTATCATTTGATTTACACAACATGCCTACCACTTTGAAGACGCAAAATATGTTTTATTGTGAAACAAACAAGAAATAAAACAAAAAACAGAACTTGAGCGTGCATAACTTTTCAACCCCCCAAAATCAATACTTCGTAGAGCCATCTTTGCAGCAATTACAACTGCAAGTCTCTTAGGGTATGTCTCGATAAGCTTGGCACATCTAGCCACTGGGATTTCTGACCATTCTTCAAGGCAAAACTGCTCCAGCTCCTTCAAGTTGGATGGGTTCCTCCTGGTGTACAGCTATCTTTAAGCCTTTCCATAGATTCTCAATTGGATTGAGGTCGAGGCTTTGACTAGGCTATTCCAAGACATTTCAATTTTTCCCCTTAAACCACTTGATTGTTGCTTTAGCAGTGTGCTTAGGGTCATTGTCCTGCTGGAAGGTCAACCTCCATTCCAGTCTCAAATCTCTGGAAGATTGAAACAGGTTTCCCTAAAGAATTTCCCTGTATTTTGCCTTCATTCCTTCAATTCTGACCAGTTTCCCAGTCCCTGCCGATGGAAAAACATCCCCACAGCATGATGCTGCCACCACTATGCTTCAATGTGGGATGTGGTTCTCGGGGTGATGAGAGATGTTGGGTTTGCTCCAGACATAGCGTTTTCCACGATGGCCAAAAAGCTAATTTTTAGTTTCATCTGAGCAGAGTACCTTCTTTCATATGTTTGGGGAGTCTCCCACATGTTCGATAATTTTTATTATTTAATCAATGGCTTTTTCTGGCCACTCTTCTGTAAAGCCCAGCTCTATGCAGTGTACGGCTTAAAGTTGTCCTATAGACAGATAATCCAATCTCCATTATATCAGGGTTATCTTTGGTTTCTTTGTTCCCTCTCTGATTAATGCCCTCCATGCCTGGTCCGTGAGTTTTGGTGGGCGGCCCTCTCTTGGCAGGTTTGTTGTGGTGCAATATTCTTAAAATATTTTAATAATGGATTTATTCGTGCTCCTTGGGATGTTCAAAGTTTTGGATATTTTTTCATGACCTAACCCTGATCTGTTCTTCTCCCCAACTTTGTCCCTGACCTGTTTGGAGAGCTCCTTGGTCTTCATGGTGCCGCTTGCTTGGTGGTACCCCTTGCTTAGTGGTGTTGCAGACTCTGGGGCCTTTCAGAACAGGTGTATATATACTGAGATCATGTGACACTTATATTTAACACAGGTAGACATTATTGAACTAATTATGTGACTTCTGAAGGTAATTGGTTGCACCAGATCTTATTTAGGGGCTTCATAGCAAAGGTAGTGAATATATCAAATCAAAGTTTATTTGTCACATGCGCCAAATACAACAGGTGTAGACCTTACAGTGAAATGCTTACTTACAGGCTCTAACCAATAGTGCAAAAAAGGTGTTTGGTGAACAATAGGTAAATAAAGAAATAAAACAACAGCGATGCTATAAAAGTAGCGAGGCTACATACAGACACCGGTTAGTCATGCTGATTGAGGTAGTATGTACATGTAGATATGGTTAAAGTGACTATGCATATATGATTAACAGAGAGTAGAAGTAGTGTAAAAGAGGGGTTGGCGGGTGGTGGGTGGCGGGACACTAAGCAGAGAGCCCGGTTAGACAATGTGCGGAAGCACTGTTTGGTCGGCCCAATTGAGGTAGTATGTACATGATGTATATTTAAAGTGACTAGGCATTTAGTAGCAGCAGGGTAAAAAGAAGGTTTGGGGGTACACATTGCAAATAGTCCGGGTAGCCATTTGATGACCTGTTCAGGAGTCTTATGGATTGGGAGTAAAAACTGTTGAGAAGCCTTTTTGTCCTAGACTTGGCACTCCGGTAACGCTTGCCATGCGGTAGTAGAGAGAACAGTCGAACGCTGGGGTGTCTGGGGTCTTTGACAATTTTTAGGGCCTTCCTCTGACACCGCCTGGTGTAGAGGTCCTGGATGGCAGGCAGTTTAGCCCCAGTGATGTACTGGGCCGTACGCACTAACCTCTGTAGTGCCTTGCGGTCAGAGGCCGAGCAATTGCCGTCCCAGGCAGTGATGCAAACAGTCAGGATTCTCTCGATGTTGCAGCTGTAGAAACTTCTGAGGATCTCAGGACCCATGCCAAATCTTTTTAGTTTCCTGAGGGGGAATAGGCTTTGTCGTGCCCTCTTCACGACTGTCTTGGTGTGTTTGGACCATTCTAATTTGTTGTTGATGTGGACACCGAGGAACTTGAAGCTCTCAACCTGCTCCACTACAGCCCCGTCGATGAGAATGCGGACGTGCTCGGTCCTCCTTTTCCTGTAGTCCACAAATGGCCAGGTCTCTGACCTCCTCCCTATAGGCTGTCTCATCGTGGTCTGTGATCAGGCCTACCACTGTTGTGTCGTCTGCAAACTTAATGATGTTGTTGGAGTCGTGCCTGGCCATGCACCACTTTTCCATTCAGAAAAAAAGAAATACAATTTCAAACAAGTAATTTTTAAAATTTCACTTCACCAATTTGGACTATTTTGTGTATGTCCATTACATGAAATCCAAATAAACATGCATTTAATTACAGGTTGCACTGCAAAAAAATTGGAACAAATTCCACTGAGGATGAATACTTTTGCAAGACACAATAGACTGGGAAACAAAAGAAAATAAAAAATACAGTCCGGCAAGATGGACAATGTTTTCTCACCCCTTCTTCTGCTCGGTTGCCAAAACAGAGATAGTTACCAAATTGTTGAAGCATGAAGTGCTCAGGGCTAAGTTCAACCTTTTCACTCTAGAATGGGGAGAGATATCTGTTGAATTCCTCATTGTTTATAGGCCTAGTCAGTGAGGAGATTAACTGGGAGCAATCTTGCTTGGTGGAACAAGGGAGAGCCACAGGGGTGGGAATCTAATTTACTCTGCAGGCAAATCGCCCCATTGTTCCTACCAGCAAAATATTCTGCACAAATAGACCTACTTTTTAGAAAATGAATTGGTCATCAAATGGTCATAAATACATGATATTTGTTCAATTTAACATTTTTATCAGGGCATATTATATTATTGGTCATAATCTTCACAATCTTAAAATGACATTCATTATTTATTTTCCAGGCACTGATTCAAAGTTAGGGACGGTGCACTGAGGTATGATATCACCATCAACGTCCACATTGAGATGAGAATATGATCAACGCAAATGACTAAATGACAGAGCGGGAACATATCCCTTAAACCTCTTGTGGGACCAGGTGTTAGCTTGAGTGACAAGTCACAATTATACACTGACGAACAAGGGACACTCACCCAGTAGTAGAGCTAATTAATTCCTGGGAGATATCAGATCAGGTGAAAAGGAATGAAAACCAAACCTAAAACACGTTTTATTCTGTGAAAGTCAGTCACTGTGTAGATGTTAATCACAGTGTTGAATGTGTTTTTAGTGGCAACAGAACCTAGACGTTACTCTAAAACTCTTCAATCTAATTCAAATACCTGCAGCCTTCAACACACTTTTGTTGCTGTTCTGAATTCTACAAAAACCAGCAAGGTTGTCTCAGGTTGCGATTGCACTCATTGTGAAGTGTCGCAGACTCACAGTCACACTTAAGACGCTCCTGTCTTTCTGTCTCTGTCTCGTACACTTGGAAAGCAGGTAATTGACAGCTGTTGGGTCTAGCTAAGTCATGTTAAGAACGCTCCACATGTAACTGCATTCTTCCTCCTCTTCTGAGGAGGAGTAGCGAGAAGGATCGGAGGACCAATGCGCAGTGGGGTAAGTGTCCATAAAGTTTATTTTAAGACATAAACTGAACACTATGAAATACAAAACAATATAAGTGAACATGAACGAAAACCGAAACAGTACCGTGTGGCAACAAACACACACACGGAAAACAAACACCCACAAACCAAAAGTGAAACCCAGGCTACCTAAGTATGATTCTCAATCAGAGACAACTAACGACACCTGCCTCTGATTGAGAACCATACTAGGCTGAACTCAAAACCCCAACATAGAAAAACACACAGGCTGCCCACCTCAACTCACGCCCTGACCATACTAAATAAAGACAAAACAAAGGAAACAAAGGTCAGAACGTGACACCACATCCTAGTAATGAGGTACATGAGAGGGATTTTGTCCTTCATTTGACTTTAACACAAAAGTATTTGAACAAAACTGTTTTGATTCTGTCTGGGTTTTTCTTTGTTTCTTCTACTTTGAGGCTAAACAGTAGCAAGTGTCTCAGAAAGGTCTCTTAAGGTGTTCTTTTTCATTGCCTTTCATCTATTTACCCGTCTGGTTGAATGTACACAATGTGTTTTTCAGTGTACCTTTCTTTGCTGTGTTTCCAGACTAGAAAACCAGTGACATTTAAATTAGGCGATCGTGGGAAATTGAATGGCTGTTTTGTGGATAGTATGGGCTTATGGGTAATGCCATTGACATAAATCTCTGATCCACATCAAAAAGAGAATAATCTATCCGTCATACTGCATAATACACCCTTCGTTATAATAGGTGGAAATGTTGAGTGCTGTTATAATGTAATGGACATTTAAATAACTAAACAAACTCAACCCTCATCACCACATCTGTCGTTACACAACCCTAATTATTCAAATAATTACATTACACATCATTACACTTTGTTATTGGAATCCAACCGGGCATCTACAGTACAACAGATTCTGCTTTGTGGAAGTAAATAAAAACAAACGATAAAAAAACAAAAAAACAATGTCAGATTACTGTATTTTGGCTAATCATTGATGGAGCCTGGTTAAGAATGTATGATGATAGAGGAGAGTCCCAGATGGTTTCTTTGTGAAACGGTGATTGGCTGTGACGTATGTAGTCAGATGAGGATACACACTAAGTGGTTTCCAAATATCTCAATGGCTCGTACATTTATGTCACGTTGGTATAAAGGGTTCGGGAGACAGGCGCAGGAATTGCATAATAGGGTTTTTTATTGACCCAAATTACGGCGTGCCGTCTAAGGCACGGGGACGAAGTCCAAACAAACACTAAACAAAACACAGGGTAGAAACCCAAAACAAAAGAACGAGGAGTACCTCGAATAAATAACACTCGCGCACAATGATTAACACAGGGGACTAGACCTGTAATCATCTGCTTAATCCACAATGGCACGATAGCCAAAATACGCAGCACAGGTACTCACACTGACCAACGGACATTGTAACAATAATCGACAGCCCAATGGAAACCAGAGGGCACACTTATACAAGTACTAGTCAGTGGAAACAGAGGACAGGTGTGCGTAATGAAAGTTCCGGAGGGATCCGTGGCAATTTAGATATCAAGGACTAATGACTGAAGGTGATTTAGCTGCCGGCTCTTGAGTAACTAACACTCCCTTACCACCGTTGGTTATTTTAATATCAAATCTATACACTCAGACTTTCTTTAGTATTTGGAGTAATCATTCATGGATAGTCGTTAAGGGGTTTTAATTATTCATAACGTGGCAAACACATGCAAAGAACATTGTTTGAATATGACGTTGAAAGTGATGGAGTTGCCCTTTAACTCTCGATTTAATAAAGAGGCCAGTCGTCTTCCAGGTGGCTCGCCAAGTGTTTCTCCTCTTTTATTATCAAAGGCCAAAAGTACAGGGGGAAGAGAGAGAGAGAGAGAGAAAAGGGGAGATGGAGGAGGATAAGAATAATTATTTTGTTGGGGACACCATATGGCACACACCTAACACGAGTGAACATAAGGTGTATAAAAAAAACACGTCTTCATGATTTCATTTGTTTTACCGAGAGGTACTGGAGCTTGTTATGTTGTTAATGGTATCCACTCTGACTCTCTTTGCTCGTGGCGCTGTTTTAGTTGAAGAACAGTTGGAATGATCCATTTAGTACTTGAGGGTGGGTTCACAACCTCATTCCTCGTATAGTCCGGCACTCTCCCCATCAACCGCCCACTGTAGAGTGGTCAAGGTTTGTGGCCTTGGTCAGGGGTCTGTTTTCCTAGCCTCTGGTCCAGCAGAGTGAACCCGACCAATGGAAGGTTGCCAAATTGGATTTGTCTGAATACCCCTTTTGTGCTGTGCTGGTGGTTTCGGGGCTAGCAGGGAGTTCAAAATAAAGTAAATGACCAGGATGGTTCTGTTACCATGGAGTTCTGCTAGTCTCTGTATTGTGAAGTCTCAGAGGAATTTAAATTGCCTGAGCAGATGGGGTTTATGTAAATTTGTTGGGACTGAGAATCTAATAATGGAGGTGGAGTTGGAATCAAAATGACAGAGATAGTTTGTTTCTGAAATAGTTTTGTTACCTGCACATAGCCATTATAAATCCATGTTCTGTGATTGGTAGCTGTCTTCAAGTGATAACATACACTTTGATGAACATAAGGTCATCCATCCCCTCTCTGGTAGGGATTTGAGAACCTTTATAACTCTGAAAACAACATGATTGGGACTCATTGTTTATAAGACTATATAAAACATTCAGTCTATTCTCTTAAGACTGTGTTAAGACTGTTGTTTAATTAAGCAACGTATTCATAGCTAATTACCGCAGAACACCTCACAAAACAACACGATTGCCATTCAAGTTTAATAAGACTGCCAAACAGATACTGTTTTTATGTCCCTAACACTAAATGTTCGGCCTTTGTAACAGTATAACTTTAGACCGTCCCCTCGCCCATACCCGGGCGCGAACCAGGGACCCTCTGCACACATCAAGAACAGTCACCCACGAAGCATCGTTACCCGTCGCTCCGCGGCCCTTGTGGAGCAAGGGGAACTACTACTTCAAGGTCTCAGAGCAAGTGACGTCACCGATTGAAACGCTATTTAGCACGCACCGCTAACTAAGCTAGCCGTTTCACACCCGTTACACTTCATTTTCCATCAGCAGTTTCTGATCTGAATTTCACTTTCAGACTAAAGTTCAGCCTAGAAGCTGGTAGGAGCTTGTAGTCTGTCAGGCTTGATGAGGTGTCATTAGAGAGTGAGTTAGAATGATTGATATCTTCAAAGGGAAGTGTGGCGGTGAGAAAAGGCAACGTTTCCCCCTCAGACAGACGTCTGTATTAATAAAACATTAGTGGGAATAAATCACCAGCTCTGTCTGTCGCCTCAGAGGGACTTAATGATTGTTGTTTTACCTCACGTAGGTATAAGTGTTTAGATGCAGTACTAGCACTTCTAAAAGTTTTCGAAGGAAAAGCTCCTGTGAACTTTACCCACGTGTCACATTTCAACAAACATCTGTTCCGTCCCTGATTGCTCGGCTACAACACTTCTTCTGTGTACAATTATTTTCCCCCCTACAGCAACTATTTCAAATGCAACCTTCTGAAATATCAATCATTTGTCAATGGTTTCTAAAACCATGGTCATTAATTTGGTTGTGAGTTAAATCATTATGGTGTTGGGGGAGACAATGTTTTGGCCATTACCTGGCGGTGATATTGCGGGAGCTTGTCGTTTTGTTTACCGGGAAGTCATCTGGAGGTAATTAGTAGTGCAAATATTTCCAATTTAATCTACATGCATTGTCCTGTCTTTGAATTGCGCCTTTGCATGATAAACCGGGTAGTAACGATGAGGAATTCAATTTTGTCCGCACAGCACCATTCTGAATCTAAAGCAGCTGAAACAATTCAAATGTGAAATTGTCTAAAACGTCTAATTCATGTGTAGGCTACACGTGTAGCCTAGCTATGTTTCCCATACATTACACAGGACCATTTCCTTTCCTCTATGGATAATGTGGACTGTGTATCCTGTATGATCATGTTTTTAAAGTAATGATCAAGGTACTGTAATATAGATCCATGTGATTCTAAAGCATTTAACCAAAGGCTACAATAGAAATGGACAGTGTGTACCCTCAAAACTCATGGGAGAACATATCTTGATCATCTAGGAACGTCATGCGAACGGCCACATTACATTGTAAAGAGGAATGAAAAAAAAAACTCTCTCCTCATCATTCCATTCATTTGGAGCATGTTATACTGTACAATTTTGTCAACATTTGTATTTATCAGGCCTCTCAAATCCTCGGTGACAGATAATGACTCCCACTTGTCTCTCTGAAAGGATGATCGTCATCAGAAGTTTATCACAGTGTAATGATGGGGATGAGAGTCGGTACGAGGCAGGGAGGAGAGAAGCCATAATAGAAAGAGATTGGAGTGGTGGCTACACTGGCAGAGCTCACAGCTCACCGTAATGTAAAAAGCATAATGTTGGAGAACTGCCACCATACATTAAATAAAGGGCAATCCTGTACTCACTCACTGAGTGGGTTAAAAAGGCAATCTTCATGAGGAGGGGACCGTGGCAAACCCCCATGTGGGAAAACAATGGGCCTCATTCAAATCCATCCCAATCTGAGAAGCCATAAACCACACACTCGCTCGCTCGCTCGCACACACACACACACAAACACACACACACACACACACACAAACACAAGCACACACACAGACACAGACACAGACACACACACAATCTGAAAAGCCTTGAAATGGCATGTAGCTGTAACGGCGTTCTTCGTTTGTGGAAAGAGAGTCGGACCGAAATGCAGCGTGTTGGTTACTCATGACTTTAATGAATGAAATGCGGTCCATGAAATAACTCAGAATACAAAACAACAAACAGAACGTGAAACTAATTACAGCCTATCTGGTGACTACAACACAGAGACAGGAACAAACACCCACGAAATACCAAGCGAAACTCAGGCTGCCTAAATACGGTTCCCAATCAGAGACAACGAAAGCACCTGACTAATTGAGAATCGCCTCAGGCAGCCAAGCCTATACCACACCCCTAATCAGCCGCAATCCCAAATAATACAAACCCCAATACGAAACATAACATATAAACCCATGTCACACCCTGGCCTACCCAAGCATATGACAAAAACACAAAATACAATGACCAAGGCGTGACAGAACCCCCCCCCCTAAGGTGCGGACTCCCGGACGCACCTCAAGAGCATAGGGAGGGTCCGGGTGGGCGTCTGTCCATGGTGGCGGTTCTGGCTCGGGACGTGGACCCCACTCCATTAATATCCTTGTTCCTCCCCTTCGCGTCCTGGGATAATCCACCCTCTCCGCCGACCATGGCCTAATAGTCCTCACCCAGATCCCCACATAACTGAGGAGCCGCTCGTAACAGAGGGGCAGCTCGGGACAGAGGGGCAGCTCGGGACAGAGGGGCAGCTCGGGACAGAGGGGCAGCTCGGGACAGAGGCAGCTCGGAACTGAGGGGAAGCCCGGGACCGAGGGGATGCCCGGGACCGAGGGGCAGCTCGGGACAGAGGGGCAGCTCGGGACAGAGGGGCATCTCGGGACAGAGGCAGCTCGGAACTGAGGTGAAGCCCGGGACCGAGGGGATGCCCGGGACCGAGGGGATGCCCGGGACCGAGGGGAAGCCCGGGACTGAGGGGAAGTCCGGGACTGAGAGGAATCCCAGTACTGAGAGGAAGCTCAGTACTGAGATGAAGCTCAGACAGGTAGTAGGCTCCGGTAAATCCTGGCTGGCTGGCGGAACTGGAAGATTCTGGTTGTCTGGCAGATCTGGAAGAGACTGGTTGTCTGGCAGATCTGGAAGAGACTGGTTGTCTGGCAGATCTGGAAGAGACTGGTTGTCTGGCAGATCTGGAAGAGACTGGTTGTCTGGCAGATCTGGAAGATCATGGCTGACTGGCACTTCTGGCGGATCCTGGCAGACTGGAGGCGCTGGGCAGACTGGCGACGCTGGGCAGACTGGCGACGCTGGGCAGACTGGCGGCGCTGGGCAGACTGGTGGCGCTGGGCAGACTGGCGGCGCTGGGCAGACTGGGAGCACTGGCGGTGCTGGGCAGATGGGAGACTCCGGCAGCGCAGGAGAGGAGAAAGGCTCTGGCTGCGCAAAACTGGCGGGAGACTCCGACAGCGCAGGAGAGGAGACAGGCTCTGGCTGCGCTGAACAGGCGGGAGACTCCAACAGCGTAGAAGGGAAGGAAGGCTCTGGCTGTGTAGAACAGGCGGGAGACTCCAACAGCGTAGAAGGGAAGGAAGGCTCTGGCTGTGTAGAACAGGCGAGGCGCACTGAAGGCCTGGTGCGTGGTGCTGGAACTGGTGGTATTGGATCGAGGACACGCACAGGACGCCTGGTGCGGGGAGCTGCTACCGAAGGACTGGTGTGTGGAGGTGGCTCTGGATAGACCGGACCGTGCAGGCGCACTGGAGCTCTTGAGCACCGAGCCTGCCCAAGCTTACCTGGCTCGATGCCCACTCTAGCCCTGCCAATAGGAAGGGCTGGTATGTGCCGCACCTGGCTCTGCACCCGCACTGGAAACACAGTGCGCTCCATAGCATAACACGGTGCCTGCCCGGTCTCTCTAGCCCAACGGTGAGCATAGGGAGTTTGCGCAGGTCTCCTACCTGGCATAAACATACTCCCTTTTAGCTCCCCCCCAATAATTTTTTGGGGCTGCTTTTCCGGCTTCCAACTGCGTTGCCGTGCTGCCTCCTCATACCTGTGCCTCTCCGCTTTAGCCGCTTCTATTTCTTCCTTGGGACGGCGATATTCTCCAGGTTGAGCCCAGGGTCCTTTACCGTCTAATTCCTCCTCCCATGTCCAAATCTCCAAGTGGTGCAGCCTCTCCCACTGCAACTGCTCTTCACGATTAACAGGGAGAGTAGGCTCAGGTCTGACTCCTGACTCAGCTACTCTCTCTCTGCGCTCTCCCCCGTTACTTTTGGTTTTCGCTCTGCGTCGCCGTGTTTTCCTCTTTGACTCCATTAGCCTGTAGCCCTCTTCGCACTGCTGAAGCGAATCCCAGGCGGGCTCCTGCACTCTCTCCGGGTCGGCCGCCCACCTGTCGATTTCCTCCCACGTCGTATACTCCATGCCTCTGCTGTCCATAACGTCGTCCTTTAGCTCCTGCCAGTTTACACGCTGCTCGGTCCGTGAGTGGTGGGTGTTTCTGTAACGGCGTTCTTCGTTTGTGGAAAGAGAGTCGGACCGAAATGCAGCGTGTTGGTTACTCATGACTTTAATGAATGAAATGCGGTACATGAAATAACTCAGAATACAAAACAACAAACAGAACGTGAAACTAATTACAGCCTATCTGGTGACTACAACACAGAGACAGGAACAAACACCCACGAAATACCAAGCGAAACTCAGGCTGCCTAAATACGGTTCCCAATCAGAGACAACGAAAGCACCTGACTCTAATTGAGAATCGCCTCAGGCAGCCAAGCCTATACCACACCCCTAATCAGCCGCAATCCCAAATAATACAAACCCCAATACGAAACATAACATATAAACCCATGTCACACCCTGGCCTACCCAAACATATGACAAAAACACAAAATACAATGACCAAGGCGTGACAGTAGCTTTGAGTTTTACCACGCCATTGAAAGGGAGGTGGGATGGTGGAGAGAGAGGGATGGTGGAGGAGAAGGGAGGGTGGGAATAAGGACGTCTGGCAATTGTACTGCTGGGAATTGCCAGGATAGTGATTTCCAATCACTGTCAGTCACTTGGCTAGCGGAGGCTATTCGCCCCTTGTCACAATGTAGCGATTTCATTGAGTTAAAACTAATAACAGCTGATATCTACAGTGCATTCCGAAAGTATTCAAACCCCTTGACTTTTTTCACATTTTGTTACATTACAGCCTTATTCTAAAATGGATTAAATAAACACATCTCATCCATCTACACAAAACCCCATAATGACAAAGCGAACACAGGTTTTTATGTGTTACAAATAAAAAACAGAAATACCTTATCAAGTTCCTTGGTGTCAACATCACCAACGAACTAACATGGTCCAAACACACCAAGACAGTCATGAAGAGGGCACGACAAAACCTATTCCCCTCAGGAGACTGAAAAGATTTGGCATGGGTCCTCAGATCCTCAAACGGTTTTATATCTGCACCATCGAGAGCATCCTGGGTGTGCTTCCTGACATCAAGGACCTCTATCCCAGGCGGTGTCAGAGGAAGGCCCTAAAAATGGTCAAAGATTCGAGCCACCCTAGTCATAGACTGTTCTCGCTGCTACCACATGGCAAGCGGAACCAGAGCACCAAGTCCAGGTCCAAAAGGCTCCTAAATAGATTTCTACCCCCAACCCATAATACTCCTCAACAGCTAATCAAATGGCTACCCAGATTATTTGCAATGCCCCCCCCCCCCCCCTCTGGAACACTGATGCTACTCTCTGTTATTATGTATGCATAGTCAATTTTATAACTCTACCTACATGTACATATTACCTCAACACCGGTGTCCCCACAAATTGACTCTGTACCGGTACCCCCTGTATATAGCCCCTCTAGTGTTATTTACTGCTCCTCTTTAATTATTTGTTATTCTTATCTACTACTATTTTTCTTTGGGGGGGGTGTATTTTCTTGAAACTACATTGTTGGTTAAGGTCTTGTAAGTAAGCATTTCACTGTAAGGTCTACACCTGTTGTATTTGGCCATGTGACAAATAACATTTTATTGAATTTATTTTTCACAAGTATTCAGACCCTTTGATATGAGACTCGAAAATTGAGGTCAGGTACATCCTGTTTCCATTGATCATCCTTGACATGCTTCTACAACATGATTGGAGTGCACCTGTGGCAAATTCATTTAACTGGACATCATTTGAAAAGGCACACACCTGTTTATATAAGGTCCCACAGTTGACAGTGCATGTTAGAGCGAAAATCAAGCTGTGAGTTCGAAGGAATTGTCTCGAGGCACAGATCTGGGCAAGGGTACAAAGAAAATTCTGCAGTATTGAAAGTCCCGAAGATCACAGTGGCCTCCATCATTCTTAAATGGAAGAAGTTTCTTCCTAGATTTGGCCGCTTGGCCAAACTGAGTAATCAAGGGATGTGACCAAGATCCCGATGGTCACTCTGACAGAGCTCCAGATTTACTCTGTGGAGATGGGAGAACCTTCCAGAAAGACAACCATCTCTTCAGCATTCCACCAATACAATTAAATGTATTTGTCACATACACATGTTTAGTGTATGTTATTGCGGGTGTAGCGAAATTCTACACCCGCAGTAGATCTGGCCTTTATGGTAGAGTGACCAGATGGAAGCCAATCCTCAGTAAAAGGCACATGACAGCCCGCTTGGAGTTTGCAAAAGACTCTCAAACCATGCATTCAACATTCTCTTGTTTGATGAAACCAAGATTGAACTCTTTGGCCTGAATGCAAAGTGTCATATCTAGAGGAAACCTGGCACCATCCCTACGGTCAAGCATGGTGGTGGCAGCATATTGCTCTGGGGATGTTTTTCAGCGGAATAGACTGGGTGACTAGTCAGGATCAAGGGAACGATGAACGGAGAAAAGTACAGAGAGATCCTTGATGACAATTTGCTCCAGAGTGCTCAGGACATTAGACTGGGGTGAAGGTTCACCTTCCAACAGGACAAAAACCCTAAGCACGCAGCCAAGACAACCCAGGAGTAGCTTCGGAAAAGTCTCTGAATGTCCTTGAGTGGCCCAGCCAGAGCCCGGACTTTAACCCAATCGGAAATCTCTGGAGAGACCTGAAAATAGATGTGCAGCGATGCTACCCATTCAACCTGATAGAGCTTGAGAGGATCTGCAGACAAGAATGAGATAAACTCCCCAAATACAGTAGTTCCAAGCTTATAGCGATATACCCAAGAAGACTTGAGGCTGCAATCACTGCCAAAGGTGCTTCAACAAAGAACTAAGTAAATGGTCTGAATACTTATGTAATGTGATATCCGTTTTTATTTATTACATTTGCAAAAATGTCTAAAAACCAGTTATTGCTTTGTCATTATGGGGTATTGTGTGTAGATTGATAAGGGGAAAAAACTATTTAATCAATTTTAGAATAAGGCTGTACCATAACACAGTGTGGAAAGAGCCAAGGGGTCTGAATACTTTCCAAATGCACTGTATATACTGTACCATGATTTGGGGCCATGAATGTTTCCTGACCACAAGAAAATGCAGCGTCTGCTGTGGTTTGCTCTGTAAAATACTATCCACGTCGCTGTGAACACATGGCAATTCCCACTAACTATACAGAGTCATCAGAATATTGCTGTGTCATGAACATTCACATTTATGCTGGAAACATTGACTTCTCACTCTCCAAATGGAAAAGTCTAGGCCTAGTATATCTCTACTGGGGATGGTGAGAACAGCTTGTTGGACACACACACACACGTACACACACCAGGGTCCAGTCTATCAGGCCAGTGTCCCCACAGCGATGCTCTATTCTCTCTAGGCTCCTTATCTGAGATGACATCATGCAGTAGATTTGGCACGGCCACAGAGAAGTGTCCCTCACTGTGGGATAAAGAGCGGTGTAGATGAACCTCAATCCACAAAGGAGTTCCTTACTGAGCGTCAATAAAGCAGTTTAAAAGGTTGCTCTTGAGGCTTATAAGGTATTTATTTGGAATATAGGCAGACATTTTACACCGTACTCTAATACGTTGTTTAGTTGTCGTGTTAAGCAGACATTTTATACTGTTAACTTTAAGTGTCAAGGCAACATAAGAGGCCTGTTTATTATTTTGTTCATACAGCAATTTCTTTAAAGGGCAAATGGGATTGGGTTGAGTAAACGCATGTCATTATGCAGTAGTGAGTCAACAGTTTACTGTGGAGGGGCTCCTTGGCGAGCTAACATCACATGACATCACGTCTTAATACAAGAGCCAGAGCAAGATCCTCTAATTAATCTTGACATGTTGTATCAACATGGCTGTGCCTCTTTGACTCTATCTCTCTCTCTTGCTCTCTCTCACACTCTCTCACTCTCTCACTGACTCTCTCTCTCACACACACACACACACACACACACACACACACACACACACACACACACACACACACACACACACACACACACACACACACACACACACACAAATGCAGGTCACACAAACACACATGCGTGATATGATGACACACACACACTAGCTCCCACATACAGACTCACACACACACACAAATTAACGCAGGCACATACGCACACATGCACAGACACACACACACACACACAAATGCAGGTCAGACAAACACACATGCGTGATACGATGACACACACACTCACTAGCTCCCACATACAGACTCACACACACACAAATGAACGCAGGCACATACGCACATACGCACACACACACACACACACACACACACACACACACACACACACACACACACACACACACACACACACACACAACAGCACTGCATGCAAGCACCAACACACACACACACACACCTTCTGTGTGCCCGGCTTGACTGCTAAGGAATGATGGAATTACATTCAATTTGACCGACTGCTGGACTGTGAGTGTCTGTTAGCTTTGGACATCTTTCTAGCCCACAGTGAAATGTGATGGATGGATGGATAGAGGAGCAATGGGGGACATATGGAAGTACCCAAGAAGAAATTATATGTCTGGGCCTTTGTTTCACAAACTCACTCAAGACGAATTCCCTAAAAAAAAAAATCTCAGCTTCTATTAGGGATGGGAAAAAACAACCTCAATGAGGTTACCGATTGTTTTCAAAACAGAAAACAGAATCAGGAATCAATCTGGATTTTATCGACTGTGAATCATTTTATAGACTGCAAACCATCTCCTCTTTCCCAAACTGCTCCTTAGGGGTCATTTGTAAAGATTCACTGGCTAAGCAAATACATCGAGATGCAGCTGTGTTAAGAGACATCTGTCCCTCATTTGTAGCCAGAAACAGTACGGATGGTCACCCATGGCGATGAGCGGGGTGGTGTCTGTGATGGCAAGCGGTGGACATTAGGTTTGACAAAGTGGGTCATTGTTTGTGACGAAGTGGCAGCCGGTTGGTCACCGTATTTGCCAACACCATGAGTCAGTTAGATCCATTCAGGAAAATTGATCTGGAGAGTGTGGTGTATTATATGTGTGTGTGTGTTGTTGTGGTGGTAGAGAGAGAGAGAGAGAGAGAGAGAGAGAGAGAGAGAGAATACTGCTAATGTCAATGTACACTTGCATACATGTGTCAATGGGAAACTCGGAGTGTGTGAGTTGTGTCCACCTCTTCCATGAGATCTGGCTTAATACAGAGCTAACGTGATGAGCCTACGGTAGTCTTCACATGGCAGGCTGAGTTTGAAAGGGTGACAGGGGGTTGGCGTGTGTTATCCGTCTTCTAAAAGGCCAAGGTCGCCAGAAGAACCCTTGACAAGCACTTCTTGGTCGCCTTATCTTTCACATTTCAGATAAAAGGCTCATGCCTCTGTGTTAATCATGAAACCTCAGAAAGAGATTTAAACTTTTTAATTGACCAGATAACCTTTGGTGAAGAGATGTGCAGAATAGCTATATCATACAAAGGACATAAGGAAACTGCTGATGGGTCATGGTTTGGGTTTAGGTAATCAAATCAAATCAACGTTTATTTGTCATGTGCGCCTATTACTACAGGTGTAGACCTTACAGTGAAATGCTTACTTACAGGCTGTAACCAACAGTGCAAAAAAGGTACTAGATGAACAATAGGTAAGTAAAGAAATTAAAACAACAGTAAAAAGACAGTGAAAAATAACAGTAGCTAGGCTATATACAGTAGTGAGGCTATAACAGTAGCGAGGCTATATACAGTAGCGAGGCTATATACATTATCGAGGCTATAACAGTAGCGAGGCTATATACAGGTACCGGTTAGTCGGGCTGATTGAGGTAGTGTGTACATGTAGATATGGTAAGGTTTGCGGGTGGTGGGTGGCTAAACACAACGCATATGGTCCGGTTAGCCAATGTGAGGGTGCACTGGTTGGTCGGGCCAACTGAGGTAGTATGTACATGAATGTATGGTTTTAAAGTGACTATGCATATATGATAAACAGAGAGTAGCCGCAGCATAAAAGAGGGGTTGGGGGGGCACACAATGCAAATAGTCTGGGTAACGATTTGATTACAGCTATACAAATAGTCCGGTAAGCCATTTGATTGTTCAGGAGTCTTATGGATTGGGGGTAAAAACTGTTGAGAAGCCTTTTTGTCCTAGACTTGGCACTCCGGTACCGCTTGCCATGCGGTAGTAGAGAGAACAGTCTATGACTGGGGTGACTGGGGTCTTTTATGGCATTCCTGTGACACCGCCTGGTATAGAGCACCTGGATGGCAGGCAGCTTAGCCCCAGTGATGTACTGGGCCGTATGCACTACCCTCTGTAGTGCCTTGCGGTCGGAGGCCGAGCAATTGCCATACCCGGCAGTGATGCAACCAGTCAGGATTCTCTCAATGTTGCAGCTGTAGAACCTTTTGAGGATCTCAGGACCCATGCCAAATCTTTTTAGTTTCCTGAGGGAGAATAGGCTTTGTCGTGCCCTCTTCACTACTGTCTTGGTGTGTTTGGACCATTCTAGTTTGTTGTTGATGTGGACACCAAGGAACTTGAATCTCTTAACTTCCTCCACTTCAGCCCCATCGATGAGAATGGGGGCGTGCTCGGTCCTCCTTCTCCTGTAGTTCACAATCATCTCCTTAGTCTTGGTTACATTGAGGGATAGGTTGTTATTCTGGAACCAACTGGCCAGGTCTCTGACCTCTTCCCTATAGGCTGACTCATCGTTGTCGGTGATCAGGCCTACCACTGTTGTGTCACCTGCAAACAGGGAGTACCTGAGGGGACTGAGCACGCAGCCCTGAGAGGCTCCAGTGTTGAGTATCAGCGTGGCAGATGTGTTGATACCTAGCCTCACCACCTGGGGGTGTCCCGCCAGGAAGTCCAGGATCTAGTTGAGGAGGGAGCTGTTTGGCCCCAGGATCCTTAGCTTAGTGATGAGCTTTGAGGGTAATATGGTGTTGAATGCTGAGCTGTAGTCAATGAATAGCATTATCACATAGGTGTTATTTTTGTCCAGGTGGGAAAGGGCAGTGTAGTGTGCAATAGAGATGGCATCATCTGTGTATCTGTATCCAAATTGGAGTGGGTCTAGGGTTTCTGGGATAATGGTGTTGATGTGAGCCATTAGCAGCCTTTCAAAGCACTTCATGGCTACGGACGTGAGTGCTATGGGTCTGTAGTCATTTAGCCAGGTTGCCTTTGTGTTCTTGGGCACAAGGACTATGGTGGTCTGCTTGAAACATGTTGGTATTACAGACTCAATCAGGGACATGTTGAAAATGTCAGTGAAGACACCTGCCAGTTGGTCAGCACATGCCCTGATCACACGTGCTGGTAATCTGTCTGACCCCGCAGCCTTGTGAATGTTGATCTGTTTAAAGGTCTTACTCACGTCGGCTACGAAGAGAGTGATTACACAGTCGTCCAGAACAGCAGATGCTCTCATGCATGCGTCAGCGTTGCTGGCCTCGAAGCGAGCATAGAAGTGATTTAGCTCGTCTGGTAGGCTCGTGTCACTGGGCGGCCCGCGGCTGTGCTTCCCTTTGTAGTCTGTAATAGTTTGCAAGCCCTGCCACATAAGACGAGTATCGGAGCCGGTATAGTACGATTCAATCTTTGCCTTGTATTGATGCTTTGCCTGTTTGATGGCTCGTCACAGGGCATAGCAAGATTTCTTGTAAGCTTCCTAGTCAGAATCCCGCACCTTGAAAGCGACAGCTCTACCTTTTAGCTCAGTGTAAATGTTGCCTCCATGGCTTCTGGTTGTGGAATTTAGGTACAGTCATTGTGGGGATGACGTCCTCGATGCACTTATTGATAAAGCCAGTGACTGATGTGGTGTACTCCTCAATGCCATCGGAAGAATCCAGGAACATGTTCCAGTCTGTGATAGCAAAACAGTCCTGTAGTTTAGCATCTGCTTCATCTGACCACTTTTTTATAGACTGAGTCTCGTGCTGGTGCTTCCTGCTTTAATTTTTGCTTGTAAGCAGGATTCAGGAGGATATAATATTGGGCAGATTTACCAAATGGAGGGCGAGGGAGAGCTTTGTATGCATCTCTGTGTGTGTAGTACAGGTCATCTAGAATAGTTTTCACCTCTGGTTAAACATTTAACATGTTGATAGAAATTAAGTAGAACTGATTTAAGTTTCCCTGCATTAAAGTCTCCGGCCACTAGGAGCCCAGCCTCTGGGTGAGCAGTTTCCTGTTTGCTTATTTCTTTATATAGCTGACTGAGTGCGGTCTTAGTGCCAGCATCTGTCTTTGTTGGTAAATAAACAGCCACGAAAAGTATAGCTGAAAACTCTCTAGGCAAATAGTATGGTCTGCATTTTATCACAAATACTCAACTTCAGGCGAGCAAAATCTAGAGACTTCCTTAGATTTCGTGCACCAGCAGCTGATGTTTTCAAATATGCACAGACCGCCCCACCACGTCTTACCAGAGTGTGCTGTTCTATCTTGCCGGTGCAGCGTATATCCCGCTAGCTGAATATCCATGGCGTCATTCAGCCACGATTCCTTGAAACATAGGATATTACAGTTTTTGATGTCCCGTTGGTAGGATATTTGTGATCGTACCTCGTCTAATTTATTGTCCAATGATTGCACGTTGGCGAGTAATATTGATGGTAACGGCAGCTTTCTCACTCGCCTTCTGCGGATCCTTACGAGGCACGCCGCTCTGTGTCCTCTGTACCTGCGTCTCTTCCTCTTGCAAATAACTGCGTTGTTGGCCTTGTCGGGTGTTCGGAGAATGTCCTGTGCGTCCTGCTTGTTGAAGAAAAATCTTTGTCTAGTCCGAGGTGAGTGATCACTGTCCTGTTATCCAGAAGCTCTATTTTTGCCGTAAGGTACGGTTGCAGAAACATTAAGTACAAAATAAGTTACAAATAATGCGAAAAACCCCACATAATAGCACAATTGTTTGGGCGCCCGTAAAACTGCTGCCATTTCTTCCAGCGCCAGAACCTTTTGTAATTGGTCAGATGCTCGATTAAATTCCAGATGCTCGATTAAGTCCATACATGGTACATTTGTGAAATTCTGATTTGTCTAAAAATAACCAGTGGAACAATGGAATCAGGATAGTTTCCCACTTCTCAAAGTAAAGACCTGGGTCCATCTTTAATTGACCCCCGTAGCTTATGAGGTTTCAAGGTCTTTACCAGATTTGTCAGAAAGTTTGTTAAGATGTGCCTTTGATGCCTCTGCTCAAAGTAGTTTCTGTAATAATATTGTGAAGTGCATGGATGCACTGTGTTTTGAAAGCCAACTGGGGAGATGGTTGGTGCCCTGCCTTAATGTACCATATAGGAAACAAATAAAGGTTTTTTGGTCCTATTATTTTAAACTCTGCCTGGTTTCACTGGCTGGTTTCATGGCCTTGGAATAAGGATGAGGTAGCCTTGCAAGTGGTTGCCTTGCCAAGCGTTATAGGATTATATAAAGTTAATATTTGACTGGTTGCAGGTTTTTTTGTCTCACAAATGTAGTCATAGGAGGGGCATTTTTATTATTTTGCTGAATTTGACCAAAGTATGAAGAAGCAATGATAGCAAAAGCCAACGCTTCCTCACTCCAATATACTGTATAATCTACCAATGATTCTACTCTGCACTCCAACATTGAATAATTGGAAACGCAGTTTTGCTGTTATCAGTAATATGCCGTCTTAAATCCAACACTGATTCTGGTGGGTATTGCTAGGTTATTTCAGTTTATGGGTAAATGAGAATACATATCTGCCATGCTGAGTGTTGTGCTTTTGCAGTTCGTTTCCTCCACACTCCAGTGCTTCTGTTTAATTGATTCCCTCAATGTACATTCATTTATTTTGACTTCTGGCATTCCGGTTGAAAACAACAGACAGGGATATTGCATCTCCTTCGTCAAACACAGTGAGGGTTACATGTAAAATGCATTTAAAAAAGGGACCATTTATAGTGTTACGCTTTACAAAAAAAGTCATTACTCAAATGTATTTAAACATCTCTTTTCTTCCATGTATCCTATTTCAACAAATCTTGTCTTAACAAGACTGTAATGGATTTAGAGTTATTTAGATCTGAAACTTCAGTCAGACAGAACCAATCTGGTTAGAACGTCATGCCTGTTTCCCAGAAGGTGGCTGGATCGAATCCCCGAGCTGACAAGGTCAAAATCTGTCGTTCTGAGCAAGGCGGTTAACCCACTGTTCCCTCGGAGCTGAAGACATGGATGTCGATTATGGCAGAGGGGTTGGGTTAAATGTGGAAGACACATTTCAGTTGAATACATTCAGTTGGACAACTGACTAGGTATCCCCCTTTCCCTTTCAGACCTGGGAACTGAACCGTTTTTTGCATTTGCCCATCTGAAAATATCTGCAGTGGCAAGAACCAAATTCACCTTCCAGAGCCAAAGGCTGGAGCAGAACAGATGGGAAAGAAAACAAACAGGAATCCACTAAAGCAGCTTGTGCCAAGACAACGGGTCACCTTTTAAATGTTGATGATCATTGTATAATTAGGACGAGGTGACAATGCCAATTTGTGTACGTGACTGCAGAGCCTTTTACACTCTACTGATGCACTGCACTTTCAGCACCATCTCCTGTTAGTAATAAGGTTGTTGTCAGGATAATTTGTTTGTTTTTTGTTGTTCAATAGATGACAAATATGAGAGCTTAATGATGTTGTCGGCAATTCCTGAGAGTAAAGTATGACGCACACACTAATAAGGTATTTTTCTGTCTTTTCAACCAGGGAGTTGTCTGCAATGTCTGAATTTGACAAGATAATCAAAGAATAATACAAAATGCCAACATTGTATTTCTTAACATTGCAGCAGGTGACACTGAATGAATGAATCCAACACATCACAAGGCTACCAGCTACCTGTACTCCACAGAAGAGCACCCACCCACTCTCAATTTACAGACTGTAACCCTTGACACTCTGAAGGCAAGGTGCCAGTTCTAATTCACTGCAGTCTGCAAACCATCTGATTGTTTGAGAGAGAGAGAGTGAGAGAGAGAGAGAGCGAGAGAGAGAGAGAGAGCCCTGGGAACAAAGTCACTGAAGAAGGTGTTGATCTTGATGAGTGAGAAGTACAGCGATGTCCTAATTGAGCTGGCTTTGAGCCTCTGCGCAGCTAACTTACACCTGAACTGAAAGCTGTCTGAAGGCATGTCAACACTATGCCCACACTCGTGTGCCTCCACCAAAAGCGTTCAACCCCCATGTATTCCTTCCCTGATAGTGAGGACTTAGCTTGGAATGATGCGGTACCCTTAATGGATACATAGACACGTTGCCATGGCTGTCATTCTTCAATGTGATTGTGATGCTTTGACAGCTTTATTAACCTGCATGTTTGCCTGAGTTTCTTCTATTTTTAGTCAATGTACCTTAGTAGAAGAGCAGGAGGAGAGGTAGTCAGAGGTGCAGAAATAGTCAGATACTGTACTGTAGGTACAGCAAGACAAGTTAGATTCTTTGCTGTTTCTAACAAATTATTGAAAAAGAAACAAAGGGCATTAATAAGCTGTATAATGCTAGACTTCTTGGGTTATGAACAAGGCAATGCCAAGCGTTAGTTGTGTTGTTGTTGTGTTCTCTCTGTTGTCATGAATAAAAATGGCTGCTCATTTAAAAGTTATACATCTTCTTGGCATTTGTGGGATATCCCTGATGTTGGTTTATTCCACATGGATGTTTTTTCTCTATCAATATATCACTTTCTCCCCTTCTCTAGGTACAACATCAAAATCACGCTTTGTGGAGTGCATCCATTGTATTAACAACGCTTGTTGCAAATGGTGCATAACCCCTGCCATCTTCATCGGATTAAAGGGATTCTTTGGGATTTTAGCAACGAGGCCCTTTATCTACCCCTCCAGAGTCAGATGAACTGGTGGATACCATTTTTCTGTCTTTGTGTCCAGTATGAAGGAAGTTAGAGGTAGTTTCGCCAGCCAATGCTAGCTAGCATTAGCGCAATGACTGGAAGTCTATAAGTATCTGCTAGCATGCTAGTACCAAACTCCTAAAGTATCCATTTAAGAAAATAGGGATTCATGGAAAGCATTGAGTGCGTCTGACAAAGAGTATAAATATGCTCCCTAATGTAATGATGACCCAAACCCAGTGGCCTTATCTCTGTAGCATGCTGAAAACCAAGTAGCACAGCACACAGGCCCATGTGGACTGAATCACAGCCACTAGTGAGACTTAGTAGTCTTAATTTGCCTCCCTCAATAGGACATCCTTTATTTTCTAGTCCACACTTAGAGCTATAAAGTTGATTAGAGCCTCGCAACAACAGGAGGCCTGATATTTAGGTATTTTGATGTGTCAATGGAGATAATATCAGCTTGTAGGATTGTGATTTGGGCTGGTTAGTTGTCGCAGGCATGTTATTTACATTTACATTTACATTACAGGTACTGTATATCAATTGTTCTAAAACACGAAAAATCAGTCTTCTTTTATTTTTATTCAAAGCTTTATGTGTACTTTGAAAGATATTTCAAAAAAATTGGCAAGATGATTATAGAAAATGACATGTATTTTTCAAAGTACATATACAGCTTGGATTAAAAATAAAGAATACTGATTTTTCATGTTTTAGATCAATTCATATACAGTACCTGTAATCTTTCGTTATCCAACACTAGTAAACCATACTTTCTCAAATTAGCATTTACATTCTTTTAGCGCCAATTGTTCTCATCAGCAAAGTAGAAAATGTCCAAGCTTTTAATTATTTCCTAACTTCTGAAATAGTCACGTTTTCGTTTTTTAAGTGCTCTATTGAGAATAAAGAAAAGCTACTTAACGTATACACATTGTCAGATCCTTCAGGGGCCCAATCTTGTTAATAAACCCATGTTCCTCTCCTCTCCACTGCAGAAATCTCAGATAGAGAGATGGAGAAGAAAGGAGCAGAGCTCTCACATTGTCTTTTATCATGCTCAATTTAATTGCTCAGTAAAACATCTGATGATCAAAATTAGAACATGGGCCCATTTCGTTTTTTTCTTTTCCCCTCCAAGGTTGTGACCCTTTAGACTTCTAATTGGTTAATAAATTAAGAGTCTCTCTAACACAGAAGCATTGCAACTTCACTAGATGACTGTTCAGTTAAAGTACTGTAAACATACCTGAGGTTCAAATTTCCTTAATATAGTGTGCATATGTTCTCTTGTAGGACCAACACTTTGCTAGACAATTCAAGCAACCTTCTGTACCAAGGAAATAAATGTTTTAAAATGTTCATAAGACCTTTAGTGCTCATAGGCCTACAGTTTGGGTAACCCCTATCTCCATAGCTCAATGGCGTATGCATATGCAGTATACAGTTCAGCTAACCCTATTTTTATTTTGATGCTGTTGTGATGGATCATATATTGAACCTTGGTCATCCGCATGACTCAAGAGCAGATTGTCTAGCCTTGAGCTCTTGGGGCTAACTAATTAGTCTTTACTGGCTGTCCCCACTACACTGTAGGTATAACTGACCTCAAATCTCACCAAATCACCATAGCTCTTTCTGTGATTCTCCATAGTGATTGCCCTACAACCCCGCAAGCGTATCCCAGGCCCAGTCCGCTTTTCTGGGGTGACTCGTCGGATGTGCCCTGTGAGGTCGCTGGATGACCATGGATTTCTGAATGAATCATACTATGCAACGGATGGCAGTTCTATTTCTTAGGGCTGCCTGAGAGAGGGTGATGCCGACTGTATATAAATGACCCATGCCAGACTTGAATTAGCAAATGGATAGGCCTTCAGGGCCCATGTTAAATCATGACAGCTGAAGTGAATTTCTGCATGACAGTCACCATGTTTTCCATTTGACATCAACTGTGTGTATATATTACCTAACAAATTGTCACTAATCTACAGTATGCTGTCCTAATAAGGACACCGTAATAATACTCAGTATAATATTTTTGTTTGATTCTGGCTTAGTTGTGTTTTTAAGAACAGAACAGCACTCTAATTGAACAATACATTCGATGACTAATATAATTAAATCTCCTAAATCCTAATTATAAAACACCTTTTCGTTTTCTTATTCTCAACACGCCAAAATTCAAATAATTTATTTAATAATTCCCAGGACTATTTGAACCAAAAGGGATCTTTTGAATTGTAAATATGGAGCTAGATATTCATTTTCTGGCATTTAAATAACTGACTGATTCGCCTTCAGGACCATGTCTCTCAGCAGCGGAAGATAATGGAAATGAATCTGTGACAGACAGACAGACAGACAGACTATGTTACAGTAAGTGTAAGTGTATTTAACACACAGTTTTCATCACTTCTGGCTCTGTGAATTGCTGACATCTCTCCTCGTTTACTCTGGAAAAACATCAATCGTAAAAAGTGCAGGGAGCAACAACTGCCATGCGATTCTCCAAAATGGCTGATCAATCATAAACAGTCGCAAATAGCAGTACTGGATGGTGTCGTGGCTGGCGGGATGGTGGGAGACGATTGGCACGGTAACACACACCAGCCGTCTACCACCAAGACACTGCCATATCAGGATGTTAATGCTGGCGGGTTGCCCCCGCCAAGTCGAGCTGCCTTATTGGTGGGCCGTATCACATTGAGCCAATGGATCACTTGGTTGATGGGTGACAGCGACCATTCCCCCCGTGTCAACTGCTGAGGGAGAAAGCATATCTCAACGCAGTCCACTAAAATGATAACATATTGCATTTTTAATTGTACCTGACAGATGTTATGACTCGGCACACTATCTGTAACACTCCATTTTGAAAAGGGTAATCTTCATTTTTTAACACCTCCTCCTCCATATTGGACACATCAGTCTGCTGCTCCAGGAAGGCGAAAGGAAGGTGACAGGAAGATATTATGAGATGCCGCTCAGAGTTAATCAGGTGCTGTCGCCTCATCGTGTCACCTCTGAGGAAGATTCACAATGACACACATTGGTATGCCTGTGGTGAAGAAAGACTCCCTCCATTCTTCTTTCCCTCTCCTCTTCTGATAGGGGGGAAAAAAGAGAAACATACCAGAGCTGTGAAAAAGAGAAAGAAAAAGAGGAGAAGATGAGAAAAGACAAACTCCAAACTAATTCCTGTCCCTCACTGGATGAATAAAGTAGAATATGTCTCAGTCACCACAAATGGTATGTCAGTGGTTAAATTAAATGGAAAGGGCAAGTGTTTGGGATTTATTGCAGCGGGTAGAGGAGGTGTTCAGTCAGAGAAGATGTTTAGACCATTCACTTGTCTTGCTGCTTCGAATTGTAGTGTACTCTCCACTTATGGACCTTGTTCTTAGACACTAGTCTACTTATGTCTTCTATCCTGATGAACACTGTGTATTAGAAAGTTGAAGGGAGAGAAGAAGGAAGGAGATATCTCACCACTCAAGACTGGAGATAATATGGAGTCAGAGAGAGGGAGAGTGTCTGGGTCCGCCAGGCCTTGCATGTGCTTTTATACTTCTTCCTCAGTGTGCACGTTCAAACACCCGCAAAGGATTCTCCTGGGCAGCCAGATAGCGTTTGATTCGCATGACTTTCTCCTTGGGCTAGCGCCAGCCTGAGAGACAGTTGCACCATGGGAAGGGAAAAAGGGTAACTGTAATGTAATGTAAGAGAAGGATACTCTGCAGCTTGTGCCCTCACTGGAAATGTCAAACATATAGTGCAGGTATATGGAGCATTGACAGAACACTTTTTATGACACTTTAAATTAGAATTAAATTCACTTTTACAGAGTTCATGTTTGCCAGGGATTAGGGTTGTATTAGTCTGACTCTGATTTTTGGTGCTGTATAGTGAACATATATGTTTGTTATGTTGTTATACCTAGTATTTGATCTATGTCTGTGTCAGATGAGATGATGATAAAATGAAGAGCCATATTGGATAGAACATAATTTATGAAAACCTATTATGACAATCCAGCACGTATCATCATGCTTTGGTCCGACATGTCAGACCACCAAATCATAAAAGCATGTCTCCAGTTTGGACGATAGGGTACACACTGGTCATGGTGACTTTAGTTGTGAGCAACAGCAGCTGTGACCCAGTCTCACCAAACGTCATGGTCTGGTAGAGAGTTGTATCTGTCCTAACACTAGCTGTGCATGGTTAAATGTTACTCTTTGGTTTCCAGAAAATATCCATCCAAAATGGCGACGGGAAGAATCATTCTGTCCCTGTGAATGTACAGGGACATTGCAGCAACATTTAAGTTGTTATGGTAGCACTCTTCTATCGCTGGACTTTGAAGTTGAAATGGGAAAGTGTTTCTGACAGGTGACTATGAAGTGGAATGCGATCACATAAAGACTTCAGATAAGATAGAAGAATGCTGTATAGGAATGTGCCACATAATGGGAAGATATGGAAACCAGTGCATTTCTGTTGGTGTGAAAAGTAACATCTTCCAAATATACGAAAAGCAGCAATTTCTCTTTTTTTTAGTTAAATGAAAATGAATATTGACTGTGTTGTGTATGTTTCAGGTGAATTTGTGTAATAGCCTATGACAGTGGTGTGATCAATCGATCACGTTTTAAAAACCAATAGCTATGATAGGTGAGAACCCTATCACTGCATTTCATGGAAGGTATTTCATTCAAAATCCAAACAGATAAGTACCACCTTTCCGGTTTAACGAGCATTCAGTAAATATACATTGATTTGAATTAGGCCTCCTCCTTGGCAGTGTATAACTAACTCAACTCCCTTCTGCTGTAGGGAGAGAGAGAGAGGAGAGAGGAAGAGAGAGAGAGAGAGATGGCGTGAAGAGAGAGAGACAGAGATAGGACAAGGAGAGAGAGAGAGGGGGAGAGTGGAGAGGAGGAGTGAAGAGGGAGTGAGGGCTGTGGAGTGATAGACACAGGTGTCCTTCCTAACTCAGTTGCCAGAGAGGAAGGAAACCACTCAGGGATTTCACCGTGATGTTAATGGTGACTTTAAAACAGTTACAGGGTTTAATGGCTGTGATAGGAGAAAACTGAGGATGGATCAACAACATTGTAATTACTTCACAATACTAACATAATTGACAGAGTGAAAAGAAACAAACCTGTACATAACCTGTCCAAAACATGCATCCTGTTTACAACAAGGTAATAAAGTAATACTCCCAAAAATGTGGCAAAGCAATTAATATTTTTTCCTGAATACAAAGTGTTATGTTTGCATCATGTTATAGGTATGCTTGTAATCGCTAAGTCCTGGGGAGCCTTTCAGGCTAAATAAGTAACTGAATAGATCTTGTGGTGGAATATTATATTCAAGTGAGAGAGACTTTTTCAATATCGATTATTACAGTAATGAAACCGTTGAGTTGGGCTGAGTGCCTACCCTTTACAGACCACATGTTCCTTATATACAGTTGAAGTCAGGAAGTTTACATACACCATAGCCAAATACATTTAAACTCAGTTTTTAACAATTCCTGACATGTAATCCTAGTAAAAATGCCCTGTTTTAGGTCAGTTAGGATCACCACTTTATTTTAAGAATGTGAAATGTCAGAATAATGGTAGAGAGAATGATTTATTTGAGCTTTTATTTCTTTCATCAGATACCCAGTGGTTCAGAAGTTTACATACACTCAATTAGTATTTGGTAGCATGTCTTTAAATTGTTTAACTTGGGTCAAACGTTTCGGTAGCCTTCCACACGCTTCCCACAATAAATTGGCTGAATTCTGGCCCATTCCTCCTGACAGAGCTGGTGTAATTGAGTCAGGTTTGTAGGCCTCCTTGCTCGCACATGTTTTTTTCATTTCTGCCCACACATTTTCTATGGGATTGAGGTCAGGGCTTTGTGATAGCCCCTCCAATACCTTGACTTTGTTGTCCTTATGGCTGCATCCCTTTGTTCTCAATTTCCCACCTGAAGACATACCCTAATCTAACTGCCTGTAACTCAGCCCCAGAGGCAAGGATATGCATATTCTTGGTATCATTAATATATATAAAAAATCTATATCTGACATTTCCACCTGAAGACATATGGAAATGGAGAGGAGTAGCAGGCGCAGTGGCCATGTGTGTGTTTGCTGTTCTACTCCATTCCATTTGAATAACAAAATGGAAAATATAATCTGACATGGAAAATATATATCTGACATGGAATATATATATACACACACACACACCCAAACAAACCAACACACACGCACACACACACACACACACACACACACACACACACACACACACACACACACACACACACACACACACACACACACACACACACACACACACACACACACAAACCACACATTTCATTGCAAATTGCAGTTCAGTGCATCTCTGATTCAGGAAAACCAGACAAGCATTCACTATATGACAAATTATTACTTTGGACCAATATTCTTATTACAAATTTCTAAAACAAATGTCCAAAAGAAAAACATCACATTCTGTTGAAACAATTTTTTCCAATTAGCTTATACTCCCTTTATCATACTGTCAACCTCATCGCAGAGTCATAGGGTCAGGAAATTATCCTGATCATCCAGCAGATCCAATCTGGTGAGATTTATCGAAACAAAACAGAACAAGCAATGCAACAATACACTCCTACATATACCACTCAATACATCCCTACATATAGCTCAAAGTGTGTAAACTTCAATCCAAAAAACCGCCAAAGACCATTGTGACTAATGTGTAAAAAAACAACAACAATACTGTTTAAGAAATAAAACAAAACAATTAAAATAACAAAATCGAATTAGAATCACTACCCATAACTGCATAAAGATGATTTTTTATTACCCATAACTTGATCTAAGGTTTAGAAAAATAGACTAGAGGCAGGACTATCCATCTCGCGGTCTGAATTACACATATCTGACATTAATTATAACCTTCTCCATAATTATCATCATTACAAATGACCTTAAATTCAACATCCAATGTCTCTCGGCTTTCCAGTGAGGTAGTTCAAACCATACTAAAAAGTCAGGACAGTATCACGACTTTCGGGTGGTGTTCGGCGGTCGACGTCACCGGCTTTCTAGTCAGTACCGATCCATTTTTCTGTTTCGTTTTGTTTAGTCTGATTACACACACACCTGTTTTACATTCCCTCATTACATTCCCTATTTAACCATCTGACACACATTTCTGTTCTGTCCGTGGTTGTTTATGTCGTTAGTGGTTATGTTTGTGTTAGAGTTGTGTTGTATGTTTCTATTTGGAATTTTGCTTTATTCTTTCAGTAAAACTCAATTGGATTACTCTATACCTGTGTCCTGTGCCTGACTCCACTTTCACTCTGCACCCAATCGCTGACAGACAGAGGTCATTCAAACCCTTCAAATAAGTGTTACTTTCTATACTACATGCATTATGTAAAAATAGTCAATTTTCAGGTTCACAGTAAGTTTCTTCAGTACATGTTTTATCAATAGAATTCATGTGTTCAATTAAAACTCAAAAACTAAAAACATCTGAAAATTCCATGTGTGTGTGTGCCCCTTTAAAATACCTCGGCACTAACCCATATTCATAACCAGCACGCTGTGTGTGCGTGCCGGTGTGTGTGAGTGTGGTAAATCATATGGCAAAAACAAGCAAAAATGGCCAGGCCTTATTTAATCTGGTCATTTACGGCCTAATCCGGATACCTTTATACTAACTACACAGAATTTCACTCACTGCTCTCCCAAGACTGTAGCGTCAGGAAACATTTCAAAGAGAGAGAAAATGACAACCCCCATTCTCCTGGAAGAGAACGTGTACATTTCCTTTAGCATAAGGAATCAGTGATATTTGATCCCAGGCATCTATTAAAAAGTTGTTTGAGACATGGTCTCCTACGTCTCCCTTAACATACAGTACATATTATAGTGGACTTCCGTCAGTTCTGAAAGAAAGAATTTAACTAGGCAAGTCAGTTAAAACATCTCTGGGATATGTGGGACGGTAGCGTCCCACCTCGCCAACAGCCAGTGACAGTGCAGGGTGCCAAATTCAAAACATCAAAAATCTCATAATTTAAATTCCTCAAGCATACAAAGATTTTACATCATTTTGAAGATACAATTCTCATTAATCCAGCCACAGTGTCTGATTTCAAAAAGGCTTTACAGCGAAAGCACAACAAACGATTATGTTAGGTCACCACCAAGTCACAGAAAAACACAGCCAGGCGCTGCCAGTACATCAGGAGACGTGGAGGAGGCCGTAGGAGGGCAACAACCCAGCAGCAGGACCGCTATCTCCGCCTTTGTGCAAGGAGGAGCAGGAAGAGCACTGCCAGAGCCCTGCAAAATGACCTCCAGCAGGCCACAAATGTGCATGTGTCTGCTCAAACGGTCAGAAACATACTCCATGAGGGTGGTATGAGGGCCCGATGTCCACAGATGGGGGTTGTGCTTAGGTACCGAGATGCGATCCTCAGACCCCTTGTGAGACCATATGCTGGTGCGGTTGTCCCTGGGTTCCTCCTAATGCAAGACAATGCTGGACCTCATATGGCTGGAGTGTATCAGCAGTTCCTGCAAGAGGAAGGCATTGATGCTCTGGACTGGCCCGCCCATTCCCCAGACCTGAATCCAATTGAGCACATCAGGGACATCATGTCTCGCTCCATCCACCAACGCCACATTGCACCACAGACTGTCCAGGAGTTGGCGGATGCTTTAGTCCAGGTCTGGGAGGAAATCCCTCAGGAGACCATCCGCCACCTCATCAGGAGCATGCCCAGGCATTGTAGGGAGGTCATACAGGCACGTGGAGGCCACACACACTACTGAGCCTCATTTTGACTTGTTTTAAGGACATTACATCAAAGTTGGATCAGCCTGTAGTGTGGTTTTCCACTTTAATTTTGAGTGTGACTCCAAATCCAGACCTCCATGGGTTGATAAATTTGATTTCCATTGATAATATTTGTGTGATTTTGTTGTCAGCACATTCAACTAAGTAAAGAAAAAATTATTTAATAAGAATATTTCATTCATTCAGATCTATGATGTGTTATTTTAGTGTTCCCTTTATTTTTTTGATCAGTGTATATCATTTTACATTGGCGCATTACGTTCAGTAGTTCTAAAACATGCAGTGATTTTACAGAGAACACATCAATTTACAGAAATACTCATCATAAATGTTGATGAAAATACAAGTGTTTTACATGGAATTAGAGATATACTTCTCCTTAACTAATTAGCCTCTTGGAACTACCCATCCCGGATTCGGGAGAATTGTCATCAACTGACATTAATTAGCACAACACAACGGACAAAAAATATTACTAGAAAATATTCATATTCATGAAATCACAAGTGAAATATATTGAAACACAGCTTAGCCTTTTGTTAATCACCCTGTCATCTCAGATTTTGAAATTATGCTTTACAGCCAAAGCAAGACAAGCATTTGTGTAAGTTTATCGATAGCCTAGCATAGCATTATGCCTAGCTAGCAGCTGGCAACTTGGTCACGAAAATCAGAAAAGCAATCAAATTAAATAGTTTACCTTTGATGAGCTTCGGATGTTTTCACTCACGAGACTCCCAGTTAGATAGCAAATGCTCCTTTTTTCCATAAAGATTATTTTTGTAGCCAAAATAGCCCCGTTTGTTTTTCACGTTAAGGCTGAGAAATCGACCGGAAATTGCGGCCACGACAAATTAGATACATAATATTTACAGAAACATTGCAAACGTTTTTTATAATCAATCCTCAAGGTGTTTTTCAAATATCTATTCGATAATGTATCAGGTCAGTTGGCTTCTTAGTAGAAGCGAGCGAAACAATGGCCGCATTTGTCTATTACGCACATATCACTCTGAGAGCCAACAGCTGACCACTGACGCAATGTTGTCGCTCACGCTCATTTTTCAAAACTAAAAGCCTGAAACTATGTCTTGTGACACTAGACACATTAGGGAGCCATAGAAAAATGAATCTGGTTGATATCCCTTTCACTGCTCACTGCACGCATAGGAACGCAGAGATTTCTAAATCAGAGTCACTTCCTGATTGGATTTTTCTCAGGCTTTCGCCTGCAATATCAGTTCTGTTATACTCAGACAATATTTTTACAGTTTTGGAAACTTTAGAGTATTTTCTATCCTAAGCTGTCAATTATATGCATATTCTATTATCTGGTCCTGAAAAATAGCCCATTTATTTTGGGAACGTTATTTTTCCAAAAATGAAAATAGTGCCCCCTAGTTTCAAGATATTTAACTAATCCAGAGGACGCACGCCCCCTGAGCACAGGCAGGACCCGGCATCATGGGACAGACCTTTTCTATGTTCCGAATAAAAACCCCACCTGGGTTTTCCCACTTCAGACCAGCTTACCTCTATAACGAGAGGGCTAAGGTTTGAGACCAGACCAGTACCTCTATCAGAGGGAAATAAGGTTTGAGTAGATTGCTGAATCTTTTAACCATCCCACATGGTTAAACTCTTAGACTATCGATACCGACAGAATAAGAACAAGTCTTTGATATTAATTACTAGTCTGCAGCTAGGAATTCTGTATCATTGAAAGCGAAGACCGACAACCGCCGAAACAACTATTCTATAATGACATTAGCGAATGTTACTCTGAACTATCCATTCTAACCAAGGCTGAGAGAGAGAGAGGGCGGACAAACTCTCCAACAGAAACAAACTTTTCAACAGAGATCCCTACGACACACTGAGCGTAAATATGTATATATTGATTGCAATTATTCCCAATTGAGTGGGCGTTCATGTGCCGCCATGCCGGTTTAGCCAACTAGGGCACATTCCCCTACTATTTCTTTGTAACCATATCTACTGTTTGTTATGCATTTCTGTGATTACTTAGTTAGTAAATACATTATTTTAAGACAATTGATGTATGGATGACTCATAGTGAAGACGGTTCGTGCAGATAACCAACAATTTACGAGGTTTGGAATGAGACTAATGTGAGGTAAAAAATAATTCATTAATTAGAAGACTAAGTGATTAAAATATCTGAAAGTTATATTAGGAAAATTATAACTTTGTAATCTGAATATTTTCCTTGGTGCCCTGGCTTCCTAGTTAATTACAGTTACATGTTTAAGTAGTTTAATTACGTAATAATAATTAAAGATCATTTTTGATAAAGATTCATCTTCAGTTTAATGATGCCAAAGACATGACAACACATACGTTTTTTTCTCATTCATTCATCTTCACAGGTTCAATATATAACGTAGGAAATCTTAGGTGCTCACATTAATTAACCACTCCATGTGCGTTTCCAACAACTCTTGATGCATACACTCCCAGCGGAACCCACAAATGTTTGTTTTCCCAGACACTGCTCTATAGGAATAATACTCTACACCTATCCTCAACAATTCCATAAGACTTCCAGAAATTATAGACTTGCCGGCTATTGTTCTAAAATAACATCCCAGTCTCAATACCACCCCGTGATATTCTATGATTGGCAGTGATGGACGGAACCCCAAGATACCACTACATATCGAAACGTATTATCCAAATTGAAATCTGCTTATTTATACACATTTCTTTATCTTATTATCCAAACTCCAGATTAACCCTTTTTCCACACTCATACAACTCTCATTCACATTCATACAGTACAGTTCCCTAAACATACTTAATTAATTAGTTGTTTTCCACAATATTTTTTATAACGTGCAGAAAACACATTCACATCTTACAATACTAACCCATGGTACAGGATCTCATAACCTTAAAAACAGCAGTAACTTCACAGGTGCGCCTTACTATCTTATACTATTCATTGTAATGCATTCTCTAATGCAGGGGTGTCAAAGTCAAATGGACGGAGGGCCAAATAAAAAAATCAGCTACAAGACGAGGGCCGGACTGTTCGAATGTTCATTGAAAATTTTTTAAATGACGCATATAGTCTAGTGAACCTAATTGAACCTACTGAAAACCTAACAAATATATTACAATATGATCAGATAAATAAAGCAATATTTTCTTATGGCTCTGTCAGTAATCTTTAATTTTCAACAGACACAAAAGACAAATTTCCTTTATATAAATATCCCCATAACATGAACATTAAATGAAAGAAACCGGTATTCAAGGCACCATCAGTAGACTATATTTTCTATTTTAGCAAAAGTGGGCTAAATTTACTTCAAAGAAAAAACAATAATAGCAATTTTCTATCATCCACTCAACTGAAATATTTTTAAAATATAATTGGATTGAAATACAAAAAAATAAAGTGCAAAAATCTATTAATCAAAAACAACACTTTGTTTAAGGAGAAGTAACATGCAGTGAAAACAAATATTACATTTTAACTTTTAAACTTGAACTGAGTAAAAACTCTAAATATGTGATTGCACAGTAATGTTCACTTTGAGGTTGAGGGTGATACTTGGTGGTGTCCCATCTTTTCCACAAGTTCATCAATGTTCGGGGTAAGGCTCTGAGCTGAAGAAATCCTCAGAATTGAGTGGAGGTGTTCAGCAGTAAGTCGACTTCTGTGTGATGTTTTGTTCAGGTTCATCAAAGAAAACAGTTGTTCACACAGGTATGTGCTGCCAAACATAGACAACGTTTGAGCAGCCTGGATGCGCAGCTGGGGCATTGTGCCGGGGGAGGAAACGGGCGAACTCCGCAGCACCCACTGCCGCATATTTTGCCCTCAGTGCATCATTGCATTGGAGGTCAATCAACTCCATTTGGAGGTTTGGTGGTGAGCTTTCCACGTCAACAGCAAATGGGTTACCGAGCAGTTCCAACCTGCTTTTTTGTGCTTCAAAGTCAGCAAATCGGCGTCGAAAGTCAGCGGCAAGCATACCTATTTTATCAGCCAACTGTGTGCTCGGGAACGCACTGGTAGAGAGCTTCTCTTTCATGGTCTGGCAGCTGGGAAAGTGGCTCAAATTTTCTTTCCGCATCTGCGTCTCCCACAGAGTCAGTTTGGTTTTAAATGCCTTCACTGTACTGTACATATCAGAGATGACACGATCCCGACCCTGCAGCTGCAAGTTTATTGCATTCAGATGACTCGTAATGTCACACAGAAAAGCCATTTCACACAGAAACATTTCGTCTCGGAGTTGTGTTGTGTCTTTCCCTTTGCTGTCCAAGAACAGACAAATCTCCTCACGAAGCTCGAAACATCTTTGAAGCACCTTTCCCTGGCTTAGCCATCGCACCTCTGTGTGATAAGGCAAATCACCATGCTCCGTTTCTAACTCCGTCAGAAATGCCTTGAACTGGCGGTGATTCAAACCTTTGGCTCTGATAAAGTTAACTGTGTGCGTGATGATGCTCATTACATGCTCCATTTTCAAGGCTTTACCGCACAACGCTTCCTGGTGTATGATACAATGATAAGCTGTCAGCTCACCTGTCGCGTTTTCCTCTTGCATCTTTTCCCGTATCTTCGCCACCAGTCCGCTCCTGTGTCCACACATCGCAGGTGCTCCGTCGGTTGTCAAACCCACGAGTTTTTCCCAAGGCAGCTCCATCTCATTTACACATCTTGACACCTCTTCATACAAATCATGCCCCGTAGTTGTGCCATGCATAGGACGTAAAGCCAAAAACTCCTCTGTCACGCTTAGGTTGGAGTCCACTCCGCGGATGAAAATTGACAACTGGGCAATGTCAGAAATGTCGGTGCTCTCATCCACAGCCAAGGAATATGCAATAAAATCTTTTCCCTTTTTCACAAGCTGCTCTTTTAGATTGATGGACAACTGGTCTACTCTCTCGGCAATGGTGTTTCTGCTCAGACTCACATTTAAAAAGAGTTGCCTTTTTTCTGGGCAAACTTCGTCACAAACTTTAATCATGCAGTTTTTGATGAAATCCCCTCCGTAAATGGCCGGGCTGATTTAGCGATCTCTTCTGCCAAAATAAAACTGGCCTTGACAGCAGCCTGGCCTTGTGATTTGGCTTTTTGAACAGAGCCTGTCGAGATTTGAGGCCTCGTTTTAATTCCTCTGCCTTTTGTAGCCTTTGTTCCATGTCCATATTCTTGTTTTTGTCCGCGTGTTTCGTTTCATAATGTCGTCTCAGATTATACTCTTTCAGTACCGCCACACTTTCTCCACACAGAAGACACACAGGTTTTCCAGCTACCTTCGTGAACATATACTCCGACTCCCACCTTGTTTGAAGCCCCCGGTTCTCAGTATCCACCTTCCGTTTTGCCATTTTTGATGGGTATCTGAAAGTTAATTTTACTGTGATGCTGACGACTGCTGTGCCAATAAATATTGAAATGAAGCAGCCTACTGCTCGGTGCGTCACCTTTGCATTGTGGGAAATGTAGTATTGGTGCGTGTAAAAGATCTGCGGGCTGCCGGCTTGCTGCGGGCCGGTTCTAATAATAAATCAAGATCATCCCAGGGGCCGTAAAAAACCTTCTTGCGGGCCGGATGTGGCCCGCGGGCCTTGACTCTGACATATGTGCTCTAATGCATTCTCTAATATTTGTATAGCGCGTTTGAGTCCACACAGGATCTCTCACCCACACAGGGTTTTTAACCAACACAGGGTTGTTGCTTTAGAGTCTAGTTTCTATCTAGCACACATAGGTTTGGATGTTAATGTCAGCTGGCAGTCCCCTAAAAAAATAAAAAAATAGTTTCCAGAAATGTCAGACCCTATTTATCTGTCTCTGTTCGGTCACCATAACCACCTGCCTGACACCCTGCACCAAGGTGGGCCACCAGTATTTTTCAGAGATAGATTGGGTAGTGTGATAAATACCTAGATGTCCAACGACGACAGCTGTGTGTGCCCAAGCCAGCAGCCAATCCCTTATCCCTGTGGGAATGTAGATGCACTCAGGAGGAAAGTTATTGATTGTAGGCTCCCTCTCCAGGGCCTGGCGGATGTCTACATCTATGACCCAGACCACAGGGCCTCTGACTCGTGAGGATCGGATTATAGGTACATTCTGGACACTCTCGCGAATCGTAGAGACTGGACAGGGCATCGACCTTGGTGTTCTTTGAACCTTGGCGATAGGTCAGCGTGAAGTCAAATCTTGTGAAGAAAAGGGCCCACCTTGCTTGGCGCAGCTTCAGCCTCCTTGCTGTCCGTAGGTACTCCAGGTTCCGATGGTCATTGAGGATGACGAATGAGTCCTTGTTCCCCTCCAGCCAGTGTCTCCACTCTTCTAATGCCTACTTCGCCGCCAGGAGCTCTCGATCACCGATGTCGTAATTTCTCTCTGCAGGGGACAATTTATTCTAGTAATATGTACACGGATACAATTTCTGTGGACTACCCTATTGTTGAGACAGAACTGCCCCCACGCCCACCTCTGAAGTGTCCACATTCACCCCAAAGGATATAGTGAGATCTGGAGTTGAAACATCCCTTGAGTAGACGGAAGGCCTCGTTGGCTGCTGGACTCCACACCAACCTACAGGGACCACCCTTGAGGAGAGAGGTGAGAGGAGCCGCGACGGAGCTGAAGTTCCTGATGAACCGGCTGTAAAAGTTGGCAAACATCAAAAACTGTTGTAACCCCCTTATGGTGGTTAGGGATGGCCATGACCTGACCACATCTACCTTCTTGACATCCATTCTCACTCCCTTTGGGCTAATTTGGTATCTTAGGATGAAGACAGCCTTCTGATGAAACTGGCAGCCTTGACGAACAGGTGGTTAGCCAGGAGGCATTCCAGGACTGCTTGAACGTTAGTGATGTGATCCTCCAGGGTAGCCGAGTAGACCAGGATGTCATCGATATACATGACCACCTAGCATCCGAGCATTTCACTGAACACCTCCATAATGAAAGCCTGGAACACTGACTAAGCATTGGCTAGGCCAAATGGCATCAACAAGTAATCGTAGTGACCAGACATCGTGCTAAAAGCCGTCTTCCATTCATCCCCCCCTCCCGGATATGGATGAGATTGTATGCACTCTGCAGGTCCAGTTTGGTAAAGAACTGTGCCCTGCGGAGCTGTTCGATGGCTGCCGGGAGAGGTTAATGGTACTTAGTGGTGATTTCATTGAGTCCTCTGTAATCAATACATGGACGCAACCTCCATCCTTCTTGGCCACAAAGAAGAAACCACGAACGTGCAGATAAAACCTTGTTAGCGCGCCTCTTGGATGTACTCCTCCATGGCCTGGGTCTCAGCCACCGACAGAGGGTAGATGCATCTGCGCGGGGGTACAGAACCTGCAAACAGGTTGATGGCACAGTCCTAGGGGTGATGAGGCGGAAGACAGGTGGTGCGGGTCTTGGAAAATACCTCCTGCAGGTCCTGATATACCTCCAGGATGTTGGGCTGAAGAGGACTCTCAACCAATGTGGAACCAAAGGGGATGGGGAAGCAGGTCCTCCGGCATTCGGGTGACCAGTCTGTGATTCTCATCCTCGACCATGAGATGGTGGGGTTATGGCATTGAATCCAAGGGATACTGAGGATGATCTTGTGCACTGGTGATGAAGAAGGGGATGTTCTCCTGATGAATGTACTCCACAGTGAGGGTGAGTGGCTGGGTGAGGTGTGTGATGGTTCCGGATCCTAGTGGCCGATTATCAAGGGCTTGAACCGGGAAAGGAGAGGAGAGTGGTATGAGATGATGTTAAGAGAGGAGGCAAGGGTCTGGTCAATAATGTTCCCCTTGGCACCGGAATCCACTAACACTGTGGATACAGTACATGAGGGACAGTCAACTACTGTGATGGACACCAAAAAGAGTTTAGCAGAAAGTGATGAAGACGGAATTCTCCCTCCTGCCCCAGCAGGTGGAAGATCATGTGACCATCCCTCTACTCTCATGGATCCCAGGTTGGAAAGTAATGGACACCACTGGAGCTGGTGCCCTCTTTGACCACAATTTCCCCATCTGTCTCCGTCTGCATCGCTCCGCCGCGGGTATGTGTGTAATCCCTACCTCCATGGGTTCAGGCTCTGATCCAGTGTTCACTGAGGGAAGGAGAGAAGCCATGAGAGTACTGTCGTGTCTTTACTTTATTTATCATTAAATTGAAGACTTAGTTTTATCAAAGATCTGTAATTAGTATTATGCGATCAAACTGATTAATCATATAACTGTAATTAACTAGGAAGTTGGGGCACCAAGGAAATATTCAGATTACAAGGTTATAATTTCCTAACATAACCTTTCAGATATTTTCATATCTGATCCATAGTCTTCTGATTAATCAATTATTTACTTTACCTCACGTTAGTCTCATTCCAAATGTCGTAAATTGTTGGTTATCTGCACGAACCCAGTCTTCACTATGAGTCATCCATACATCAATTGTCTTAAATCATTTATTTATTAACTTCTTGCGTCGAGCCAACCCGGATCCGGGATCATGACTACAGTCTCAAGCTATTACCATAACGCAACGTTAACTATTCATGAAAATCGCAAATGAAATTAAATCAATATGCTAGCTCTCATGCTTAGCCTTTTGTTAACAACAATGTCATCTCAGATTTTCAAAAATATGCTTCTCTACCATAGCAAAACTAGCATTTAGCATTTAACGTTAGCATTTAGCATTAGCATTTAGCGTTAGCATCACCAGGCAACATTTTCACAAAAACCAGCAAAAACATTTAATAAATCATTTACCTTTGAAGAACTTCGGATGTTTTCAATGAGGAGACTCTCAGTTAGATAGCAAATGTTCAGTTTTTCCTGAAAGATTATTTGTGCAGGAGAAATCGGTCCGGCAAATGTAGTCTCTTATGGCCAATCTTCCAATGATATGCCTACAAATACTTCACAATGCTGCAGACATCTTGGACGAACGGCAGAGAGCATAAGCTCATTCACAGCACATTCACAGCCATATAAGGAGACGATAGTAAAACAGAGCTTCAAAAATTCAGCTCATTTCCTGTTTGAGGTTACATCTTGGTTCCGCCTGTAGCATCATTTCTGGTGCACGCACAGACAATATCTTTGCAGTTTTGAAAACGTCAGAGTGTTTTCTTTCCAAAGCTGCCAATTATATGCATAGTCGAGCATCTTTTCGTGACAAAACATTGCGCTTAAAACGGGCACGTTTTTATCCAATAATGACATAGCGCCCCCATAGGTTGAAGAACTAAGTAATTAAGTAATAACTAAGTAATTCACAGAAATGCATAGACAAACAAACAAAGTCAATATAGTTACAATAAATGATAAGGGAATGTGCCCTAGTGGGCTAAGCCGGCATCGCGGCTTGGTGGACAAAATGGGGAGTGGGGGTCAGCTGAGAAGTCACTACAGAGTTGATAATTATAACAATTGAAATGCTAATCCTTTGCACATGAACGCTCACTCATTCGGGAACAATTGCAATCAATATATATATATTTACGCTCAGTGTGTCGTCTTGATCGCTGGTGAAAAGTTGTTTCTTTGGTAGAATTGTCCGTCTCTCTCTGTTGTGGATTGTTCAGAGTGACATTGATTAATTCGTTATAGAATGGATGTTTTGGCGTTTGTCGTTCTTCGCGTTCAATGATACCAAATACCTAGCTGCAGACTTGTAACTAATATCAAAGACTTGTTCTTATTCTGTCGGTATCAATGGTCTAAGAGTTTAACCACGTGGTATGGTTAAAAGATTCAGCAATGGTCTACCTTTGTACTCCCGTGATTGAGAGAAACATGGTCTGATGATAATTTCTCAAAGTTGGGTTTTATTTGGAATTGCAGAAAAGGGGCTGTCCCAGGAGGCCTGACCCTAACTGGGCTCAGGGGTCCTCTGATTCAGTTAAACTCAAAAAGGGAATTGGTGTTTCATTCATTAATAAAGAGTCCAAAATGACATTGTAAAATTGTGTAAACAGTATCATACTCACTCATTCATCTTATATAACAATTAGATGTAAATCCCATATCTGAGGCTATTATATAAACAGCGTTATGGTAATGTGGCCACACCGTCTCTCATGAGCTTCCCCAAGTTGTAACAAACGGACCAGTTCGTAGCTGGATTATTCACCGATCTTTTATACTTTCTCCGGAACATAAAATTTGTTCTGACCTCAAGTTCTGTGAGGTGGAAGAAATTCCTTTGTTCTCTATGAAAATTCACTCTCTCTTATACTGTGTGGCCATGTGGCAGGGTCTTCTCCTCGGGAATTTACAACCTTTCTCTGACCACAGCAGCCTAATTGAAGGAGGAAAGGGAGAGGCAGGGGGAGGCAGGGAGAGGGGGATAGGCTTGCTTTACCCAAAGAGGGCAACGTCATGACAGTACCGACTCTCCCAAAGTAGGTTATCCAGATGGATGGCCATCGAGAGGTCCAAGGAGAGGTGTGTCCAAGCAGAGGTTGTCATCTCGACAGGCCAGTTCCATCTGGACCTCCTCGCACAGACCTCTTCTGAATAGCTTACGAAGCGCCGGCTTATTCCATCTGCTGGCTGCTTTTACTGTCTGGAAGGTGAGCGCGTACTCGTCAGCCGCCGGGTACCCCTGCCGTAATTGGAGTAGAAGCTCACCTCCGTCTCTGCCCTCCTTTGGATGATTGAAGATACATTTGAACAAAGCCATGAACCCCTCATATGAATCCAGCTCCTCCTTTCCTCTCTCCCAGGTGGCCGTGGCCCAATCCAACGCCCTCCTAGTGAGCAGAGAAATAAAAGTGGCAACCTTGTACATCTCGGTTGTGGGGGTTCCCATCTGGTGCGCAAAGTAGAGGGAGCACTGAAGTAGGAAGCCATGGGATTTAGACGGGGTGCCATCATATTTATCTTCAAGGGACAAACGAGAATCGCTGACCTGAGCAGGTTGCTGAATGGGCTGTTGTGCTGGCCTCGCAGCTGACTGGTTGTAGATTATCATTCGCTAATTGACGGCAATGCCTCCTGGGTATGTTTGACATGTTGCACACTGCAAAGAACCTCTTCCATAGCCATTCCCACTTGTGCCAGCTGGTCGTGGTGTTGAGGAAGAAGGTATCCCTGCTCGTGGACTGATACTGTTTTCCTGCTGCTTCCATCGTTTGAGTCAGTATTCTGTAACAAAGACGCTGAGAGTCTAGAAGCAGGTGCAGATGGTACGTTTAATAAAACAACAAACATGGAACTAGACAATACAGCAGTAGCGTCTACACATGAACACATAAACAATACTGACTGGGGCAATAACCTAAGGTAGTGAGGTAAGGGAGTCCAAGTGTGATGGAGTACAGGTGTGCGTAATGATAGATGCCAGTGGTTACTATCGCGGTGATGTCGAACGCCGGAGGGGAGGAGCGGGAGTAGACGTGACATCACTTTGTCATTATGGGGTATTGTGTGTAGATGGCTAAGAAAACATATATTCAATGCATTTTGAATTCAGGCTGTAACAAAACAAAAATGTGGAATTAGTCAAAGGCTATGAAAACTTTCTGAAGGCACTGTAGTAAAATTCTAAGTGTGCAATCAAGTAGAATAGATACAGGCGTCTTTGAATGAGACGAATCATTGTGTAAACAGGCAAAGGTCCCATAAAACCTCTCTAGGATAGGGGACGCTTGCGTCCCACTTGGCCAAAAGCCAGGGCAAATTCAAATAAAATGATATAAAAATCTAACTTTCATGAAATCACACATGTAAGATACTAAATTAAAGCTACACTCGTTGTGAATCCAGCCAACATGTCAGATTTTAAAAAGGCTTTCTGGCGAAAGCATAAGAAGCTATTATCTGATGATAGCACAACAGTCAACAAAGAGGGTAGCATATTTCAACCCTGCAGGCGCTACACAAAAAGCAGAAATAAAATATAAAACATGCCTTACCTTTGACGAGCTTCTTTTGTTGGCACTCCAATGTGTCCCATAAACATCACAATTTGTCCTTTTGTTCGATTAATTCCGTCCATATAGATCCAAAATGTCCATTTATTTGATCCAGGAAAAAACAGCTTCCAAAATGCGCAACGTCACTACAAAATATCTCAAAAGTTGCCTGTAAACTTTGCAAAAACATTTCAAACTACTTTTGTAATACAACTTTAGGTAATTTTAAACGTTAATAATCGATCAAATTGAAGACGGGGTCTATCTGTCTATCTATCTGTGTTCAATACAGGAAGACAACAAACCAATGCTACTTTTCAAGTCTTAATCAGCAAATGGTCAAATACTGTAGGTTTCCCACAGTACATTTACATTTTATTGCTTATTCTTTGACATGTTCCATAACGCCGCTACTGTATGGTTATTGCAACCATGATGCAACACTGTGGTCGCAATGCTGCGCCGGTTATCCACAATGACACAGACATTCTGAAGTGTTCTTTTTATTAGCCAGGTGTTTCTGGCACGCCACACTGATTCAACAGTCCTGAGGGACTAGATATTCATTCAGTATTCACTACTGAAAAGCATGTTTAATTTAGTGTCCTTGTTACCGGCCACATAGCATTGACCCCGGCAATAGATACCAGCAATTCGCGAGGCTAATACAATTAAACTACTGACTGGCTTGGAGGAGAGATTAACTGTTTTCTCAAAGTCATTAGTGACCTATCATTAGCGTGCCACAGAGCAAAATCAGCATTCAAAATTACGTTTGCCACTTTAAATTGGGTCTTTGTGGACATGGGACATTTAGTTACGCTAATAATATGTTTTCGCCACAGTTGGTTAATTGCGAGGCAACAAGCTGACATATTCTTCCATGCATTGCAGGTCAATTGGGGTTTTCGAAGAGGGGAGAATGTTCTTGAAAAATGGCCACCTCGTGAAACTTAGTTGTTTACAGTTTGTGTCATCCGTATTGCATTGAATCCATTGTCAGTCGACTTAACAGGACCAACAAAGATCAGCATTATATAAACAAACTTGACAATATGTTACAAGGACTTGCTGAAAGTTCTTGTTGTGCAACCGCCCCTCATTTAATGCTTTCACCGTTTGTATTTCTGTTGTTTTTGGGCGACCAAGGCATTTTCAGAGACATGATTAATATTTTCATGACGATGATACAAGCTGACAGGACAAAAGTATTCTCTGGGATTTCAGGTGGTGCCCCAGTTATTCGATGTGAATTTTCAATTCATTCTGTCATGGAGGGGGACTGCTCCCTGTCTGTGTGGTGCCACCCCCTGGCAGAGGAGAGCGAGCGTTTCTGACAACATCAGACCCCTGCAGGATCCTCCACACACACATATACACTCTTAAGCAAGAGCATGCAAGAGCACAGACACACAAACTACCAACACTCCAAGAAAAACTCAGTTTTGCTTTGCATTTTACAAGCTTGGCATGAATCCAATTTTCTTCTTCTATGTTCTTCTTCTTCTCTCTCTACATTGTCCTCTCTGGCAGTGCATTCTTGCCTGGCTCAAACCATCTGCTCACATTCTAAGGAGGAGGAGTGGGGCCCCGGGGTGGTGGCACCATCCCTCAGAGAGAGCCGTCAGTGGCTCCCCAGGGAGGTCCAGGCCAGTCCTTGGGGCTCTTAAGGGCCAGCCAGGCTAGTGAGGCCAATCCTGGAGCCTGTACACATGAACAACGGAGGTCAAGTCTAACAACTGGTGTTGGCTTTATTAATTTCTCCCTCCTGAGTTCCATATTCCTGATGCATATCTCTAAATGTAGTCAGGCAAGACAAAGAGAGAGAGCTAGCAAATCACCTTACAGCGAAGTGACTCAAGTCAGGCTTGTCTATTCACTTTAAGGTAACATACGCTTGGCGCAAAGAGGGGGACACTAAGAAGTGACAAGTATGCAAATAAATATAAAGCCAGATTCTATTTAGTTTGTAGCGTAATATAACAAAGTGACTGCTGTGAAAATAGCATTTATTATGTAAAAACCCTTCCCTGTGCACACTCAAGTCATCTGTGTCATGACGAATGGTAAATAATGAAGGTTTGATTCATTCTGTTCCATGTTCTTGTATTTTAACAAATTCCAGCGTCAACCTCGGAATTAACGACGCAACCCGGAGGTGGTAATGTAAATCGTTAATAACGCTGTGAAAATCTGGCTGTTTATATAAAGACAGTGTTGTCTTCCCAGGATTACTCTTTGTTTGTCTCCTCCACAGACGGCATGTGTGCCCAGGCCGCATCAGTAGCCTACCACTCAGAGGAGCATACGCTGAATTCCAAATCAATCCCTTGGCCCTTTCTACCCACTAGAATCTCCTGTAGATCTAAGATAACTGGATAGGTTTAAGCAGAATGGTAAAAACCTTTTAACAATTTGCCTTCTAATAGGCTGGGGGGAATTCAAATTTGACATTTCAAAGTGGGAATTGCAAACTTCATAAGCCTTTTTGAACATTAAATACACTACAAGTTTAACATTTCCTACAGGACAGCCTAGGGAGGAGTTGGGGATTTTGGATTCAGTGATAGATGTCACTTCAGGCTTCACCGAGTCAAAAAAGACACTGAGTTCTCTGGTCCTCTGTTTTGATATCAAATCTGACAACTGGGTCTCTAGAATATGGGTGGCCATCTTGGTCTGTGATTCACCCATCACCTTTTTCAGTGTGTTATCAAAGACCCCCTTCCCTCCTCTCCCCCCTCCCGCTCCTCACACCGCTCAGACCAAAGCTATGGGAACAAAGGGACTGACTGCAGGATCATGCTTGTAAGGGGCCAAGCCTGGCAGCACTGAGGGAACAAGAGAGAGAGGGTTCAAAGTGGACATACAGGCTGGCTTAGTGCCCCTTGACAAGTGTTGTATTGGGGACGTAGCCAAAGGGACATTCATAACATGCCAATGTATCGACAAACACCTTTTGTAGTTGTTAACGCTGGTTTTGATAGTTTTTTTAATGGAATACGTAGGTTAGTGTTCTTCTAAGAGAATATAGATTAGTTTGCCCAGTCTGTCTTGTCTTCTGAGAGAATAACCTGTGGTGTTCTTAACCATTTCTGTTTATTATCTAATAGGTTTGAGTCATTTCATGGCTTATTACATATTTATAACACATGTTATGTCTGTTTTGTTTCCAGGTGATCCTGATTCTGACCAAACTTTATGACTTTCACCTGGGGAGTGTTACAGAGAGCACCTTGTGGAGGTAAGACAGTAGCCTTCCTTCAGCTCTCCCTCTCAGTCTCCCTCTCTGTCGCTCCCTCCCCTGACACATATTCAGATTCATCATAGGAACAATAGTGCAGTCTCTCTCCATTTTCTTTCCCTTTTCTACTCTCTCCCCCTTCATCTTTCTCTCTCCATACCCCTTTTCTCTTTCCCTCTTCCTCACTGCTTTGTACAAGACTGCTGCATGCAAAGCAGCATTGCACTACTGAGCATTGGGCAGGGTGCCCCAGGTGAACGATGACTGGTCTCTACTCTTGTGTAAACTGGCTCCATGTTTAACGTGATGTACCTTGGATGTACCTCTGTCCCCTCTGTTCCCAGGGAGACTAGCATCAAACAACACAGAGTAACAACACAAAGTGCATTAAAAATACACTGACTGAAGGAGAGGTATACAAGTCCCCTTTGAGTCAATGGGAAGCTATGAGCATAACCACCATCAAGATATTTTACTACCGGACAGGTTTTCTTTGTTCATTACTTTAGCTGCCATTTTTCTTGTTGTTTTGCTTGTGGTAGACTGTAATAGTGACACAGTAAGAGCATGTGGTCCTTTCAGGCAATTTGGTGTGTCAATACAATGAAAGTGAAATGATTATTGTGAGATTATAGTGATGCGGCTCCTGCGTGTGTTTGTGGGACCCAGATAGTTAGACTGTGACGTGTGTAGATCACTCTCCTGTTGAGTGTGTCAGGCTGACAACAAGGGAGAGAGAGAGAAGGAGAGAGGGGGAAGGAGAGAGGAACTCAGTAATTTTGTTTAGGATGTGGTGGTGGAGAGAGAGAGAGAGAGAGAGAATAAACAATGAACAGGGGTTTCCTAAATTACACATACTACTGCACCATGTTTGACTCCAGTACAGACTCCAGTAATTGGGCTTGTATAGATTGCCAGCAAAAAAACACACTATCCAGGGTTCGGTAGGTTACTTTCTAAACGTAATCTGTTACAGTTACTAGTTACCTGTCCAAAAGTCTAATCAGTAACGTAACTTTTGGATTACCCAAAGTCAGTAATGTCATGACTCTCCTGTGAAGATCTGAAGAATCAGATTACAGTGGGTCCGCTCTAAATCAAATCAAATAAAATGTATTTATATAGCCCTTCGTACATCAGCTGTTATCTCAAAGTGCTGTACAGAAACCCAGCCTAAAACCCCAAACAGCAAGCAATGCAGGTGTAGAAGCACCGTGGCTAGGAAAAACTCCCTAGAAAGGCCAAAAGCTAGGAAGAAACCTAGAGAGGAACCAGGCTATGTGGGGTGGCCAGTCCTCTTCTGGCGGTGCCGGGTGGAGATTATAACAGAACATGGCCAAGATGTTCAAATGTTCATAAATGACCAGCATGGTCCAATAATAATAAGGCAGAACAGTTGAAACTGGAGCAGCAGCACAGCCAGGTGGACTGGGGACAGCAAGGAGTCATCATGTCAGGTAGTCCTGAGGCATGGTCCTAGGGCTCAGGTCCTCCGAGAGAGAGAAAGAAAGAGAGAAAGAGAGAATTAGAGAGAGCACACTTAAATTCACACAGGACACCGAATAGGACAGGAGAAGTACTCCAGATATAACAAACTGACCCTAGCCCCCCGACACATAAACTACTGCAGCATAAATACTGGAGGCTGAGACAGGAGGGGTCAGGAGACACTGTGGCCCCATTGGAGGACACCCCCGGAAAGGGCCAAACAGGAAGGGTATAACCCCACCCACTTTGCCAAAGCACAGCCCCCACACCACTAGAGGGATATCTTCAACCACCAACTTACCATCCTGAGACAAGGCTGAGTATAGCCCACAAAGATCTCCGCCACGGCACAACCCAAGGGGGGAGGCAACCAAGACAGCATGATCACATCAGTGACTCAACCCACTCAGGTGACGCACCCCTCCCAGGGACGGTATGAGAGAGCCCCAGTAAGCCAGTGACTCAGCCCCTGTAATAGGGTTAGAGGCAGAGAATCCCAGTGGAAAGAGGGGAACCGGCCAGGCAGAGACAGCAAGGGCGGTTCGTTGCTCCAGAGCCTTTCCGTTTACCTTCCCACTCCTCTACAACACCCTTTCTCTCCCGCAGAGGAGGAGAGAGGTGAAGTTGGCTGTTTTATGACGATCGCAAATACCTTGTAGAAACTCTCCCTTTGGGCTTTGCAGGAGGAGGGAAAAGAAACCTACTTTTACAAGGAGATTCCTCCCGCCAAAAAGCTAACATCCAAAGGTTGAATAATGAAACAATACTTCTGTAATGCAATCAGTTGGAATAGTCTGTTGGTACTGAAAGAACAATTATGTCAGATCAGTTGTTGTTTGGGATCTCATTAAGGACGGTATAACAACATAACTGTATCTCTGAATGTGTATATTTCCCAGTCATCAGATTTACAACTGAATGTGTGGAAATTATATGATTAAATATGAAACTATTTGTGAGAAGATGAAATGTGATGTTAGGCTTCTAAATGAAAATTGTTTTTCATATACAGTTGAAGTCGGAAGTTAAATACACCTTAGCCAAACACATATAAAATCAGTTTTTCACAATTCCTGAAACTTAAGAATTATTTCTTTCAGATTTTCTTTCTTTCATGACATTCCCAGTGGGTCAGAAGTTTACATACACTCAATTAGTATTTGGTAGCATTGCCTTTAAATTGTTTAACTTGGGTCAAATGTTTCTGATAGCCTTCCATAAGCTTCCCACAATAATGTGGCTGAATTTTGGCCCATTCTCATGACAGAGCCGGTGTAACTGAGTCACGTTTGTAGGCCTCTTTGCTCGCACACGTTTTTTTCAGTTCTGCCGACAAATGTTCTATATGATTGAGGTCAGGGCTTTGTGATGGCCACTCCAATACCTTGAGTTTGTTGTCCTTAAGCCATTTTGGGATTATCCATTTGGAAGACCCATTTGCAACCAAGCTTTCACTTCCTGACTGATGTCTTGAGATGTACCTTCAATACATCTACATCATTTTCCTGCCTCATGATGACATCTATTTTGTGAAGTGCACCAGTCCCTCCTGCAGGAAAGCACCCCAACAACATGATGCTACCACCCCCGTGCTTCACGGTTGGGATGGTGTTCTTCGGCTTGCAAGCCTCCCCCTTTTTCTCCAAACATAACGATGCTCAGTTCTATTTTTGTTTCATCAGACCATGTGCAGTTGCTTACCGTAGTCTGGCTTTTTTAGGGTGGTTTTGGAGCAGTGGCTTCTTCCTTGCTGAGCAGACTCTCAGGTTATATCGATATATGAGTCATTTTACTGTGGAAATAGATCATTTTGTACTATTCTACAGCATCTTCACAAGGTCCTTTGCTGTTGTTCTGGGATTGATTTGTACTTTTTGCACCAAAGTACGTTCATCTCTAGGAGACAGAATGCTTCTCCTTTCTGAGCGGTATGATCGCTGCGTGGTCCCATAGTACGCAAGTATAAACCCTATCATTTGTACAGATGAACGTGGTACCTTCAGGAGTTTGGAAATGGCTCCCAAGGATGAACCAGACTTGTGGAGATCTACAATTTCTTTTCTGATGTCTTGGTTGATTTCATTTGATTTTCCCATGATGTCAAGCAAAGAGGCACAGAGTTTGAAGGTTGGCCTTGAAATACATCCACAGGTACACCTCCAATTGACTCAAATGATGTCAATTAGCCTATCAGAAGCTTCGAAAGCCATAACATCATTTTCTGGAATTTTCCAAGCTGATTAAAGGCACCGTCAACTTCTGACCAACTGCAATTGTGATACAGTAAATGTAAGTAAAATAATCTGTCTGTAAACAATTGTTGGAAAAATTACTTGTATCATGCACAAAGTAGATGTCCTAACCGACTTGCCAAAACTATAAATTGTTAATAAGAAATTTGTGGAGTGGTTGAAAAATGAGTTAATTACACCAACTTAAGTGTGTGTAAATTTCCGACTTCAACTGTATTTTGGGTTCTCAGGGATTGTGACAGTTGAACTAAGCTCATGAGGCATTTAAGTTATATTGTTCAATAATCTATGGATAACTGTCACACAATATGTAGTTGCTACATCCATTTTAGGACTTATAAATGATTTATAAGTCCAAAAATAGATGTAGCATCTACAGATTGCCCCTTTAATTCTACCAAAAGTGTGCAATTTTGAGCATGTATCCATTAGTCCTGTGGATTTTTTTATCATCGTGAATTAGATTGAGCAATAAAAGCCCCCATTTTATTCCATAGTGTCACACCCTGACCTTAATATTCTTTGTTATTTTGGTTAGGTCAGGGTGTGACATGGGTGATGTATGTGTTTCACTTGTCTAGGGGTTTTGTATGTTTATGGGTGTGTTTTCTATTATAGGTGTTTTGTAAGTCTATGGTTGCCTGGATTGGTTCTCAATTAGAGGCAGCTGTCTATCGTTGTCTCTGAATGGGAACCATATTTAGGCAGCCATATTCTTTGGGTATTTTGTGGGTGATTGTTCCTGTTCCAGTGTTTAGTGTTGACGTTACGGGACTGTTTCGTCTTCGTTCCTTTTGTCAGTTTTTTGTTTTTGTTCATTGTTTAAGTTTCCTATTAAATATGGATTATCATCACGCTGCATCTTGGTCCTCCTCTCTTTCACCCGAAGACAATCGTTACACATAGGCTTGGATCTGCACTATGCAGCTGTTGCAAGAGCACATTTCTCACTTGCTGTCCACTGGTTTCAAAAACAATGATTGATAGGCAGCTTAAACTTCTTGAATTCAACCATTAAACAATGGTATAATAATCCAACGGGGGCAGGCAATAGACAGGTCAAGGCAGACAGGGGTCAGTAAACCAGAGATGGGGGGGAGAGAAAAAGACCAGGAGGGCAAGAAAAGGAGACAGGAAAAAGCAGGAGCTGAGACAAAACCGCTGGTTGACTTGACAAACAAGATGAATTGGCAGCAGACAAACAGAGAACACAGGTATAAATACACCGGGGATAATGGGGAAGGTGGGTGACACCTGGAGGGGGTTGAGACAATCACAAAGAGAGGTGAAACAGATCAGGGTGTGACAGTTATTGCATTCAAATACACATTTAGATTTGTGAACAGCCGTCCACAACAACTACAATCCGTAAAGCGCAAATAGCTACATGAGATAGCAGCAGTGTGATTTGGCAGGTACAGTTGCCATTGTGGTTAGAGCGTTGGGCCGAGTCTGGGCGTTGGGCACTGGATCGAATCACCGTGCTGACAAGGTAAAAATCTGTCGTTTTGAGCAAGGCAGTTAACCCACTGTTCCCCGGATGCCGAAGACTTGGATGTTGATTATGGCAGCCCCCCGCACCTCTCTGATTCAGAGGGGTTGGGTTAAATGTGGAAGACACATTTCAGTTGAATACATTGACGAGGTATCCCCCTTTCCCAATGCTCTATGTAGATATGAATAACAAGTGATATCCGTATCGCCGTGAACAACACCATTGCTGTCATCCTTACCTCTAAACATTTACTGAAGTTGGATAATCTTTGGATGCCAACAGCAGCCGCACCATTGGAAGACATAGCTTAGATAGTAGCATACAAAAGCCTATTCCTGCTCTTTTCACGCGATCCATCAAACACATTTGGTGTGTCATCATAGTGGTCTCTGACTTGTAGTCAGACTTTCTCAGGTGGAACAAACTGAAACTTGCGCCTATTTATAAATGCTGATTTGAATGTCATTGAGAAAACAGAGAAGTGTCAAAGATTTGATATCACAAACATCCTTTCAGAATTTCAAAGTAATCCTCAAAGTAATCATCTAGTTTTTCAAAAGTATCTGTAATCTGATTACAATTTTTTTGCTGGTAATGTAACAGATTACCCTGACTTTATCTGTATGTAGCTATGTGATTCCAAGGTTAATACCTCTCTTCAGAGCACAAAACAAATCCACCGTTCATGTCTGAGGAGGTTTGCAGAGAAATTCTGACTAAAATAAGTCTGACAATGACAACTGGTGTGTCCGGTTTTTCCTTGAGGCTAGAGAAAGCAAGCTGGTTTACTCTTTGAATATCTGCGAAGATTAGCAATGCCCTTTAAATGGTCCAGTACTGTTGCATGTCAAGCTATGAGTCAGTTGCTGGGAAATCAAAGTGACAAAATTTTCAGGAAATAATTCAAACAAAATCTTACAAAATAGATATCCAGTATCTAACCTAAGACATTGTTCAATCTCAAAGCTCCTTTTAATTAGTTACAGAGCAGTGAAAATTCTGCTTCTGCGAGTCAGTCTCCAAAAATAATCCAAAATTAATTGTCTTAGAAAATAGATATTTCAAAATCTAACAAAATACATCATCCAACAGTGAAGCACTTCAAAATGAGTTAAAGGGCAGGAAAAAGGCTAAATGAGCTAGGTGTTTTGTCAGCATGTAAAGTAATTGAAGACAGGTGTAGTCATTAACTTCTCTAGGGTAGGGGGCAGCATTTGGAATTTTGGAAGAAAAGCATGCCCAAATTAAATTGCCTTCTACTCAGGCCCAGAATATAGGATTTGGATTTGGATAGAAAACACTAAAGTTTCCAAAATTGTTAAAATAATATCTGTGAGTATAACAGAACTGATTTTGCTGGCGAAAACCTGAGAAAAATCCATTCAGGAAGTAGGATTTTTTTGTTGTTGTAGTTTTCTATTCAATGCCATTACAGTATCCATTGACTTAGGACTCAAATTGAAGTTCCTATGCCTTCCACTAGATGTCAACTGTCTTTAGAAATTGTTTCAGGCTTGTATTCTGAAAAAGTAGGGAGTAAGAGCAGTCTGAATGAGTGGACCCTGCCGTGTCACAGAGCTTTTTCATGTGCACGACCAGAGAGAATGCCTTTCTCGTTTACCTTTTATATTGACAACGTTATTGTCCGGTTGAAATATTATCGATTATTTAGGCTAAAAACAACCTGAGGACTGAATGTAAACATTGTTTGACATGTTTCTATGAACTTTACATTTTTTTGTCTGCCTGTTGTGACTGTGTTTGAGCATGTGGATTACTGAAGAAAACGCTTGAACAAAACAAAAAAAGGTTTTCGGATATAAAAAGAGACTTTATCGAACAAAAGGAACATTTATTGAATAAATGAATGTCTTCTGAGTGCAAACATATGAAGATCATCAAAGGTAAGTGATTAATTTTATCTCTATTTCTGACTTGTGTAACTCTTCTACTTGGCTGTTTACTGTTTGTAATGATGTGTCTGCTGGGCTATGTTCTCAAATAATTGTAAGGTATGCTTTCGCCGTAAAGCATTTTTGAAATCTGAAACCGTGGTTTGATTCACAAGAAGTTCATCTTTAAACCTATGTTTAATAATTGTATATTTTCTGAATTTTTATCATGTATATTCCTGTATTTGAATTTGGCACTCGGCAATCTCACTGGATGTTGGCTAGGTGGGATGCTAGCGTCCCACATACCCTAGAGAGGAGAAAATAGTCCTGTGTGTTAGAACATTGACATCCCAAAGCCTCTGAGATGTGCCCTGGCATTCACTCAGCCAAGTCATATCCCTCCACTATGAGAAGGCAGTTAGAGTAGTAACCCGTCCGTTGTATGGGACCTGTCCTGCTTGGCTGGGTTTCTTATACATCACTGTGACGGTTGCCACAGTGCTGGGATTCTGTATCAATGAAACAAGGGCGCAAAAGATCATATTCAAATTTGTTCAAATGAGACCTGGTGGGACCGAGAAAGGGTGAGGGATGTAAGGGAGAGAACGAGTACAAACAGAAAGTTAGAGAGAGATCAATCTAAATACTAGTCAGAAACATCCAGAACGTGATAGTTCATACTCAAGAATCAAAAAATTATCGCAGCCATAAACTTTACAGTCTCTGCATTTGATTTGCTCTGTTCCTCTCTGTCCATAATATTACTTGTTAATTGAGATCACAGCTCTGCTAAGAAGATTTTGGGGCCGGAGAGACCGTTAGTCTGTGTATATGGCAGGACAGATGCTGACTTTTCAATAAAGGTCAAGACACCCACCAACGCCTTCATGTATCTCAAAGTCAGCCTGTCAATTTTAATGAACGCCCTGACCTTAAACAACTGAAGCATATCAGTAATTCCTGTGAATAATATCCAAAGGAGCGGTCCCATATCTCAATTGGATGCTTAGGGATTAAGGATATGAGCGACTGTTTACCATGTACCCTAAATGATATTTGATCTCTTGCAACAAGTTATTCAGATCTGCCTCCTCTCTTCATCTAAGTATTCTGAGTATCACCCCTTGGCGGTTGAGCAGTTTATTGCTCATAATTATTCAGTCTTAGCAAATAGGTAGACAGGTATAGAAACACAGCAGTTTGATATGTCTTCAGCTGTGCTACTGCAGCAGAGCAATGTGAGGTAAAATTACGGCCTACAGATGCCTGGATGCCAGATGCTGAAACCTCTTGGAGATGAGCCTGTCTGCATGTATCCAACTTCACACATCATATCCCTGACCCCCAATACAACTCAACAGGACCAGCATATCGTACATATAGAGGCTGCGAAAACACAACACATGCAATATACAATAGCTAGACGGAAACGTAACTCTTAGCTTTTGACTGCTCAAATCAACATATCTTCTTGGAAACTGAAATGATTCTTACACAACATTCTTGACTTAACTTCAACTCAACAAGACCAGTATCTTGTAGAGAGGTTGCGAAAACACTTAGCTAACATAACACAACATTCTCAATGTAACAATGTATCAATGTATATTCTTAATCTACGTATCTTCTTTGTAATGTCATCTCTGCTCGTTTTAGTCTTTCAGTCTCTCCAGTTCATTAACACACATTTTCACACCAAATGATCATAATTGGCCTCATCCTTGCCTCGAGTGCAATTTCTCCCTCCGTCTGATAATGCAAGCATACTCCCCGCTCCTCTTCCCTCCCTATCCTCTTATTAGACGCTTCATTGTGATCTTAATGATGTTCTGTATGGTGAAGTCATATTATGATAACTGACATGAATTAGTGTTGACAAAAGTGACATTATGCAATATTATAATGATCTGAAATGGGATTGCACTGTACAAGTGGATCTCGAAAGCAATGGATATCGAGTCTGGTAATTATTTCATGTTGTGAGAGGCGTGATGTGGTATTGTTAGGTTAGACTAATTGTGTTACTATGAAATGAAGTGTAATACAACATACTGTCACGCCCGCTCCCGCTCTTCCCCTGCCCTGCATTACGAACTCCTGCCACCGTTTACGCACATCTGCCTTCCCTCTTCACGCGCATCAGCGGTATTTGACTCACCTGGACTCACTCAATCACCAGTTTATTACCTTCCCTATATTTGTCAGTTCCCCAGCTCTGTTCCCAGCTGCTGCATTAATTGTCTCGTGTCCGTGTTACCCGTGTTCCGACGCTGTTCCTGTCTTGTTTCCATGTCTGTTCCCGAATAAATCTCTGACTCCCCGTACCTGCTTCTATTCTCCAGCGTCATTCTTTACAGAATTCAGCAGCCATCACACAAAGCATCGGGGAGTAGTGGCATTCCGGTTGGTGGTGACGTCAGTCCTGGGTCGCCACCGATGGAACCGGGGGTGCCAAGCCAGCTCGTCGGGCTTCCACGTCCTAGCTGGCTCGAGAGGTTTCCTTGCCTTGGTTGGCTTGGCAGGTTCCCATCCCACGTCATGCCTCCGCCGGATCATTGGGCTTCCACACTGCAGCGGGATCGACAGGCATTCATGCCTCGTGCTGATCGTCAGGCTCCTATGCCTCAGCCGGCTCGCCAGACTCCCACATCCCTGCCGGTTCGTGGGGAGTTTACCCCAGGCCGGCTTGCCCAGCGCCCATGTTTCGGTCGGCTCGCCCAGGTGGGATGCCGGGTGGCGCCCCTAGTGGGGGGTACTGTCATGCCCGCTCCCGCTCTTCCCCCCTGGCGCTCGAGGGCACCAGGTTGACCTGCATTATGCTCTCCTGCCACCATTAACCCACACCCACCTTCCCTCGGCACGTGCATCAGTGATATTGGACTCACCTGGACTCACTCAATCACCTGTTTATTACCTTCACTATATTTGTCAGTTCCCGGCTGCTGCATTAATTGTCTCATGTCCATGTTACCCGTGTTCCGACGCTGTTCCTGTCTTGTTTCCTTGTCTGTTCCCCAAAAAATGTCTGACTCCCCGTACCTGCTTCTCCTGTCCGGTGTCTGCCCTTACACATACTGTTATTTTCTGGGCATTTGCATTGATTAGTCTCTCTTGTAGTAGTAATGTTCTCATGTCACACTTTTCTATGAACTGTATACTTTCCCAACTGAAATGTATCATAGTTCAAAGTTCAACACATTGTTACGCTCTCCTACTGTGAATTAGTGGGTGTCAATTCGCTCCTTAAATGGTCCTAGAAAGAAATAAAACCTTTAAAAATGACTGGATAGGCTGCTATCAGACAGGCTGCTCTGTCAACTGAGAAAAAGGTGGCTACTGTACGAGGTACTCAGAATGCATCAGTGCCACGGTGAAGGGTATACACTCTGAGCAAAGCTATGGCTGACTAGACATGCAGGTCTTCTGAAGGTAACATCCAGTGAATTAGAGTGGAGGGGATTCCTCTGCAGTCACTCAGCGGAATAGGGACAGAGAGAGAGAGAGAGACGAGCGAGACAGTAGATACAGAGAGAAAGACAAGAAATAGAAAGACAGAAAGAGAAAGGTTGATCTGGGACATCCCTTCCATCTCTCCGTTCCCATTTAAACCCACCTTCCCCCCATCCCCCACTCCAAATGTGCCACTGTGGGGTCAGGCAGGGGTGAGGAGTCACATTCTTCAAATTACATATTTTTGCTGAGCTCACTCACTCACTGGCTGGCTGATATTTCACGGGTCAGTGCCTATAATGAGGCCTGTGTCTCGGAGAGAAGGGGACCTACCTGATGTCTCTGACGTATTACAATTGGACTTGGACGTTACCTCAAAACCACAGAGGTGCTATAGAACTTTATTGGAGTCTCAGAAAAGGGCTATGACTGAGATCTGATTTTGATAGTCATATAAACATCTGACGTTATAGGTTTTCAGATCGATTCTCATGTATTGTAGAATATCTGGGTTTATCATACTGTGTTATCCTCAAGTCAAGGCCCATACAGTATATTCCATATTCATAAGCAGATGTCATCCTGGACTTGGCTCAAAACAAAGCATTTGCCAACATAGTCCTTTGCGTCAACAGATAGGCTTTAGTCCATGGCATTGTAACGATTTGAAAGGATACATTGATATACAATATCTACATCTTCCGTTTTACAGTGAAAGTGCTATGAAAAACACTCTCACAATTTTGCTCTCCAAATAGGGTTTCTAGTCATTTCAACGGGAACGTCCTTCTCCCCTCCCATTTCCTGGGGTCATTCTATTAGAAAAGAGGTCATTTATATAGCTCCTTTCTCTCAATATTTAAATTCGTACATTTTTAATTACATACTCTTGGGTTTTCCCCTCATATCCTGAAGCACACTTTAATTGACATTCTGTCATAACAGTAAATGGTTGGATTTCATCACCAGCTCTAACCGCCAGCAGGCTTATATTACACGTTTTCAATACAAATGCGACTCGAGCAGCTCCCTTTTAAAGCCGCAGCTCTCAGTTTTGTTTATGGTTATCAAGTTAAAATCTCATCAAGCCGCCTCGTGTCAGTAATAAAGGAAAAATGATTCATCCTCTTGAGCGAGAATTCATAATTGATTGTTCTTTTTTCGTGCGGCACAGAAGTTGTCATTCGATTTCTACGACCCTCTACCTCGTTGTTGTGATACTTGGTTTGTTTTGGGGTTTCTACCTCACTGGACTGGTCATGAATCTAAATTGGAAATGTGGACTTTATCATTCGATGTACAGGCCAGTGTGTACTAGTACAAATTGCACACTGACCAGTGCAAGCAGACGGTACCGTACATGTTGCCTCAGACATGATGATGCAATGTAATGTTAGTCTATCTGGCCTAGAAGTCATGCTGTGTGTGGCCTTAGAAGTCTTGAGTACACCACTGGTTTTCTGACGTAAATGACATAAATACTACAGAAAAGGCTTCTTTCTGACAACCCTTGTGAGGGGTCCTGATTGGTTGCATATGGTTGCTAGCTGACGAGGTGCTAAGTGCATGTGTTGTTTTTAGTTTGCCTACCAATTGCCCCTACCACAGTGAAACCACAGAGCTGTCATGGATGCCAATGGCTTAAATCCATTTAGATTATGGATGGACTTTTGCGAACTCTGTGACAGAGTTCTGAGAATATTCTGTGGACTGAGAGAAGGTGACAGGGATGTTGCAAAAGATAACAAGAAGAACTGCCTTCAATGCCAGCCGGACTTATCTGATTCCTGTGAACCTGGCCTGGAAAACAACATTATCCATTTCAATGAAAAAGATAAGGCAGAATGTAACTTCTTCACCCTTCTCTTCCTGAAGTTTTGGGAAGTTTTTTACCCTTCTTCCTTATTTTTTCTTTACTTCCTCCTTCAGATCAACTCAGCCTATCTCCTCATGCCTGATTTTTTTTCTCCATAATATTGGCTCTGAAACTACTTATAGAGAGGGAGAAGGAGGAAACAGACAAAGGATGTAAAAGGTGGAATATGGCTTCCTTACTTCCACACTCTCAGAGTTCTCCTTTTTTCTACGTCTCTTTGGAGAGTTTCTGGAAACAACTAAACACCCTTTGAGGGGAACGCAGCAGGATGTATGGCAGCGAATATGTTTGATAGTACACTATCAAATCTTTCTTATTCAACCCCAGATCCCAGCCCCAAAAAACAACCCTGGTTGCAGTTAAACAAATGCACATGTGCAATTTATTCCACAATGTGATTTATACCCAACAGCGAGGGAAAATGTGTATTTGGGAAGTTTCTAACTTATTTTCTGCAGATCCACTCAAGCTCTGTCAGGTTGGATGGGAAGCGTAGCCGCACAGCTATTTTCAGGTCTCGACAGAGATCGGGTTCAAGTCCGGGTTCATTCAGAGACTTGTCTCGAAGCCACTCCTGTGTTGTCTTGGCTGTGTGCTTAAGGTCATTGCCCTGTTGGAAGGTGAACCTTCGCCCCAGTCTGAGCGCTCTGGAGCAGGTTTTCATCAAGGATCTGTCTGTACTTTGCTCCGTTCATCTTTCCCATGATCTTGACTAGTCTCCCTGTCCCCGCTACTGAAAAACATCCCCATAGCATGATGCTACCACCACCATGCTTCACCGTAGGAATGGTGCCAGGTTTCCTGCAGAAGTGACACTTGGCAATCAGGCCTAAGAGTTTAATCTTGGTTTCATCAGACCAGAGAATCTTTTTTCTCATGGTCTGAGAGTCCTTTAGGTGCCTTTTGGTAAACTCCAAGCGGGCTGTCATGTGCCTTTTTCTGAGGAGAGCTTCCGTCTGGCCACTCTACTATAAAAGCCTGATTGGTGGAGTGCTGCAGAGATGGTTGTCCTTCTAGAAGGTTCTCCCATCTCCACAGAGGAACTCTGGAGCTCTATAAGAGTGACCATGGGGTTCGTGGTCACCTCCCTGACCAAGGCCCGTTCCCTCCTGATTGCTCAGTTTGGCCGGGCAGCCAGCATTTGGAAGAGTCTTGGTGGTTCCAAACTTCTTTCATTTAAGAATGTGTTCTTGTGGACCTTCAATGCTGTAGACATTTTTTGGTACCCTTTCCCAGATCTGTGTCTCAACACAATCCTGACTCGGAGCTCTATGGACAATTCCTTCGATTCCATAGCTTGTTTTTTGCTCTGACATGCACTGTCAACTGTGGGACCTTAAACAGTTGAAGTCGGAAGTTTACATGCACCTAGGTTGGAGTCATTAAACTCGTTTCTCAACCACTACACACATTTCTTGTTAAACAACTATAGTTTTGGCAAGTCGGTTAGGACATCTACTTTGTGCATGACACAAGTAATTTTTCCAACAATTCTTTACAGACAGATTATTTCTGTTATTACTTATAATTCACTGTATCACAATTCCAGGGGGTTAGAAGTTGACATACACTAAGTTGACTGTGCCTATAAACAGCTTGGCAAATTCCAGAAAATGATGTCATAGCTTTAGAAGATTCTGATAGGCTAATTGACATAATTTGAATCAATTGGAGGTGTACCTGTGGATGTATTTAAAGGCCTACCTTCAAATGCAGTGCCTCTTTGCTTGACATCATGGGAAAATCAAAATAAATCAGCCGAGACCTCAGACAAAAAATTGTAGACCTCCAAAAGTCTGGTTCATCCTTGGGAGAAATTTCCAAACGCCTGAAGGTACCACGTTCATCTGTACAAACAATAGTACACAAGTTTTACAGATGCACAATCGAGAGCATCCTGTCGGGCTGTGTCACCGCCTGGTATGGCAACTGCTCCGCCCACAACCGTAAGGCTCTCCAGAGGGTAGTGAGGTCTGCACAGCGCATCACTGGGGGCAAACTACCTGCCCTCCAGGACACCTACACCACCCGATGTCACAGGAAGGCCAAAAAAGATCATCAAGGACAACATCCACCCGAGCCACTGCCTGTTCACCCCGCTATCATCCAAAAGGCGAGGTCAGTGCAGGTGCATCAAAGCGGGGACTGATGGTTAAACAACCATGACTAACATTGAGTGGCTGCTGCCAACATACTGACTCATCTCTAGCCACTTTAATAATTGAAAATTGAATGTAATCAATGTATCACTAGCCACTTTAAACAATGCCACTTTATATCATGTTTACATACATCTCATATGTATATACTGTACTCTATGTCTAAAAACTAGTTCTCACTTTGTCATTATGGAGTATTGTGTGCAGATTGATGAGAAAAAAATGTAATTAAAATCAATTTTAGAATAGGCCTGTAATGTAACTGTTGTGAATTGATATTATAGTTTGTCCCTTTAGGGCACCTGTAACACCCCCCTGTACTACATTGGAATGCTTGGAATGTTTTGTCCTGTAAAACGTATTAATCAATGCCGACGTTAGTTTTTACTCCCGTCTCATGTCCTGCCCTTACATTAGTTGTATAGGTAATACAGTGTGCTGTACAAGAGTAACAACATGTGTAAAAAGGGAAGGGGTCTGAATATTTTCCAAACTGTAAATCAAGAGTGGCCCTTCATTCATTATGACATGGCTTTGGAAAGCCTGGCTAGATTCCGTACAATCATCGCTAATGCTAATGTGCACACAGAAAAATTATGAGGAAGCACCTGTGTGGAAGCACTTGCTTTCAATAGACTTTGTATCCCTTATTTACTGAAATGTTTAAATTATTTTGGCAGTTACCTGTACATTACTTAAGAAAATGAAAAACGTTATTTAATCTACTGGCCTCAGCTTCCTCTAGCTCTAAATAATTAATGGGAATCAGTTGTGCTCGTGCCGTATCTGCCCAGCCAGAGCAAAGATCCCACCTGCAGACTATACCCCAAAGTCTGCTGATGTGCCCTGACCCGAGCGTGACCCCACCAAGTCACACACGACATCTGCGATCCATTGTGAGGAAAGGGCAGAACATGTGTTAGGGTGTTGTCAGGTCAGAAGAGGTTCTAAGGTGGCCACAAGATGAGTCAACACCATATACGTTTCAGGTCAGTGCTGATGCTTGGTGATGAGCGGAAAAAAGGCGGATGTCACCGACTCGCTCGTGGATTTGTTTCTGTGTGACCTAAAAAGCTCTCTTCGAACTCATGCAAAAATAATCACGCCTGGAGGGGGATTCTCAAACTTTTATATGTTTAAAAAAAATATTTATTCTGGAAAAGAGCTTTCTGGAATGTAGAGAATAGGGGAGAACACGAGGTCAAGCTAAGACGCTTGAAGATGCACAGTCATGAGTGAAAGGGGAATGTTGAACGTGACAGAGATATCCACGAGACAGTATGTGAGGTCACTTAAAAACATCCTCCAAATGTCAGCGTTTCTTTCATATAGTTCTTCAAAGCACTTCAAGAGTGCATTTGTGAATGAAAGCAGTGACATGCATTCATTCCATGAAGGCCATGCTTAAAGTACCATGAAAGAATTACTTAGGTCCATAGTGAGATATAAACTTCTATGTCTCTTAGTTTTCCCCCTGTGTTCAGTAACTTATGACACATGCTGTATCTTGTGCTCACACTTGGTTGTTAAATGCGTACAGTTCCATGAAAGTTAAGGTTAGGTACATTGGGAGATTGAAACATTCCTGTTTTATGGCATTTCTCCTCCGCATTGTGCTCAGTAACACTTGACAAATAGTAATAATACACATAGGGTGGTGCTTTTATTTGTCCTGTTACAAGTGTGTCAAGGAAACGTGTTTCTTGCATATTCCAACTCCCCCTGAGACATCTGCAGGGAGTGGGGTTACGGGCAGGGTCACTATTGCCCTGCGCCCCTGGAGCAATAGTGTTCAGGGCCCAGCAACAGATATGTCACCTTGTTGGCTCCAGGAGTCAAACCAGCAACATTGCCCAGTGCTGTAAACCTCGAGGCCACCTGCAGTAGCTAGAGTGCTTACTCTTGGTTCTTATCTAACATCTTCATTTTGCACAGTGGGAATATTCATTGACCTCCTAGTTTATTATTAAAAAAACAGACAGTCTAGGTGATGTAGTGAATATGTTTGTGCATCAGACACATTTCCCTGTTCCTGCTGTTGTTGTTTTGTTTCAGGCGTGGACTGTTTCATATTTCATTTTCCTATCTCTGTTGCTTGTTTCTCATTTCTCAAGCTCACTCCAAGTGTCCATTGGACCCAATCTGTAAATGTAAATTTTCCCTCCATTATTCATTCACGCTTGAGTTTCCACCCTCCTACTACACCTGCAAATATCTTTCTGTACCCTTAATGTGGCTATTCTCCAAAAGTAATTTTCAATTATGCTTCAATGGATTCTGTTATTAGAGGAGAGATTTTGCTGCAGATAATGTACCTTAGGGGTGACAGGTGTGTGCGTGTGTGTGTGTGTGTGTGTGTGTGTGTGTGTGTGTGTGTGTGTGTGTGTGTGTGTGACTGCTTCTGCATTGTGTATATGTTCCAACAGATAAACACCATGACAGCTTGTACAATGCTTGTCCCCTTCCTGAGATAAGGTATGCTGAGGGCAGCAGAGATTATTAAAAGCTAAATTTGCTGCCTTTGCTCTCGACACCTTCCTCTACTGATGCAGTCTCTTCATTCTTTTTCTCCCTTGTTCATTTTCTCCTCCCTTTCTTTCTCTCTCTCTGTTTCTCTTTGGTGTGCAAACACTAGCGGAATGGATTTTCACAGGCATCATAAAACTTTCATCTCAGCTACTGTCTCTGAACTCAAAATGACGGCAGTTTGCTAATGGGAGGCTCTTGTGATTTATCCCACAGATGTGATTGTTAATGGTGTATATTAAGGGTTGAGATTAGCCTGAGACAATGTGTTATCACAGTCCCTTTTACTATAAGCCTTATTATCAGTTTACTGTTTCTTTATGGGCCCCCAAATCTATAGGACATTTTCTACCACATTCTCTGTGTTGACGGCATTTCTCTAAGTTGTTTTTCAAGAGGGTAGAGATGGTTTTCTTCTTGTTAAATTTAAAACACTTTTTATTCCAGCATCTCACAATGTGATCTGCTATGAGGATGGATAATGAAGAGTTAGAGCAGTTTGGGTGTTGAATAGTTCCAGTCAGCTTTTTCCCCTCAACTATTCACTTATTTCCCTTCTAGTCTGTTATTGCATGACCTTTTCACATTACCTCTCTTCATCTGTCTCTTATTAAAATCTCTGGTCCCACAGTCTCTCTGCTTTCCAGTACTATCTATCAGAGCAATGATTGTAAGGCATAACCCAATTCATGCTCATTGCGGTTTGCCTCTGCCAACCAAATCTCAGTTGCTAAACTCTCCTTTCACGTGCCGTTCAGAGGTCTCAGCATCCATCCATCCAGATTCATCGGGGTCTTGAATCTGGTGTTTGGACCCATATGGCTGCTGTCATTCCCCTGCGGGAATTTCAAACGATAGCTGTAGAAATGTTTCATAGTGGGTTCAGACGTCGTGTTCAGACCCCTTTAAGACTGGACGCCTGGGCTTCATTCAGAATAATGTTTAAGCATATCAATTAAAGGAAAGATCATGTTTAGAGCCTGTAGGCTTGATCTTGCCTCGGGGTCTTGAGCTAAGAACTTTTTTTTCCTGTTTTTTTCTCATCTCTCTCTCTCTCACAGTTGCAATGTCAGGTAAAGTTGTTATTTTCTGTTAATCCCAAATCTGACACCAAGTTATGCTTAGTTATGCTATCACCCAGTTACTATCTCTTTGGTTTGGTCAGCTGCCAACCAAGTCAGATGCAAGAGCCCGAGAGAGACCTCAGTCTGTCAGCTAGTAGTGCAAGACAGATCACCAACCTTTAGTTTCCCTGCTGGATCAATACAGGAATTGGACCTCTGAGTCAGTTGTGCTCCTGAACACCCCAGTCTTTATCTCTTTTGTTTTGTGTGTTATGACAGACTGAGGTGATTTGGTTTGGGAGTTTGGTCCCACTCTCGGATTTGAAGCACTGTGCTTTTTCCTCTCTCACCAGAGCCTTGTCTCCACACAGTGCCTGGTCTCCACACAGTGCCTGGTCTCCACACCAACCACTTAATTGTTCTGCTTTACAAGCAGCCATCTGGTAAAGGCTCACAACAGTGCCTAATGCGATTTCTGGTCACTGAACATCCGGGATTCTGGTATGCAGTATGAGGTACATGGCTTTAGTGTTTATGAAAACTCTCTACATAAATCTTCAAACAAGATTTGGCCTGACTCTGTTGTCTTTTTTAATGTATATTACCCCTCAGTGTTTACTATAACACAACAATATTACTTAGTACTTAGATACTAATCTCTTTCACTGTAGGTGTATTGTATTCTGAAGCAACTGCCTTTCATTGCTTGGAAAATAAAGTCATTAGATTGAAGTTCCAAGTAAGTTTAACTCTAGGATATGAGAGATGTTTTCTCATGCCTCAAACTGTGTACAATTGGGGGAATGGTTGATTAAACTGCTTCAAGCTCTCTTATTTACCTTTAATAACTAACTTCTTTACTATGAAAATAAAATATATACACTGCTCAAAAAAATAAAGGGAACACTTAAACAACACAATGTAACTCCAAGTCAGTCACACTTCTGTGAAATCAAACTGTCCACTTAGGAAGCAACACTGATTGACAATACATTTCACATTCTGTTTAGCAAATGGAATAGACAACAGGTGGAAACTATAGGCAATTAGCAAGACACCCCCAATAAAGGAGTGGTTCTGCAGGTTGTGACCACAGTCCACTTCTCAGTTCCTATGCTTCCTGGCTGATGTTTTGGTCACTTTTGAATGCTGGTGGTGCTTTCACTCTAGTGGTAGCATGAGATGGAGTCTACAACCCACACAAGTGGCTCAGGTAGTGCAGCTCATCCAGGATGGCACATCAACGCGAGCTGTGGCAAGAAGGTTTGCTGTGTCTGTCAGCGTAGTGTCCAGAGCATGGAGGCGCTACCAGGAGACAGGCCAGTACATCAGGAGATGTGGAGGAGGCCGTAGGAGGGAAACAACCCAGCAGCAGGACCGCTACCTCCGCCTTTGTGCAAGGAGGAGCAGGAGGAGCACTGTCAGAGCCCTGCAAATGACCTCAAGCAGGCCACAAATGTGCATGTGTCTGCTCAAACGGTCAGAAACAGACTCCATGAGGGTGGTATGAGGGCTCGACGTCCACAGGTGGGGGTTGTACTTACAGCCCAACACCGTGCAGGATGTTTGGCATTTGCCAGAGAACACCAAGAATGGCAAATTCGCCACTGGCGCCCTGTGCTCTTCACAGATGAAATCAGGTTCACACTGAGCACATGTGACAGACGTGACAAAGTCTGGAGACGCCGTGGAGAACGTTCTGCTGCCTGCAACATCCTCCAGCATGACCGGTTTGGCGGTGGGTTAGTCATGGTGTGGGGTGGCATTTCGTTGGGGGGCTGCACAGCCCTCCACGTGCTCGCCAGAGGTAGCCTGACTGCCATTAGGTACCGGGATGAGATCCTCAGACCCTTTGTGAGACCATATGCTGGTGCGGTTGGCCTTGGGTTCCTCCTAATGGAAGACAATGCTAGACCTCATGTGGCTGGAGTGTGTCAGCAGTTCCTGCAGGAGGAAGGCATTGATGCTATGGACTGGCCAGCCCGTACCCCAGACCTGAATCCAATTGAGCACATCTGGGACATCATGTCTCGCTCCATCCACCAACGCCACGTTGCACCACAGACTGTCCAGGAGTTGGCGGATGCTTTAGTCCAGGTCTGGGAGGAGATCCCTCAGGAGACCATTCGCCACCTCATCAGGAGCATGCCCAGACGTTGTAGGGAGGTCATACAGGCACGTGGAGGCCACACACTACTGAGCCTCATTTTGACTTGTTCTAAGGACATTACATCAAAGTTGGATCAGCCTGTAGTGTGGTTTTCCACTTTAATTTTGAGTGTGACACCAAATCCAGACATCCATGGGTTGATAAATTTGATTTCCATTGATAATTTTTGTGTGATTTTGTTGCCAGCACATTCAACTATGTAAAGAAAAAAGTATTTAATAAGAATATTTCATTCATTCAGATCTAGGATGTGTTATTTTAGTGTTCCCTTAATTTTTTTGATCAGTGTATATCATTTTACATTGGCGCGTTACGTTCAGTAGTTCTAAAACATGCAGTGATTTTACAGAGAACACATCAATTTACAGAAATACTCATCATAAATGTTGATGAAAATACAAGTGTTTTACATGGAATTAGAGATATACTTCTCCTTAACTAATTAGCTTAACTAATTAACTAATTTTGTATTTAACCTTTATTTAACCAGGCAAGTTAGTTAAGAACAAATACTTATTTACAATGAAGGCCTACCAAAAGTCAAAATGCCTCCTGCGGGTACGGGGGCCTGGGTTTATAATAAATAAATAAATACAATAATAATATATGACAAAGCACACATAACAACAAGAGAGACAACACAACACTACATAAAGAGAGACCTAAAGACAACAACATGGCAAGGCAGCAACACATGACAACACAGCATGGTAGCAACACAACATAACAACAACATGGTAGCAGCACAACATGGTAGCAGCACAAAACAAACATGGTACAAACATTATTGGGCACAGTCAACAGCACAAAGGTCAAGAAGGTAGAAACAACAATACATCAAACAAAGCAGCCACAACTGTCAGTAAGAGTGTCCATGACTGATTTTTTAAATGAAGAGATTGAGATAAAACTGTCCAGTTTGAGTGTTTGTTGCAGCTCGTTCCAGTCGCTAGTTGCAGCAAACTGAAAAGAGGAGCGACCCAGGGATGTGTGTGCTTTGGGGACATTGAACAGAATGTGAGTGGCAGAACAAGTGTTGTATGTGGAGGATGAGGGCTGCAGTAGATATCTCAGATAGGGGGTAGTGAGGAGAAGAGGGTTTTATTAATAAGCATCAACCAGTGGGTCTTGCGACGGGTATAGAGATGATCAGTTTACAGAGGAGTATAGAGTGCAGTGATGTGTCCTATAAGGAGCACCGGTGGCAAATCTGATGGCCAAAATAGTAAAGAACATCTAGCCCCTCGAGAGTACCCTTACCTGACGATCTATAAATTACGCCGCCGTAATCTTTTTTTTTCCTTTTTTTTTTCTTTCACCTTTATTTAACATGGTAGGCTAGTTGAGAACAAGTTCTCATTTGCAACTGCGACCTGGCCAAGATAAAGCATAGCTTTGAACAGATAGCTGTGAACAGACAGCAACACAGAGTTACACATGGAGTAAACAATAAACAAGTCAATAACACAGCAGAATGTTTTATTTTTATTTTATTTAAAAAAATAGTCACTATATATTGTGTGCAAAAGGCATGAGGAGGTAGGCGAATAATTAAAATTTTGCAGATTAACACTGGAGTGATAAATGTTCAGATGGTCATGTGCAGGTAGAGATACTGGTGTGCAAAAGAGCAGAAAAGCAAATAAATAAAAACAGGTCGGTAAATTGGGTGGGCTATTTACCGATGGACTATGTACAGCTGCAGCGATCAGTTAGCTGGTCAGATAGCAGATGTTTAAAGTTGGTGAGGGAGATAAAAGTCTCCAACTTTATCGATTTTTGCAATTCGTTCCAGTCACAGGCAGCAAAGAACTGGAAGGAAAGGCGGCCAAATTAGGTATTGGCTTTAGGGATGATCAGTGAGATAGACCTGCTGGAGCGCGTGCTATGGGTGGGTGTTGCCATTGTGACCAGTGAACTGAGATTAGGCGGAGCTTTACCTAGCATGGACTTGTAGATGACCTGGAGCCAGTAGGTCTGGTGTAGCGAGGGCCAGTTGACAAGAGGATACAGGTCGCAGTGGTGGGTGGTATAAGGGGCTTTAGTAACAAAGCGGATGGCACTGTGATAAACTGCATCCAGTTTGCTGAGTAGTGTATTGGAAGCCATTTTGTAGATGACATCGCCGAAGTCGAGGATCGGTAGGATAGTCAGTTTTATGAGGGTAAGTTTGGCGGCGTGAGTGAAGGAGGCTTTGTTGCGAAATAGAAAGTCGATTCTAGATTTGATTTTGGATTGGAGATGTTTGATATGAGTCTGGAAGGAGTGTTTACAGTCTAGTCAGACACCTAGGTACTTATAGATGTCCACATATTCTAGGTCGGAACCATCCAGGGTGGTGATGCTAGTCGGGCGTGCGGGTGCAGGCAGCGAACGGTTGAAAAGCATGCATTTGGTTTTACTGGCGTTTAAGAGCAGTTGGAGGCCACGGAAGGAGTGTTGTATGGCATTGAAGCTCGTTTGGAGGTTAGATAGCACAGTGTCCAAGGAAGGGCCAGAAGTATACATAATGGTGTCGTCTGCGTAGAGGTGGATCAGGGAATCGCCCGCAGCAAGAGCGACATCATTGATAGAGACTGCCAGAGGACCGGACAACATGCCCTCCGATTTGACACACTGAACTCTGTCTGCAAAGTAGTTGGAGAACCAGGCAAGGCAGTCATTAGAAAAACCGAGGCTACTGAGTCTGCCGATAAGAATATGGTGATTGACAGAGTCGAAAGCCTTGGCCAGGTCGATGAAGACGGCTGCACAGTACTGTGGCAGTTATGATATCGTTTAGTACCTTTAGCGTGGCTGAGGTGCACCCATGACCGGCTCGGAAACCAGATTGCACAGCGGAGAAGGTACGGTGGGATTCGAGATGGTCAGTGATCTGTTTGTTGACTTGGCTTTCGAAGACCCTAGATAGGCAGAGCAGGATGGATATAGGTATGTAACAGTTTGAGCCCAGGGTGTCTCCCGCTTTGAAGAGGGAATTGACCGCGGCAGCTTTCCAGTCCTTGGAGATCTCAGACGATATGAAAGAGAGGTTGAAGAGGCTGGTAATAGGGGTTGCGACAATGACGGCGGATAGTTTCAGAAATAGAGGGTCCAGATTTTCAAGCCCAGCTGATTGGTACGGGTCCAGGTTTTGCAGCTCTTTCAGAACATCTGCTATCTGGATTTGGGTAAAGGAGAAGTTGGGGAGGCTTGGGCGAGTAGCTGCGGGGGGGGGGGGGGGGTGTAGCTTTTGGCCGAGGTTGGAGTAGCCAGGAGGAAGGCATGGCCAGCCGTTGAGAAATGCTTGTTGAAGTTTTCGATTATCATGGATTTATCGGTGGTGACCGTGTTACCTAGCCTCAGTGCAATGGGCAGCTGGGGGGAGGTGCTCTTGTTCTCCATGGACTTTACAGTGTCCCAGAACCTTTTGGACTTAGCTGGCCTTTGCTTTCCTGACTGCGTGTATTGGTTTCTGACTTCCCTGAACAGTTGCATATCGCGGGGACTATTCTAAGCTATTGCAGTCCGCCACAGAATGTTTTTGTGCTGGTAAAGGGCAGTCAGGTCTGGAGTGAACCAGTGGCTATATCTGTTCTTAGTTCTGCATTTTTTGAACGGAGCATGCTTATCTAAGATGGTGAGGAAGTTACTTTTAAAGAATGACCAGGCATCCTCAACTGACGGGATGAGGTCAATATCCTTCCAGGATACCCGGGCCTGGTCGATTAGAAAGGCCTGCTCGCAGAAGTGTTTTAGGGAGCGTTTGACAGTGATTAGGGGTGGTCGTTTGACTGCGGACCCGTAGCGGATACAGGCAATGAGGCAGTTATCGCTGAGATCCCGATTAAAGACAGCGGAGGTGTATTTGGAGGGCCAGTTGGTCAGGATAACGTCTATGAGGGTGCCCTTGCTTACAGATTTATGGTTGTACCTGGTGGGTTCCTTGATGATTTGTGTGAGATTGAGGGCATCTAGTTTAGATTGTAGGACTGCCGGGGTGTTAAGCATATCCCAGTTTAGGTCACCCAACAGAACAAACTCTGAAGCTAGATGGGGGGCGATCAATTCACAAATGGTGTCCAGGGCACAGCTGGGAGCTGAGGGGGGTCGGTAGCAGGCGGCAACAGTGAGAGACTTATTTCTGGAGAGATTAATTTTTAAAATTAGAAGTTCGAACCTTTTGGGTATGGACCTGGAAAGTACGACATTACTTTGCAGGCTATCTCTGCAGTAGACTGCAACTCCTCCCCCTTTGGCAGTTCTATCTTGACTGAAAATGTTATAGTTGGGTATGGAAATCTCAGAATTTTTGGTGGCCTTCCTAAGCCAGGATTCAGACACAGGAAGGACATCAGGGTTGGCAGAGTGTGCTAAAGCAGTGAGTTAAACAAACTTAGGGAGGAGGCTTCTGATGTTGACATGCATGAAACCAAGGCTTTTTCAATCACAGAAGTCAACAAATGAGGGTTCCTGGGGACATGCAGTGCCTGGGTTTACCTCCACATCATCCGCGGAACAGAGGAGGAGTAGAATGAGGGTGCGGCTAAAGGCTATCAAAACTGGTCGCCTAGAACGTTGGGGACAAAGAATAAAAGGAGCAGATTTCTGGGCGTGGTAGAATATATTCAGGGCATAATGCGCAGACAGGGGTATGGTGGGGTGCGGGTACAGCGGAGGTAAGCCCAGGCACTGGGTGATGATAAGAGAAGTTGTATCTCTGGACATGCTGGTTGTAATGGGTGAGTTCACCGCATGTGTGGGAGGTGGGACAAAGGAGGTATCAGAGGTATGAAGAGTGGAACTAGGGGGTCCATTGTAAACTAAAACAATGATACCTGACCTGAACAACAGTATACAAGGCATATTGACATTTGAGAGAGACATACAGCGAGGCATAAAGTAATCACAGGTGTTGATTGGGAGAGCTAGCTAAAACAACAGGTGAGACAGCAACAGCTAATCAGCTAACACAACAACATCAGGTAAAATGGCGATGACTAGGCAGAGAGGGTCAGATTAACTACACACAGAGCCTGAGTTCGCGGATGGGGCCGACAGATAAAAAATAAATAAACAGAATGGAGAACTGTGATTAATGGACAGTCCAGTAGGCATCAGCTATGTAGCCAAGTGATCATAGTGTCCAGGGGGCAGCAGTAGATGGAGCTGGGGAGCCCCACTGCGCTAGCGACACGGCATTTAAATTTAGTAGCGTCTGCTCCGGCGGAGGCTAGATGAAGGCACAGGGGATGGAGTATTCGTCGGCAGACCAGTCGTGGTGGTGCGGTGGGGCGCTGTGTCGACAGAGAATCCAAGCCAGATGGTGAAAGAGGTATTGTGGAATTTAGTTTGCTAGCCGGGAGATGTGATTGGCTCACGGCTAACTGGTGCTAGCCTTGTGGCAGTGGCGTTAGCCACTATATCCAATCGTAGCAGTGGTGATCCGGTGCCAAGCTCCAGAGTTTACAGCAAGGTTCCGGTGGAATTTTGGGCTCTAGCCGTGTATGAGTGGGGTTCGGGTGAACAGCTGAGTAGGCCTAGACGTGGGCCTCAGGGAATAGCTTCTGTACTAGGTGCCACGGTGAGTGAAAGCTAGTTGTGAGCTAGCTAGCTGCAAGCTGTGAGCTAGCTAGCTAGCTGAGAGCTAGCTGTGAAGATCAGAAGTAGTGGTCAAGGGATTACGGCAGGAATCCGGCGTTGTTGTGGAGAGACAGTCCATATTGGTAGACAAGTGATATCGGTAGACAGGCGAGTATTATCCAGGCTAAAAACAGGGCTGGTATCTGTGCAGAAGGTAAAAGCCGCTAGCAGTGGCTAACAATGACTAAATAGCTTGTAGCTAATTAGCTGGTTAGATTCTTGAATGTGTTCTAAAATTGAAAATAAAAGTGATTCCGTATCACATTGGGTGAGGCAGGTTACCAGAAGGTATAATCAAATAAAACATCGAGAAGAGATTGAAAATAAATTGAAATATATATACAAAAAATACGAAAAAATACAAAAGTACACGAGAGGACAAAACAAACAGGTCTTCACTACTACTATGCCATCTTGGAAATTGTAATCTAGTATAGGTAGGATGGTCATATGAATCAGGGTTAGTTTGGCAGCTGGGTGAAAGCGGAGTCATTACGATAGAGCAATCCAAGTCTAGATTTAACTTTAGTCTGCAGCTTTGATATGTGCTGAGAGAAGGACAGTGCACTGTCTAGCCATACTCCCAAGTACTTGTATGAGGTGACTACCTCAAGCTCTAAACCCTCAAGAGTAGTAAAAACACCTGTGGAAAGAGGGTCATCCTTCTTATTAAACCACATGGCGTTTGTTTTGGAGGTGTTCAGAACGTTTGTTTTGGAGGTGTTAAGAAAAAGCTTGTTGGACACTAAGAAAGCTTTGTTGTAGAGTATCAACTGTTGGAATTATTATGAATAAACTAATAAAAAATATCCCCATTTTAACCCTTTCAAAAGGACCATCACACGGGTGTGATCGTTCTACAGTGGTCCCTGAAGCGTACGATCACACCCGTGTGTTTAGAACACTCATTTAGAATGCTCGTTTAGAACGGCAGTTTCGAATGACGCAACAATCAGCGTTTGAGCTGGCCACACTTTTTTCAGAAACTATTTACACAAACACAGTCCTTACAAAGTTATGTCCAGAATGTCAGCAGTTTATTTTTGGATGGATTGTTCAGATATTCACAGAAGATATAGCATAACACAATCACCCTAACCGGAGAAATGTAGGCTACATTTGTCCTAGCGCTGAGGAAAGATTGACCCAACACAAGCAGTCATATTTTCTAACTCTCGGCTGACGTAAACTACAATATGAATTAGCTAATAGCAATTACTGTATATAATTAATCACATCACGGGTGAGTGAGCTCACCATTGATCGAAATAACTAGGTAAAACACTTTATAGAAATCGAAAGTAATCCGACATTAGTTTCAGCGCGCAGCCATGCATTTTTTCCTCACAGAAAACAAAGATAATAAGAGAAGACGAGATGAGTTTGGTCTGTTTGTAGTATGCATGTTGAAGGGGTGTGTCATCTACCGTCGTTCACATCCCACCATGAATTTCCGAAAGTCCTCAAAAAATTTGTGAACTCTTACTCATCTCATTTTGTTATAACATCTTTGGTCAAACAGACATGAATCCCAGAATGCATTGTATGTCAACAAACATGGATACACAGCTGGAATTAGCTTAGCTCATCATAATCAGTACAACCTTCAAAAAGGTATTTTACACACATAATATGTGCCCATTACAATCTGTGCAAGAATCGGAATGCATGATTTGTCACCTAGAATTGAAAACATGTGAATAAAATCGTAAATACACAAATAATTACCACACAAAACATTTTCTGATAGTGATTTATTGATACAAGTAGCGCGTGCCGGCAGTCAACCACGTAACCTCCCACTCTGCGCCATTCAGTGTTGTTGCAGCCATGATACTATGCCTTAGAGATGGAGGTGGAAATGCAGTTGTTGTTGTCCACTGCATGGATATTAAATATGGGTTATGCATATTCAGTTTTTTGTCCTCTAGTAAAACAAGTTGTTGAACCAACTACCAGTACTGCAATAAAATAGATTAATATTACATATTGGCATATGTGTTTTCTTGCTGTGTTTTCATCCAGTACAACTGTTAAGGAGTGTACGTTAGCATACAAAAGCTGTCCTCATTCTTCAGCTCCAAAGATGTCCAGCTCCAGTTATGATATTGACAAATAATGTTTCTGAAAGTACAGAATAAAGAGGAATTATTCATTAGAATACAATATAAGGATATAGCAATAAAACAATACTACAAAGAAGTAACATAATAAACACTGCTATAAAAAAAATAGTTTATTGCATTGACAAAATCACAGATTTGAGTTATAACAGTAAGAAATTAACTTTTGAGCTCCACAAGGGGACAAGGCAGGGCAGAACAGAGCTATGCTGAATAGACCAAATAAACAAACCATGGTCATATCTTTTATTTATTTAACTAGGCAAGTAATTTAAGAACAAATTAGTATTTACAATGATGGCCTACACCGGCCAAACTCGGACAACGCTGGGCCAATTGTGCGCTGCAATATGGGACGCCCAATCACAGCCAGTTGTGATACAGCCTGGATTTGAACCAGGGTGTCTGTAGTGCTGAGACCACTGCGCCACTTGGAAGTCATAAGGCCAGGGTAGCTTCAAAATACAACACAAGCTAATAGTTTTCTGACGCAACTAGCATCGTTTTACAGAGCTAATAGAATAATGTAGCTAGGTAAGCATGATTGACAATAACACCATAAAGGTTATAACATGTGTAACGTTACCTCACGTGTCCGCAGTTATAAGGAATATATTATGATCTACAGCTACAGCAGAAACGGCATACGGAAACTATTATTATAACTATTATAACGTAATAAGGCACTTACTTTGATGGAAACGCAGCCTGGATTTGAACCAGGGAGTCTGTAGTGATGCCTCTAGTACTGATGGAGCCCTCTCCTGTACTCCCTGTTCACCCACGACTGCGTGGCCATGCACGCCTCCAACTCAATCATCAAGTTTGCGGACGACACAACAGTGGTAGGCTTGATTACCAACAACGACGAGACGGCCTACAGGGAGGAGGTGAGGGCCCTCGGAGTGTGGTGTCAGGAAAATAACCTCACACTCAACGTCAACAAAACTAAGGAGATGATTGTGGACTTCAGGAAACAGCAGAGGGAACACCCCCCTATCCACATCGATGGATCAGTAGTGGAGAGGGTAGCAAGTTTTAAGTTCCTCGGCATACACATCACAGACAAACTGAATTGGTCCACTCACACTGACAGCGTCGTGAAGAAGGCGCAGCAGCGCCTCTTCAACCTCAGGAGGCTGAAGAAATTCGGCTTGTCACCAAAAGCACTCACAAACTTCTACAGATGCACAATCGAGGGCATCCTGGCGGGCTGTATCACCGCCTGGTACGGCAACTGCTCCGCCCTCAACCGTAAGGCTCTCCAGAGGGTAGTGAGGTCTGCACAACGCATCACCGGGGGCAAACTACCTGCCCTCCAGGACACCTACACCACCCGATGTTACAGGAAGGCCATAAAGATCATCAAGGACATCAACCACCCGAACCACTGCCTGTTCACCCCGCTATCATCCAGAAGGCGAGGTCAGTACAGGTGCATCAAAGCTGGGACCGAGAGACTGAAAAACAGCTTCTATCTCAAGGCCATCAGACTGTTAAACAGCAATCACTAACATTGAGTGGCTGCTGCCAACACACTGTCATTGACACTGACCCAACTCCAGCCACTTTAATAATGGGAATTGATGGAAAATGATGTAAATATATCACTAGCCACTTTAAACAATGCTACCTTATATAATGTTACTTACCCTACATTATTCATCTCATATGCATATGTATATACTGTACTCTAGATCATCGACTGCATTCTTATGTCACTAGCCACTTTAACTATGCCACTTTGTTTACTTTGTCTACATACTCATCTCATATGTATATACTGTACTCGATACCATCTACTGTATGCTGCTCTGTACCATCACTCATTCATATATCCTTATGTACATATTCCTTATCCCCTTACACTGTGTATAAGACAGTAGTTTTGGAATTGTTAGTTAGATTACTTGTTGGTTATAACTGCATTGTCGGAACTAGAAGCACAAGCATTTCGCTACACTCGCATTAACATCTGCTAACCATGTGTATGTGACAAATACAATTTGATTCGATTTGATTTGATTTGATTTGATGTGCTGTGCCTTTGACCGCTGCACCACTTGAGAGTCATAAGGCCATGGTAGCTTCAAAATGCAACACAAGATAATACTTCTCTGACGCATTTAGCATTGTTTTACAGAGCTAATAGAAGAATGTGGCTACGTAAGCACGATTGACTATAACACCATAAAGGTTATAAAATGAGTAACGTTACCTCACGTGTCCGCGGTGATAAAGAATATACACAAATATATTATGCTCCATACATACAGTACACTACAATAGAAATGTGGAATAGAAAATGTGAACACGTGTGCAGATCCTGTTCTGACGGGAGATGAGCAAATGTCTGCAGACGTGAACTGCACAAACAATTGGGTAGTGCTTGGGGAATTTTGTCCGTGTCAGAAATGTCCCAAAAATGTAATTATCCGCAAAAGTAAAAATGACTATTTTTATGTGAATGAATGAGGAGGCGTAACACACCTAAATTCAAACTGTTTTTAGAAAATAAAAACTTGTTTGAAAATCATTTGAAATTGAAGTTAAAACAACCTATAAATATAAACAGGCTGCGTGCTTTAGTTTGAGGGCAGTGCGGATAAAATGTACTGTTACGTATCAATCACATTCTGGAATGGAGAGAACATTCTAACATCACGTGCATAAAAAAACTCACGCTGGGGCGACCGTTAGAGATATTTGGAACTCACGCATGAAAGGGTTAAATAGAAACTAAGTAAACGTATACTCTGTTTTATTCTATCTGATTAACAATATGAGTTCATAAGAAGGGATTGTGTGACACGGACAAGGAGTAATTAAAGTTAATCAACACCATTCCAACTAGGAAGAAACGATTGGGTTGGGGACTGTGTAAACACATAAGGTCGTTAACTTGGCGTTGAACCTACAGAAACTTAGATCTGGGGTTTTTAGTTAAGACAGTGAGTGCGTTCCTAAGTTTTCTGTTAATTAGAACTGTCAGCTCAGTGGTGATTGAAAATGTTGAGGGGTCAAAAGTTACCTGGGAGTGTGTTAGTAAGTTAGAATGAACTTTTCACCTCACTTTGTCCCGGTCGAGAGGAGGGGATTCTGTAAAAGCAATGAAATGAGGTCATGATCTGTATATAAACTGTTGCTCGTGGTTAAGTGGTAGCGCGCTCCGAGAATAAATTATGTTACCTATTATTGAAAGACTGGTCTGCGTCTATTTTATGCAAACAAGAATCTTACAAATTCTCATAAAATAGATTAAGGGTTTTCAATTAATGAAAGCACATTGGCATAATTAAATTACAGTCACATCAACACAAAATCCGAGAGGGGCCAGCCGAGTATAAGACTGTATCATCTGCATATAAATGGATGAGAGCGCTTCCTACTGCCTGAGCTATGTTGTTCATGTAAATTGAGAAGAGCGTGGGATCTAGGATCGAGACTTGGGGCACTCCCTTCGTGACAGGCAGTGGCTGAGACAGCAGATTTTCTGACTTTATACACTGCACTCTTTGAGAGAGGTAGCTAGCAAACCAGACCAAAGAACCCTCAGAGACACCAATACTCCTTAGCCGGCCCACAAGAATGGAATAGTCTACCGTATCAAAAGCGTTGGCCAAGTTGATAAAAATAGCAGCACAGCATTGCCAATAGTGACATCATTGAGGACCTTTAAGGTTGCAGTGACACATCCATTACCTGAGCGGAAACCAGATTGCATACCCGAGAGAATACTATAGACATCAAGAAAGCCAGTCAGTTTTCCAACACTTTTGTTTTAGCAGGGCAAAATAGAAACAGGCCTATAACAGTTAGGATAAGCATGATCTCCCCCTTTAAATAAAGGATGAACTGTGGCTGCCTTCCAAGCAATGGGAACCTCCCCAGAAAAGAGAGACAGGTCATAAATGTTGGAGATAGACTTGGAGATGATAGGGGCATCAACCTTAAAGAAGAAAGGGTCTAAACCATCTGACCCAGATGTTTTTTTGGGGTCAAGTTTAAGGAGCTCCTTTAGCACCTTGGACTCAGTGACTGTCTGTAGGGAGACATTTGTAGCGGGACAGGGGAAAAAGAGGGAGAAGCATCTGGGATAGTCCCATTAGAAGGGGTGGGAGATGAGGAAATGTTGGACAGGCAAGGAGGCATGGCTGACTCAAATCGGAATCCTGACTTAACCTTTTGTAACTAGGGGGCAGTATTTTCATTTTTGGATAAAAAACGTTCCCATTTAAACGGGATTATTTTGTCACGACAAGATGCTCGACTATGCATATAATTGACAGCTTTGGATAGAAAACACTCTGACGTTTCCAAAACTGCAAATATATTGTCTGTGAGTGCAACACAACTGATGTTACAGGCGAAACCCAGATTAAAATCCAACCAGGAAGTGCCCCATATTTTGAAAGCCCTGCATGCCAATGACTCCTTATATGGCTGTGAATGGGCTACGAATGAGCTTACGCTTTCTACATATTCCCCAAGGTGTCTACAGCAGTGTGACGTCTTTTTACGCATTTATGTTGAAGAATAGCCGTAAGGGACCACATTGAGCAAGTGGTCACATGATGGCTCCTGCAGAATATCTTGCATAAAGTACACAAGTAGCCATTTTTCAAATCGCTTCTTATGAGAAACCAATTGTCCCGGTGGATATTTTATCGAATAGATATGTGAAAAACACCTTGAGGATTGATTCTAAACAACGTTTGCCATGTTTCTGTCGATATTAATTGGGAAAAAAGTTTGGTGTTGTAGTGACTGCATTTTCCGGTCGATTTCTCAGCCAAACGTGAAGAACAAACGGAGCTATTTCGCCTACAAAAATAATATTTTTGGAAAAAAGGGAACATTTGCTATCTAACTGGGAGTCTCCTGAGTGAAAACATCCGAAGTTCTTCAAAGGTAAATTATTTAATTTGATTGCTTTTCTTATTTTCATGAAAATGTATATTTAGCATATTTTGAACATCTGAGATGACAGTGTGATTAACAAAAGGCTAAGCTGTGTCTCAATATATTTCATTTGTGATTTTCATGAATAGGAACATTTTCTAGGGGTATTTATGGCCGCTGCGTTATGCTAATTAGTTTGAGGCTATGATTACGTTCCCGCATGCAGTATAGTATCAAGAAGTTAATACATTTGTGATTAAAGAGCTCAGCCATGTGCTTCTTGTCAGGAACAACCACATCATCAACATTAAACTTCTTGTGACTCCCAAACCCGCATGCGGGAGCGTAATCATCGCGTGAAACCCATAATGTGACCACTTACACAATGTAGCCGCCTACCGCTATTCTTCAACATGAATGCGTAAAACTACGTCACAATGCTGTAGACACCTTGGGGAATACGTAGATACGTAAGCTCGTTGATAGGACATTCACAGCTCAATAGGGACTCATTGGAACGCAGCGCTTCCAAAATATGGGGCACTACCAGATTGGATTTTTCTCAGGCTTTCGCCTGCAACATCAGTTCTGTTATACTCACAGACAATATCTTTACAGTTTTGGAAACGTTAGAGTGTTTCTATCCAAAGCTGTCAATTATATGCATATTCTAGCATCTTGTCCTGAGAAAATATCCCGTTTAAAATGGGAACGTTTTTTTTCCAAAAATGAAAATACTGCCTCTAGAGTCGCAACATAAGGGACAAGGCAGATGTTTTTATTTTACTAGGCAAGTCAGTTAACCTGTTAAGACTCTAGGGGCAGTATTTCATTTTTGGATAAAAAGACGTGCCCGTTTTAAGCGCAATATTTTGTCACGAAAAGATGCTCGACTATGCATGGAATTGATAGCTTTGGAAAGAAAACACTCTGACGTTTCCAGAACTGCAAAGATTTTCACTGTGAGTGCCCTAGAACAAAACCTTCAGGCAAAACCAAGATGTTTCAGCAACCAGGAAATTAACAGGATTTCCGAAGCTACGTTTTCCATGATCTCCTTATATGGCTGTGAATGCGCCAGGAATGAGCCTGCACTTTCTGTCGTTTCCCCAAGGTGTCTGCAGCATTGTGACGTATTTGCAGGCATATCATTGGAAGATTGACCATAAGAGACTACATTTACCAGGTGTCCCGCACGGTGTCCTGCGTGGAAATTGGTGCGTAAAACTCAGCTACTAGTATTTTTCCATGCGATTCTGAGAACAAAGCAAGCTTCCAGGAACGGCATTTCAATGAAGAGATATATGACAAAACACCTTGAGGATTGATTCAAACAACGTTTGCCATGTTTCAGTCGATATTATGGAGTTAATTCTGAAAAAAGTTTGACGTGTAGGTGACTGAATTTTCGGTTAGTTTCGGTAGCCAAATGCATAGTAACAAAACGGAACGATGTGTCCTACACAAAGAATCTTTCAGGAAAAACTGGACATCTGCTATGTAACTGAGAGTCTCCTCATTGAAACATCTGAAGTTCTTCAAAGGTAAATTATTTTATTTGATTCCTTTGCTGGTTTTTGTGAATATGTTGCGTGCTAAATGCTAACGCTAAATGCTAAGCTAGCTATCAGTCTCCTCATTGAAACATCTGATGTTCTTCAAAGGTAAATTATTTTATTTGATTCCTTTGCTGGTTTTTGTGAATATGTTGCATGCTAAATGCTAACGCTAAATGCTAAGCTAGCTATCAACATCTTGGTTGATTGATTTTCTCTGGTTCAAAAGCATATTTTGAAAATCTGAGACGACAGGATTGTTAAGAAAAGGATAAGCTTGAGAGCAGGCATATTTATTTCATTTCATTTGCGATTTTTAGAAATCGCTAACGTTGCGTTATGGTAATGAGCTTGAGGCTGTAGTCAGGAACCCACATGCGGGGGGGGGGCGTAGTATGAAGTTAAGAACAAATTCTTATTTTCAATGACGGCCTAGGAACAGTGGGTTAACTGCCTTGTTCAGGGGCAGAACGACAGACTTGTACCTTGTCAGCTCGGGGGTTTGAACTTGCAACCTTCCGGTTACTAGTCCAATGCTCTAACCCCTAGGCTATGCTGTGAGGGAGGAGGGTTTATTCTCCAGGTCTTTAACCTCTCTAGAGTACCTGGGACGCTAGCGTCCCATCTGGCCAACATCCAGTGAGGTTGCAGAGCACCAAATTCAATAACAGAAATGCTCATCATAAAAATTCAGAAAACAAAACATATTTGACATAGGTTTAAAGATGAACTTCTTGTTAAACCAACCACAGTGTCATATTTATAAAATGATTTTTGGCGAAAGCATACCTAGCCCAGAACATACCTTGCCCAGAACATAGCCCAGTTGACAAATTATTACAAACAGTAACCAGCCAAGCAGAAGCGTTACAAAACTCAGAAATAGAGATACAATTAATCCCTTACCTTTGATGATCTTCAATCTGAAGACATTCATTTACTCAATAAATGTTCCTTTTGTTCGATGAAGTCTCTTTATATCCAAAAACCTCAGTTTTGTTAGCGTGTTTTCTTCAGTAATCCACAGGCTCAAACGATGTTTATATTCAATCCTCAGGTTGTTTTTTAGCCTAAATGATCTATAACATTTCAACCGGACAATAACGTTGTCAATATAAAAGGTAAACAAGAAATGCACATGCGCCTGAAAAAGCTCTGCGACACGTTAGGGTCCACTCGTTCAGACTGGTCTTACTCCCTCATTTATAAGAATACAAGCCTGAAACGATTTCTAAAGACTGTTGACATCAAGTGTAAGGCATAGGAACTGCAAATGGAGTCCTAAGTCAATGGATACTGTAATGGCATTGAATAGAAAACTACAAAAACAAAAAACAAAACTACTTCCTGAATGGATTTGTCTCAGGTTTTCACCTGCTAAATCAGTTCTGTTATACTCACAGACACTATTTTAACAGTTTTGGAAACTTCAGAGTGTTTTCTATCCAAATCTACCAGTGTGTATATGCATATCATATCTTCTGGGCCCGAGTAGCAGGCCGTTTAATTTGGGCATGCTTTTCATCCAAAATTCCGAATGCTGCCTCCTACCCTAGAGAGGTTAACCATTTTCCAGAACTTCTTGGGGTTAGACCCACAGAGAGAGAACTGCTCCCTAAAGTAAATAACTTTGGCCTTCCGGATAGCCTGCGTGCACTTATTTCAAATTTGCCTAAACGATAGCCAGTCAGCTTGACTATGCATCTGCTGAGCCTTTTGCCAAATGCAATTCTTGAGGTGAAGTAACTCTGCAAGATCACGGTCGAACCAGGGCCCGAACCTGTTTTTAATTCTCATTTTCTTTATGGGGGTGTGTTTGTTTACAATACCACTGAAAATATTTTTAAAAAGATGGTCCAAGCATCTTCGACAAAGCTGATTCTATACAATTTTACAGAGGCCAGGTCATGAAGAAAAGCTTACTCATTAAAGTTTTTTAGCAAGCATCTATGACAAATAAGGACAGGTTGTTTCACTGAGCAGCAATTATGAACACCAGGCTGTAAAACAGTGATCACTAAGGTCATTGCAGAAAACACCAGACTGATATCTATCATGATTATTTCTGAGGATAACATCGAGGAGACTAGCCTTTTCTGGGTGTTTGGAGTCATACCTTGTGGGATTGGTAATTATCTGAGAAATATATAGGGAGTCCCATTGCTTTAGGACTTGGTCAGGTGGTCTAAGCATGTCCCAGTTTAGGTCACCTAACAGAACAAATTCAGACTTAGTGTAAGGGGCCAGGAGAGCGCTTAGGGCAGGTAGGGTACTTCCGGCGCCGACAGAGATGGCCGCCTCGCTTCGCGTTCCTAGGAAACTATGCAGTTTTTTGTTTTTTTACGTGTTATTTCTTACATTAGTACCCCAGGTCATCTTAGGTTTCATTACATACAGTCGAGAAGAACTACTGAATATAAGATCAGCGTCAACTCACCATCAGTACGACCAAGAATATGATTTTCGCGATGCGGATCCCTGTGTTCTGCCTTTCAACCAGGACAATGGAATGGATCCCATGCGGCGACCCAAAAAAACGACTCCGTAAAAGAGGGAAACGAGGCGGTCTTCTGGTCAGACTCCGGAGACGGGCACATCGTGCACCACTCCCTAGCATTCTTCTCGCCAATGTCCAGTCTCTTGACGACAAGGTTGATGAAATCCGAGCAAGGGTAGCATTCCAGAGGGACATCAGAGACTGTAACGTTCTTTGCTTCACGGAAACATGGCTCACTGGAGAGACGCTATCGGAGGCGGTGCAGCCAGCCGGTTTCTCCACGCATCGCGCCAACAGAAACAAACATCTTTCTGGTAAGAAGAGGGGCGGGGGCGTATGCCTTATGGCTAACGAGACATGGTGTGATGAAAGAAACATACAGGAACTCAAATCCTTCTGTTCACCTGATTTAGAATTCCTCACAATCAAATGTCGACCACATTATCTACCAAGAGAATTCTCTTCGATTATAATCACAGCCGTATATATCCCCCCAAGCAGACACATCGAAGGCTCTGAACGAACTTGATTTGACTCTTTGCAAACTGGAATCCATTTATCCGGAGGCTGCATTCATTGTAGTTGGGGATTTTAACAAGGCTAATCTGAAAACAAGACTCCCTAAATTTTATCAGCATATCGATTGCGCAACCAGGGGTGGAAAAACCTTGGATTATTGTTACTCTAACTTCCGCGACGCATATAAGGCCCTGCCCCGCCCTCCTTTCGGAAAAGCTGACCACGACTCCATTTTGTTGATCCCTGGCTACAGACAGAAACTAAAAAAAGAAGCTCCCACGCTGAGGTCTGTCCAACGCTGGTCCGACCAAGCTGACTCCACACTCCAAGACTGCTTCCATCACGTGGACTGGGATACGTTTCATATTGTAAGTCGCTCTGGATAAGAGCGTCTGCTAAATGACTTAAATGTAAATGTAAATATTGCGTCAGATAACAACATTGACGAATACGCTGATTCGGTGTGCGAGTTCATTAGAACGTGCGTTGAAGATGTCGTTCCCATAGCAACGATTAAAACATTCCCTAACCAGAAACCGTGGATTGATGGCAGCATTCGCGTGAAACTGAAAGCGCGAACCACTGCTTTTAATCAGGGCAAGGTAAATGGTAACATGACCGAATACAAACAGTGCAGCTATTCCCTCCGCAAGGCTATCAAACAAGCTAAGTGTCAGTATAGAGACAAAGTAGAATCTCAATTCAACGGCTCAGACACAAGAGGTATGTGGCAGGGTCTACAGTCAATCACGGACTACAAGAAGAAAACCAGCCCAGTCACGGACCAGGATGGCCTGCTCCCAGGCAGACCAAATAACTTTTTTGCCCGCTTTGAGGACAATACAGTGCCACTGACACGGCCTGCAAGGAAAACATGCGGACTCTCCTTCACTGCAGCCGAGGTGAGTAAGACATTTAAATGTGTTAACCCTCGCAAGGCTGCAGGCCCAGACGGCATCCCCAGCCGCGCCCTCAGAGCATGCGCAGACCAGCTGGCCGGTGTGTTTACGGACATATTCAATCAATCCCTATACCAGTCTGCTGTTCCCACATGCTTCAAGAGGGCCACCATTGTTCCTGTTCCCAAGAAAGCTAAGGTAACTGAGCTAAACGACTACCGCCCCGTAGCACTCACTTCCGTCATCATGAAGTGCTTTGAGAGACTAGTCAAGGACCATATCACCTCCACCCTACCTGACACCCTAGACCCACTCCAATTTGCTTACCGCTCAAATAGGTCCACAGACGATGCAATCTCAACCACACTGCACACTGCCCTAACCCATCTGGACAAGAGGAATACCTATGTGAGAATGCTGTTCATCGACTACAGCTCGGCATTCAACACCATAGTACCCTCCAAGCTCGTCATCAAGCTCGAGACCCTGGGTCTCGACCCCGCCCTGTGCAACTGGGTACTGGACTTCCTGACGGGCCGCCCCCAGGTGGTGAGGGTAGGCAACAACATCCCCACCCCGCTGATCCTCAACACTGGGGCCCCACAAGGGTGCGTTCTGAGCCCTCTCCTGTACTCCCTGTTCACCCATGACTGCGTGGCCACGCACGCCTCCAACTCAATCATCAAGTTTGCGGACGACACAACAGTGGTAGGCTTGATTACCAACAACGACGAGACGGCCTACAGGGAGGAGGTGAGGGCCCTCGGAGTGTGGTGTCAGGAAAATAACCTCACACTCAACGTCAACAAAACTAAGGAGATGATTGTGGATTTCAGGAAACAGCAGAGGGAACACCCCCCTATCCAAATCGATGGAATAGTAGTGGAGAGGGTAGCAAGTTTTAAGTTCCTCGGCATACACATCACAGACAAACTGAATTGGTCCACTCACACAGACAGCATCGTGAAGAAGGCGCAGCAGCGCCTCTTCAACCTCAGGAGGCTGAAGAAATTCGGCTTGTCACCAAAAGCACTCACAAACTTCTACAGATGCACAATCGAGAGCATCCTGGCGGGCTGTATCACCGCCTGGTATGGCAACTGCTCCGCCCACAACCGTAAGGCTCTCCAGAGGGTAGTGAGGTCTGCACAACGCATCACCGGGGGCAAACTACCTGCCCTCCAGGACACCTACACCACCCGATGTTACAGGATGGCCATAAAGATCATCAAGGACAACAACCACCCGAGCCACTGCCTGTTCACCCCGCTATCATCCAGAAGGCGAGGTCAGTACAGGTGCATCAAAGCTGGGACCGAGAGACTGAAAAACAGCTTCTATCTCAAGGCCATCAGACTGTTAAACAGCCACCACTAACATTGAGTGGCTGCTGCCAACACACTGACACTGACACTGACTCAACTCCAGCCACTTTAATAATGGGAATTGATGGGAAATTATGTAAAATATATCACTAGCCACTTTAAACAATGCTACCTAATATAATGTTACATACCCTACATTATTCATCTCACATGCATACGTATATTCTGTACTCTATATCATCTACTGCATCCTTATGTAATACATGTATCACTAGCCACTTGAACTATGCCACTTTGTTTACATACTCATCTCATATGTATATACTGTACCCGATACCATCTACTGTATCTTGCCTATGCTGCTCTGTACCATCACTCATTCATATATCTTTATGTACATATTCTTTATCCCCTTACATTGTGTATAAGACAGTAGTTTTGGAATTGTTAGTTAGATTACTTGTTGGTTATTACTGCATTGTCGGGAACTAGAAGCACAAGCATTTCGTTACACTCGCATTAACATCTGCTAACCATGTGTATGTGACAAATAAAATTTGATTTGATTTGATTCGATACATGTCGGTGCTGATGGAGGACGATCGCACCCAGCAACAGTTAACAAAGAGCTATTTGAAAGTTTAATGCTTAAAATCAGCAAATCAAATTGTTTGCGGACAGACGTGGTGGAGACAACCGAGCACTGAAGGTGATCCTTTGTAAAGATTGCCACCCCCCCACCTTTAGAAGATCTGTCTTGTCGAAAAAGATTTAACCAGAAAGGTTAACATCAGTATTCAAAACACTCTTTCTTAACCACATCTCAGGAATGACCAACAAATCTGGTTTGGAGCTATGAACCCACACTTTCAATTGATCCATTTGAGGTAATAAGCTTCTGTTGTTAACGTGCAGAAAACCCAGGCTTTTACAAGAGCGAAATCAGTGAAGCAGATATCAGAGCACAAATCAGAATTGGGGCTAGCAACTGTAGATGGGCCAGAGTATACTTGCACATTTCCTGACGTCATCAACAGTAATAGAATCAAGGCACTGCATATTACAGGGAGAGCTCTGCAGTGTTGATTTATGACAACTGAATGTGCATCAGATGGCAACAAGATCATATTGTACTGCAATTTAATCAGGTAACATGAATACAAAGCTGGTGATAGGTGGTTAGAATAGGATGGGAGGCCAGAAGTCTGTGTAACCAATAGAGAGTCAGAGTCCCGAGTTTGGAAACAAACATAGTCAGTCCCATGGTTGGGTAAAGAAAGTTTAGCAAAATAGCAAAATAGCAAAATGCACAAGAAATGTTTTTAATATATAACGACTTGTGGCTAGCCATTGTAAGTTCAGTCATTCGCCCCAACAGTGCGTGTGTGCTGAGGTGAGCGAAAGCTTGGGAGAGAGGGGTGAGTGTGGTGCAGGTACCTGTACCAGACAGGCCAGGACAGACAGTGAACAGATCACCAGGTAGAATCCAAGCAGCAGTGCAGCAAGCAGTGGGAGTAGGTGTCACACCCACTTGGGAGAAGCTTTTATTTCTGGAGGCTGATTTCTTGTAGAATTTCTTTATTAAAAAATATATATATTTCACCTTTATTTTGCCAGATAGGCAAGTTGAGAACAAGTTCTCATTTACAACTGTGACCTGGCCTAGAAAAAAGCAAAGCAGTTCGACACATACAACAACACAGAGTTACACATGGAATAAACAAAAGATACAGTCAATAATACAGTTGAAGAAAATCTATATACAGTGTGTGCAAATGAGGTAAGAAAAGGGAGGTAAGGCAATAAATAGGCCATGGTGCTAAAGTAATTCAAATCTACCAATTAGACACTAGAGTGATTGATGTACAGAAGATGAATGTGCAAGTAGAAATACAGGAGTGCAAAGGAGCAAGATAAATAAATACCGTATGGGAATGAGGTAGTTGGTTGGGCTATTTACAGATGGGCTATGTACATGTGCAGTGATCTGTGAGCTGCTCAGACAGCTGGTGCTTAAAGCTAGTGAGGGAGGTAAGAGTCTCCAGCGTCAGTGATTTTTGCAATTCATTCCAGTCATTGGCAGCAGAGAACTGGAACAAAAGGTGGCCAAATGAGGAATTGGCTTTCGGGGTGACTGGAGTGATATACCTACTGGAGCACGTGCTACGGGTGGGTGCTGCTATGGTGACCAGTGAGCTGAGATAAGGCGGGCCTTAATGGGGATGAGGTAGTTGGATGGGCTATTTACAGATGGGCTATGTACATGTGCAGTGATCTGTGAGCTGCTCAGACAGCTGGTGCTTAAAGCTAGTGAGGGAGGTAAGAGTCTCCAGCGTCAGTGATTTTTGCAATTCATTCCAGTCATTGGCAGCAGAGAACTGGAACGAAAGGCGGCCAAATGAGGGATTGGCTTTGGGGGTGACTGGAGAGATATACCTGTTGGAGCACGTGCTACGGGTGGGTGCTGCTGTGGTGACCAGTAAGCTGAGATAAGGCGGGGCCTTAACAATCAGAGATTTGTAGATGACCTGAAGAGTGGGTTTGGCGACAAGTATGAAGCGAGGGCCAGCCAACGAGAGTGTACAGGTCACAGTGGTGGGTAGTATATGGGGAATTGGTGACAAAAAGGATGTCACTGTGATAGACTGAATCCAATTTGTTGAGTAGAGTGTTGGGGGCTATTTAGTAAATGACATCGCCGAAGTCGAGGATCGGTAGGATGGTCAGCCTGTGGAGGAAGGTTTGTTGCAAAATAGAAAGCCGAATCTAGATTTAATTTTGGATTGGAGATGCTTAATGTGAGTCTGGAAGGAAAGTTTACAGTCTAACCAGACACCTAGGTATTTGTAGTTGTCCACATATTCTAAGTCAGATCCATCCAGAGTAGTGATGCTAGTCGGGCAGGTGTGGGCAGCGATCGGTTGAAGAGCATGCATTTAGTTTTACTTGCATTAAAGAGCAGTTGGAGGCCATGGAATGAGAGTTGTATGGCATTGAAGCTCATCTGGAGGTTAGTTAACACAGTGTCCAAAGAAGGGCCAGAAGTATACAGAATGGTGTCGTCTGCATAGAGGTGGATCAGAGAATCACAAGCAGCAAGAGCGACATCATTGGTATATACAGAGAAGAGAGTCGGCCCGAGAATTGAACCCTGTGGCACCCCCATAGAGACTGCCAGAGGTCCGGACAACAGACCCTCCAATTTGACACACTGATCTCTGTCAGAGAAGTAGTTGGTGAACCAGGCGAAGCAATCATTTAAGAAACCAAGGCTGTTTAGTCTGCCAATAAGAATGTGGTGACTGACAGAGTCGAAAGCCTTGGCCAGGTCGATGAATACGGCTGCACAGTAATGTCTCTTATCAATGGCAGCTATGATATCGTTTAGGACCTTGAGCGTGGCTGAGGTGCACCCATGACCAGCTCTGAAACCAGATAGCATAGCGGAGAAGGTGCGGTGGGATTCGAAATGGTTGGTAGTCTGTTTGTTAACTTGGCTTTCAAAGACCTTAGAAAGGCAGGATAGGATACATATGGGTCTGTAACGGTTTGGGTCTAGAGTGTCTCCCCCTTCGAAGAGGGGGATGACCGCGACAGCTTTCCAATCTTTGGGAATCTCAGACGATACGAAAGAGAGCTTGAACAGGCTAGTAACAGGGGTTGCAACAATTTTGGAAGATAATTTTAGAAAGACAGGGTCCAGATTATCTAACCCGGCTGAGTTGTAGGGGTCCAGATTTGCAGCTCTTTCAGAACATCAGCTATCTGGATTTGGGTGAAGGAGAAATGGTGGGGGCTTGGATGGGTTGCTGTGGAGGTTGATGCTTTCCAGGTTGAAAGCATGGCCAGCATGGCCAGCCGTGATGACAGTGTTTCCTAGCCTCAGTGCAGTGGGCAGCTGGGAGGAGGTGATCTTATTCTCCATGGACTTTACAGTGTCCTAGAACTTTTTTGAGTTTGTACTACAGGATGCAAATTTCTGTTTGAAAATGCTTGCCTTAGCTTTGCTAACTGCCTGTATTTATTTATTAATAACCAGGCATCCTCTACTGACGGGATGAGGTCAATGTCATTCCAGGATACCCCTGCCAGGTCGATTAGAAAGGCCTGTTCTCTGAAGTGTTTAAGGGAGCGTTTGACAGTGATGACGGGTGGTCGTCTGCCCGCAGACCAATTACGGATGCAGACAATGCGGCAGTGATCTCCGAGATCTGAGAAAATGAAAGTGAATGGTCTTTGAACAGCAGGAGTGAGCTTCAGAGGACGCTTCAAAGACGCCTGACACTTTTGGGCCCAAAGGCATTTTAGTTCCCACCTTAGTGCTATTTGAATTTGTATCTGGCTCAGTTCCAGGTTGGAATGGTGTCCTCAGGTCTCTGCTGTTTGTTGGCTAGAGCACCCTCCATATAGCTTGGAAAATACAACATTGGAAGCAGTAATCACTGAGGTTAATTTTGGTCAAAATTAGGTTGTAGGTCGTGTATATCCCGCCCCAATCAGACACATCGACGTCCCTGAAAGAACTTATTTTGACTCTATGTAAACTGGAAACCACATATCTTGAGGCTGAATTTATTGTAGCTGGGGATTTTAACAAGGCTAATCTGAAAACAAGGCTCCCTAAATTATATTAGCATATTGAATGCGCAACCCGCGCCGGCAAAACCCTTAATCATTGTTATTCTAACTTCCGCAGCGCATATAAAGCCCTCCCCCGCCCTCCTTTCGGAAAATCTGACCACAACTCCATTTTGTTGCTCCCAGCCTATAGACAGAAACTAAAACAGGAATCGCCCGTACTCAGGTCTGTTCAACCCTGGTCCGACCAATCGGATTCCACGCTTCAAGATTGCTTTGATCACGTGGACTGGGATATGTTCCGCATAGCGTCGGACAATAACATTGATGAATACACTGATTCGGTGAGCGAGTTTATTAGCAAGTGCATCGGTGATGTTGTGCCCACAGCGTCTATAAAAAAATTCCCCAACCAGAAACCGTGGATTGATGGCATCATTTGCGCAAAACTGAAAGAGCGAATCACGGCTTTTAATCAGGGCAAGGTGACTGGAAACATGACCGAATACAAACAGTGTAGCTATTCACTCCGCAAGGCAATCAAACAATCTAAGCATCAGTATAGAGACAAAGTAGAGTCACAATTCAACGGCTCAGACATGAGAGGTATGTGGCAGTGTCTACAGTCAATCACGGACTACAAAAGGAAAGCCAGCCCTGTCGCGGACCACGATGTCTTGCTCCCAGACAAACTAAACAACTTTAGCTCGCTTTAAGGACAACACAGTGCCACTGACACGGCCCGCTACCAAAACCTGCGGGCTCTCCTTCACTGCAGCCAACCTGAGTAAAACATTTAAAAGTGTTAACCCTCGCAAGGCTGCTGGCCCAGACGGCATCCCCAGACACGTCCACAGAGCATGCGCAGACCAACTGGCTGGTGTGTTTACGGACATATTCAATCAATCCTTATCCCAGTCTGCTGTCCCACATGCTTCAAGAGGGCCTGTTCCCAAGAAAGCGAAGGTAACTGAGCTAAATGACTATCGCCCCGTAGCACTCACTTCCGTCATCATGAAGTGCTTTGTGAGACTAGTCACGAATCATATCACCTCCCCCCTACCTGAAACCCTAGACCCACTCCAATTTGCTTACTGCTCCAATAGGTCCACAGACGGCGCAATCAAACTGCACACTTCCCTAACCCATCTAGACAAGAGGAATACCTATGTAAGAATGCTGTTCATCGACTACAGCTCAGCATTTAACACTATATCAAATCAAATCAAATCAAATGTATTTATATAGCCCTTCGTACATCAGCTGTTATCTCAAAGTGCTGTACAGAAACCCAGCCTAAAACCCCACACAGCAAGCAATGCAGGTGTAGAAGCATGGTGGCTAGGAAAAACTCCCTAGAAAGGCCAAAACCTAGGAAAAAACCTAGAGAGGAACCAGGCTATGTGGGGTGGCCAGTCCTCTTCTGGCTGTGCCGGGTGGAGATTATAACAGAACATGGCCAAGATGTTCAAATGTTCATAAATGACCAGCATGGTCGAATAATAATAAGGCAGAACAGTTGAAACTGGAGCAGCAGCACAGTCAGGTGGAAGTTGAAACTGGAACAGCAGCATGGCCAGGTGGACTGGGGACAGCAAGGAGTCATCATGTCAGGTAGTCCTGGGGCATGGTCCTCCGAGAGAGAGAAAGAAAGAGAGAAGGAGAGAATTAGAGAACGCACACTTAGATTCACACAGGACACCACAGGACACTATAGTACCCTCCAAACTAGTCATTAAGCTCGAGACCCTCTCAGACCTCTCCTGTACTCCCTGTTCACCCATGACTGCGTGACCATGCACATCAAATCAATCAAATCAATCAACAAGTTTGCAAACGACACTACAGTGGTAGGCTTGATTACCAACAGCGACGAGACAGCCTACAGGGAGGAGGTGAGGGCCCTCGGAGTGTGGTATCAGGAAAATAACCTCACACTCAATGTCAACAAAACAAAGGAGATGATCTTGGACTTCAGGAAACAGCAGAGGGAGCAGCCCCCTTTCCACATCGAAGGGACAGTAGTAGAGAAGTTCCTCGACAAACTGAAATGGTCCACCCACACAGACTGCGTGGTGAAGAAGGCGCAGCAGCGCCTTTTCAACCTCAGGAGGCTGATGTAATTCGGCTTGTCACCAAAAACACTCGCAAACTTTTACACAATCGAGAGCATCCTGTAGGGCTGTATCACCGCCTGGTACGGCACCTGCTCCGCCCACAACCATAAATCTCTCCAGAGGGTAGTGAGGTCTGCATAACGCATCACCAAGGGCAAACTACCTGCCCTCCAGGACACCTACACCACCCGATGTCACAGGAAGGCCAAAAAGATCATCAATGACAACAACAGTTTACATACCTTACATTACTCATCTCATATGTATATACTGTACTCTATACCATCTACTGCATCTTGCCTATGCCGTTCGGCCATCGCTCATTCATATTTTATTTTCTTATTCATTCCTTTACACTTGTGTATAAGTTAGTTGTTGTGAAATTGATAGGTTAGATTACTTGTTAGATATTACTGCATGGTCGGAACAAGAAGCACAAGCATTCCGCTACACTCGCATTAACGTCTGCTAACCATGTCTATGTGACAAATAAAATTTGATTTGTATTTGGAGTTTTGATCTGGAGCGAAGGCAATGCTGTGGAGGGTAGCGTACTGTGTAAGTACCTGCCAAAATATCCAAGTTTATCTAACTCCAAATCTATCCTTTAGTAAAAAGAAAAGAAAAATGGATGAGCTCACATTAAGCTGTGTCTCTCTCTCTGAGGGGGGCGTATCCACACTACCTCAGGGTTTCTTCCTCGATGCAGGCAGACACAACAACAGCAGACAGTGCAACTACTGCAGTACCTTATCCCTTCTCTGATAGTCAAGTAATATTTCAGACTGCTGCTATCTTCTATCAGCAAGCCAAAACCGCATTCGTTTCAGATGCCTGGGAAGTGATGTGATATTTCATGAACTGCTTGCTACTCGAACAGCAAGAGTGACTATTAACTCTCTACTGTGCTGCGGAAGAACCTTCAGCTATGTTTCGCTCAGAATTGATATTCTGAAGGCAAATGACGTTTTGTCTTTTTCTCAGAATCTCCCTTCACTTGCAACAGTGCCTTTGGTTCTCTCTTTCTCACTGTCCCTCAACACATTGTATTCAGACCATAACCTAGACAGAAACACCAAACACCAGATAAACAACCGTCTCGGTAGACAGGGGCTGATGCGGAAGAAATGACTGAATAAGGAGAAGTGACTATTGTTTGATGCTGTAGCCAGGTTTAAAAACAGCAATGTAATGCTAATTATGAGTACAGCTTCCTTCCCCACAGACACTCATGAATATGTAGTCATTCTAGGTTTTCGATTAACAAAAAAGGCACCTCAGAAATCAGATTAACTGTAGGAAGCATATGCGTTATGGTTTGGAGGTTTGATTAAATGCATTTCTGTCTGATTGTAGTCTGTCTGTGACACTCTCACACCAGACCCTTAGTACTTGAGGATAGAACTAAGAGGTGAAAAGTAAAATGTATGCATAGATTACATACAATACAACAGCTATATATCTCTTTAGTTAATACTTGACAAGCCACTCAGGCAGGCAGCAGTCTGTGTCTGGTCTGTAATGTCCCTGCCTGCTGCGGACATGAGAAGACTCCAACAATATAACGTAGCCCTTGGGAGCTTCCCAGTGCTCGGAGGCCCGTTCCACATAATATTTCCCTCTCCAATCACCCGTTCAATTCTACAACTATTTTTAAATATCCTGTAGAAGCTGTCAGCATGCTCTCATGCAGTGTCTTTCTCTCTCGTTATTCTACTTTGTAATCATCGTGACCGTCTCTCCCCGGCACTGGAATGAAGAAAGATCTTATTGTAATTTCAATCGAAACTGTATTACTGGCGGAGCTGCACTACTCTCTGCCGACTACGCCATTAGAAGAAAAAAAACCTGAAGAGCTATAAAATAAGAATATGTTCCCATTCGTCTTTCCACACGCAAACATAAGTTGCACCGCACATCCGAAGGGGGTTAACTTCTTGGCGCACCCATTAGCGGGATCATTTTCGTCAACATCCGCTGAATTGCAGAGCGCCAAATTAAAAAAATACTAAAAATATTTAATTTTCATGAAATCACAAGTGCAATATAGCAAAACACAGCGTAGCTTGTTGTTAATCCACCTGGCGTAGCAGATTTAAAAAAAAATGTATATCTAAAGCAAACCAAGTGTTTATGTAAGGACATCTCTCTCAGCAGACAAAACATTACAAACAGCTAGCAGCAAAGTAGATTTGTCACGAAAGTCAGAAAAGCAATAAAATGAATCACTTACCTTTGATGACCTTCGGATGTTTGCACTCACGAGACTCCCAGTTACACAATAAATGTTCCTTTTGTTCTATAAAGATTATTTTTACATCCAAAATACCTCCATTTGGTTGGCGCGTTATGTTCAGAAATCCACAGGCTCGAGCGATCCCGACGGAGCAGACGGAAATTCCAAATAGTATCAGTAAAGTCAAACGTTTTTTTTTATAATCAATCCTCAGGTTGTTTTTACAATAAATAATAAATAATATTTCAACCGGACCGTAGATTTTCAATAGGAGAGAGAGAGAGAAAATGTCTGCTCCAAGCTGTTGGCTCATGCAAAACTCTGGCACCCAGCCATCCACTGACGCGATGTGATCATTCTTGCTAATTTTTCAGAATAAAAAGCTGAAACTATGTCTAAAGACTGTTCATACCATGTGGAAGCCATAGGGAAAGGACTCTGGGTGATATCCCTTTAAATGGAGGGAAGGCATGCAATGGAACAGGTAGCTTTCAAAATAAGAGGCACTTCCTGGTTGGATTTTCCTCAGGTTTACGCCTGCAATATCAGTTCTGTTATACTCACAGACAACATTTTGACAGTTTTGGAAACTTTAGAGTGTTTTCTACCCTAATCTGACAATTATATGCATATTCTAGCTTCTGGGCCTGAGAAATAGGCAGTTTAATTTGGGTATGTATTTCGTACAAACTGCCCCCTACACTCAACAGGTTAATGCTGAGTGGGTGTGGACTTTTTGCAGTCTGTCACGGTCGTCCTCCTCTTCATCTGAAGAGGAGAGGCGAGAAGGATCAGAGGACCAAAATGCAGCGTGGTATGTGTTCATGATGAATATTTAATTGAAGAAAGTACTGAACACTGAATACAAAAACAATAAACAAATAACGACCGTGAAGCTATAAATGAGACCTGTGCTGACACAAGCAACTAAGCTAGACAATCACCCACAAACAAACAGTGCAACCCAGGCTACCTAAGTACGATTCTCAATCAGAGACAACTAATGACACCTACCTCTGATTGAGAACCATACTAGGCCGAAACATAGAAATCCCAAAATCATAGAAAACCAAACATAGACTGCCCACCCCAACTCACGCCCTGACCATACTAAATAATGACAAAATCAACAAAAATAAAGGTCAGAACGTGACACAGTCTTCAGACACAAATAATTAGGTAATCACAGGGACATGGTAGCTATTCTTAGACTCATGCGTACATGCACACACAATAAGTGCAAAAATGTACCCTGTCTATACAGCCATAAACGGTGATGCATTTTCAAAACACAAGAGAGGTTACAGAAATAATCTGAAATGAACTTTTACACATGCATTTAGTGAAAGTGAAAATCATTCATGTGTCATGTGTTAGCAGCCAATATCAACTTGGGATATATCATGTCACTTCTCTGGAGTCCAGAGCAAGCAAAATCATATGGCCTATTTTTAACGGAGGTTGCAGGATCATATGGAAAGCATGTTCTGTCTGCAACGTGCCATCACTTTGGAGGGCAGCACGCTTGCAGAGTGCTAGTTGCCAGCCGGGTTTCTTCCTCACAAATGTCATAATAAATTGGCCAAAATCTTAAATATTCATCCCATAATATTGAAAGCAGTGCTATGTTACAGCTGTTCATCTTTATTCATTCACTGAGTATACAAAATGTTAAAAACAACTCCTTTTTCCATTACATAGATTGACCAGGTGAATCCAGGTGAAATATATGATCCCTTATTGATGTCACTTGTTAAATCAACTTCAATCAGTGTAGATGAAGGGGAGGAGACAGGTTAAAAAATGATTGTTAAGCCATGAGACAATTGAGATTGTATATGTGTGTTATTCAGATGGTGAATGGGCAAGACATAAAATATAGGTGCCTTTCAATAGGGTATGGTACAGTAGTAGGACACAGACGCACCGGTTTGTGTCAAAAACTGCAACGCAGCTTGGTTTTTCAAGCTCATCAGTTTCCAAGGTGTATCAAGAATAGTCCAGCCCCCAAAGGACATCCAGCCAACTTGACAAAACTGTGGGAATCATTGGAGTCAACATGGGCCAGCATCCCTATGGTACGCTTTTGACACATTGTAGAGTTCATTCCCCGACGAATTAAGGCTGTAAAGGGGAGATGCAACTCAATATTCGGAAGGTGTTCCTAATGTTTGGCATACTATGTTCAATAGGCACCCAAACTAGGACTTTCTGAAATATGAAATTAGATCAATCAAATCATCAGGTAGCCTGTTGTGGAAAAGATGAGTCAGTAGTAGATCAATAAACTGTATTTTATATGGATGATAAACGTAGGTCTACTCTGTTTTTATCAGGCAAAAATACATTATGCATGTTCATTTTGGTCACTAATTTGGATATGTGCACCCACCTTTGTACTCCATTGCTGATGACTGGTCATTGGTCAAAAATCAAGACGTGTGAAGTTTATAAAACTGTTTGAATGATGTCTGTGAGTATAACAGAACTTATTTGGCAGGCGAAACCCCGAGGACAAACCATCCAGGAATTTATTTTTTGAGGTCACTCTCTTTTCAATGGGGTTTCTATATGGATCTAGATTTCTAAGGCACTTGATTGCAGTTCCTATCGCTTCCACTAGATGTCAACAGTCTTTAGAAATTGGTTGATGTTTATCCTTTGAGAAACGAAGAAGTAGGGCTGTTCAGAATGAGGGTCGAGTCTAGTGTACTGACGTGATTGGGGTGTGCGACCTGAACTCTCTCCACTTTGTTTTTATCCGCTATTGAACGCAGTTTAATTTGATCGATTATGTATGTAAAAAAATACCTAAAGTTGTATTAGGAAAGTGTTTTTAAAATTTTATTTAATTTTACCCCTTTTTCTCCCCAATTTCGTGGTATCCAATTGTTGTAGCAGCTACTATCTTGTGTCATTGCTACAACTCCAGTATGGGCTCGGGAGAGACGAAGGTTGAAAGTCATGCGTCCTCCAATACACAACCCAACCAAGCCGCACTGCTTCTTAATACAGTGCGCATCCAACCCGGAAGCCAGCCGCACCAATGCGCCGGAGGAAGCACCGTGCACCTGGCCACCTGCACCCAGCCCGCCACAGGAGTCGCTGATGCGCGATGAGACAGGGACACCCCTACCAACCAAGCCCTCCCTAACCCGGGTGACGCTAGACCAATTGTGCGTCGCCCCACGGACCTCCCGGTCGCGGCCGGTTACGACAGAGCCTGGGCGTGAACCCAGGGACTCTAATGGCACAGCTGGCGCTGCAGTACAGCGCCCTTAACCACTGCGCCACCCGGGAGGCCCCTTATTTGGAAAGTTGTTTGAAATGTTTGGGCAAAGATTACATGTAACTTTTAAGATATTTTGAAGTCATGTTGCGTGAATTGGAACCAGTGTTTTTCTGGATCAAACTTTTGGAGATATAACGATGGAATTAATTGAACAAAAGGACCATTTGTGATGTTTATGGGACATATTGGAGTGCCAACAGAGAAGCTCTTGAAAGGTAAGGCATGAATTATATCGTTATTTCTGAGTTTTGTGTCGTGCCTGGCAGGATGAAATATGATTGTCTGTGTTTGTTTGATGGGGTGCTGTCCTCAGATAACTGCATGGTTTGCTTTCGCAGTAAAGCCTTTTTGATTAACCTCTTACATTACCCCCCTACTTTTTTCAATTTCCGCCTGAAAACAAACCCAAATCTAACTGCCTGTAGCTCAGGCCCAGGACCAAGGATATGCGGACCAAGGATATGCATATTCTTGGTTTCATTTGAAAGAAAACACTCTGAAGTTTGTGTAAATGTGAATTGAATGTAGGAGAATATAACACAATAGATCTGGTTTAGATAATACAATGAAAAAACCATACGTTTTTTCAGTTTTATTGTTGTATCATCAATTTAAATTGAACAAGACAAAACAAACATTCAGATAAGATGATGGGGACGATTTCAGTGAAAAACATAAGAGGGCAACAGTGCTTGTGCAAAGTTTCAGAATGATAACTTCCAAAATGAGTGTGCTACATGACATTTATCATGAAGTCACCTATGTGTCCCACACAAGTGGCCAAATTGGTGAAGTTATACATTTTGAATGGAATAACTATATACAAAATACCAAAATGGTATTCTAACACCCACCCCCCCCCCCAAATGGAGAAAAAACATGAAGAAAAAAATATAGATTTACAAAATAACACTTTCAATATTTGGAAGACCCTCAGTCCTCTACACAATATTGTGCTGCTGATGCCAGGTGCCATAGCAGTGTCTTTCTGCTGTAAAGCAGAGGGTCACCAAGCATGTGGTGCAGGTGATGGGGGACTTCATTTTGCAAAGACAGCGACGCCTCCATGCTGTGCCCTTTTGGCCCTGAGGCACATCCATGCCTGCAGAAATACATTTGGGCAGATGAACACCACTTGTGGCAGGGGCTGGATGAACCAGCTTCAGTGGGGGATGGACACCATGGCACTGGGGGCTCCCATTCAGAGTCAGTGTCACTGTGAAAGAACATGTTCAGTTAGAATAGTTTCACAAATGAGCCCTGTATCAATAGGTATAATAAACAGATATACATATAGAGTACAGGGAACATAAGGTTGAATATATTATTATAGACCTGCTAGATCTACTGTCTCATTTATATTATGACAGACCAGCTAGATCTACTGTCTATTTTATATTATGACATTTCAGCTAGATGTACTGTCTCTATTATATTATGACAGACCAGCTAGATCTACTGTCTTTATTATATTACAACAGACCAGCTGTATCTACTGTCTCCATTTCACTTTGGCCATTGTTGTGGGTCTGCCCTCCCCTCAACAGCCTCAAATAGGCTATTTCATTTCACAAATAATATTTTATATTATTAATTTCATGTGTATATTTAGACTTAGATTTAGCTTTCCCTGACTTAGTCGCCATACTGATTGATATATAAACAGCTGAAGATGCGCTTTACCAAAACAACGCTGTGCGTAACATGTGTGGTTCCTTCCGGTATGAATCTTCAATGGCGAATGAACCTCTTTACGCCGGAGTTTACTACATGGGTTGGTCTTCCAACACATAAACATTACATATTGCCGTTTACGTCAGCTCTTTGGCTATCTACCCAGCAAGATTTCAAGACGATCAGTGGTCATTGGGTTAAAGTACAGTCAATCAACGAAACAGCGGTCATATCATTGGTGCACAATGATGTCATTACTTGTTGTCTTCAAATAGATTTCTTTCAGTCAATATGTCCCGCGAAATGACCTATCAGGTTTGTTTGTGTTACAAACCAGTTGTTTGCAATGAAACCAAACATGACTGGAAAAGTCACGTTTAGTTTGTGCATTTACATCGACTGTGTCATCGAAAATGGAATGAGACGGAATTCACGACAAGCGGTTCACAAAATGTTTCGTGTTAGGCTATAAAAATGGATTTTATCAAACAAAAGACCATTCATTGTGTAACAATGAGCATTGGGATTGAAAACAGAGGAAAATCGTCAAAGGAAAACAATTTATTTAATTGCAATTAGTGATGGTGTTACGCCTGTGCTGGTTGAAATAGTTTTTTATGGGGCTTTGTTCTCAGATAATCACATCATATTCTTTCGCAGTAAATCCTTTTTTAAATCTGACAACGCAGTTGGATTAGCAAGATTCTAGACTTTCGACCCATGTGAGACACTTGTATTTTCATGAATGTTTAATATGACTATTTATGTAGTGATCGCCGTATGTTGTCGAATTTCGGTGCGCAGAGAGGTTAACAAGAAGTTAAGATTTATTTTGACATATTGCAAGTGTATTTTCAAGAATGTTAAATATTTACAATTCTGTAGTTTGAATTTGGCACCCTGCAAATTCACTGGATGTTGGTCAGGTGGGACCGTAGCGTCCCATCTAGCCTAGAGAGGTTATACCCGTTATTGATGAGATCTTGTTTATGAAGTCTATAGTCCTTTACATATGATGGAAATGGTTGCACATGAGTTCTAATAAAATAGTTGACAGAGTTTTCAACTGCTCTAGCATTGAGCCTATTCCTGCAACCCCTGGTTTGTCTGGATAATTACCTTGTTGTGTTTTAGGTTTGTGTAATTTCTGAAAAATTTACAGGCATGGACGTATGGCACATTTGCAGCAAAGATATTCATATTCAGGTTTTGAGATAAGGTGGTTTAATAGGGCTCCAGATTAGAGCATATTTCCCTTTAGAACACTTGTGTGGGATCAACACTCAGTTTTCTATAGAAACGTTCATTGCTGAGTTGTCTTTGAATTTTTACTTTATGTTTTTCATAGTAAAAAAAAACTCACAAAAGCTCTGACAAAGGCCGTGAAGCCGATACGTAAACTTTTTAAAGATAAATGATACTATCAATAGCAGTGTGTGGTTTCCTTTAACCTTCATCTTGTTCAACTGTTACCATGCACCTGCAAAAAAGATTGATCAGATGTGCGAGTGCCTTTTGAGTTTTGAATTACTGTTTTTTGCTCTGCACTCTGAAATCTTTATATATACACAAAAAGAAAAGGACTTACCAAGTATACAAGCATTGTGCGAGTACCCTTTCATACATGAAGGGCACTTTTCGGCATTTACTGTATGATCCATGAGAATCTACATATTGCAAATGTACGGTCCCTTACTAGACGTCCGCCAAGGTTTGTAAAATTTGCTGATTTGCTGTGCCAGATGTTCCGGGAAGTCATCGAACGCAGTCTCTCGGACATTCGATTTCCGTAAAATTTTTTAAAAACATTTTGGTCATTTTTCCACTGTCCCGGTAAATTCCACCTGATGGAAAATGACTTAGAAGACGAAACTTGGTGAGCATAGATTTGGACTAAAGGGCTGTTTGCCCAGAGACAAGATGGCGTCGAGGCCTAAACTCTTTTTGAGTTAAGGCCATTTTTCTGGGATTAAAGGTCAAAAACGAAAATAGAGCGCTAATTTGACCACTTCACATCAAAGTACATGAACCTACAGTGTCAGGAGAAAAAGAACCAGCCATTTATCTATCATAATTTAAGAGAAATTATACATTATGTACAATTGGTGATGGTCAAAGAAATGTGTTACAGATCCAGTTGCAGCGTGTTCAGACAAATCCGTTAGGGTGGGTTTCGGAGCTCTGCCTACCCCAATGAGAATATGTCTTCACTTTCAGCTTCCTGTGACAACCGGAAGTGCCTTAAATTGAGGTCATAGAGGATGTTTATGACCATGGTGCTTGCCTACGGAGCTGTGAGGGGAACGGCACCTCAGTACCTCCAGGCTCTGATCAGGCCCTACACCCAAACAAGGGCACTGCGTTCATCCACCTCTGGCCTGCTCGCCTCCCTACCACTGAGGAAGTACAGTTCCCGCTCAGCCCAGTCAAAACTGTTCGCTGCTCTGGCCCCCCAATGGTGGAACAAACTCCCTCACGACGCCAGGACAGCGGAGTCAATCACCACCTTCCGGAGACACCTGAAACCCCACCTCTTTAAGGAATACCTAGGATAGGATAAAGTAATCCTTCTCCCCCCTTAAAAGACCTAGATGCACTATTGTAAAGTGGCTGTTCCACTGGATGTCATAAGGTGAAAGCACCAATTTGTAAGTCGCTCTGGATAAGAGCGTCTGCTAAATGACTTAAATGTAAATGTAAATGTTTGGAAGGGTTAACTTCTTTGGGACTGGGGGACAGTATTGAGTAGCTTGGATAAAAAGGTGCCCAACGTAAACTGCCTGCTACTCAGACCTAGAAGCTAGAATATGCATATAATTAGTATATTTGGGTAGAAAACACTCTGAAGTTTCTAAAACTGTTTGAATGAAGTCTGTGAGTATATATGAGTACAGCGCTCAGCCACCAAAAAAAGCCGGACAGATACCGGCCATATTGTGGAGTCAATAGAAGTCAGAAATAGCATTATAAATATTCACTTACCTTTGATAATCTTCATCGGAATTCACTCCCAGGAATCCCATTTCCACAATAAATGTTTGTTTTGTTCGATAAAGTCCATCATTTATGTCCAAATACCTCCTTTTTGTTGGCGCGTTTAGTTCACAAATCCAAATTCACAAGGCGCAGGCACTTAGTCCAGACGAAAAGTCAAAACAGTCCATTACAGTTTGTAGAAACATGTCAAACGATGTATAGAATCAATCTTTAGGATGTTTTATCATAAATCTTCAACAATATTCCAACCGGGCAATTCCTTTGTCTTTCGAAATGAAATGAAAGGGAACGCAGCTCGCTCTCACAGACGTGCGCGTGACTTAGCTTATGGCATTCTGCCAGACCCCTCAAATAGCTCTTATTCACTCCCCCTTCACAGTAGAAGCCTGAAACAAGGTTCTAAAGACTGTTGACATCTAGTGGAAGCCTTGGGACCAAATGTACACTGTATCTTGGATAAGCAACGACTTGAAAACCTACAAACCTCAGATTTCCCACTTCCTGGTTGGATATTTTCTCAGGTTTTTGCCTGCCATATGAGTTCTGTTATTCTCACAGACATAATTCAAACAGTTTTAGAAACTTCAGGATGTTATCTATCCAAATATACTTATAATATGCATATCTTCTGGGCCTGAGTAGCAGGCAGTTTACTCTGGGCACTTTATTCATCCAAGCTACTCAATACTGCCCCCCCAGCCATAAGAAGTTAACTAACCTCCAAACAAGCTTCAATGCCACACAACACTCCTTCCATGGCCTCCAACTGCTCTTCAACACTAGTAAAACCAAATGCACGCTTTTCAACTGTTCACTGCCTGCACCCGCCCTCCCGACTAGCATCACTACCCTGGACGGTTCTGACCTAGAATATGTGGACAACTACAGATACCTAGGTGTCTGGCTAGACTGTAAACTCTCCTTCCAGACTCATATTAAACAGCTCCAATCGAAAATCAAATCTAGAATCGGCTTTCTATTTCGCAACTGACTATCCTACTGATCCTCGACTTCGACGATGTCATCAACAAAATTGCTTCCAAAACTCTACATATTTGTCGCCAGACCCACTGGCTCCAGGTCATCTATAAGTCTATGCTAGGTAAAGCTCCACCTTATCTCAGCTCACTCGTCATGATAACGACACCCAGCACGTGCTCCAGCAGGTATATCTCGCTGATCATCCCTAAAGCCAATACCTCATTTGGCCACCTTTCCTTCCAGTTCTCTGCTGCCAGTGACTGGAACAAATTGCAAAAATCGCTGAAGCTGGAGACTTATTTTTCCCTCACTAACTTGAAATATCAGCTATCTGATCAGCTAACCGATCGCTGCAGCTGTACATATTCCATCTGTAAATAATCCACCCAATCTACCAACCTCATCCCCATACTGTTTTTATTTACTTTCTGCTCATTTGCACACCAGTATCTCTACTTGCACATCATCATCTGCTCATGTATCACTCCAGTGTTAATCTGCTAAATTGTAATTAGTTCGCTTCCATGGCCTTTTTATTGCCTACCTACTCATGCCATTTGCACACACCTTATATAGACTTTCTTTTTTTTTTCTATTGTGTTATTGAATGTACGCTTGTTTATTCCATGTGTAACTCTGTGTTGTTGTTTGTGTCGCACTGCTTTGCTTTATCTTGGCCAGGTCACAGTTGTAAATGAGAACTTGTTCTCATCTAATTTACCTGGTTAAATAAAGGTGAAATAAATAAAAAATATATCAATATTTTAGGTTTGATGATGAATACTATCTCCAAACGAATGGAACATCGATGGGCTCCACATTCACTCTGAGCTATGCTAACTTTATGTGGGTCTTTTTGAAGAATGTTTAATAATGAAAACGAATTTTTGAATAAAGTCATGAAGTGGTATTAATATATTGACAAAAAAAAATGCAAATGGGAAGGAACGGAAAAAGAGCTGTCAGATTTTATGGCACACCTCAATGACATTGACCCCAATCTCAAATTCACTATTGAATGTGACACTCAACGTGTTCATTACCTCAATATGTGGATTGAGAAATCAAATGGAACCCTGTTTACAGCTCTGTATAGAAAAGAAACAGACAGAAATACTCTTATTACAGGGGGACAGCTTCCATCCTGAGCCATTAAAAAGAGGACTTCCAAGAAGCCCGTTTTTCAGACTGCGCCGTATATGCCACTCCACAGAGGATTATCTAGAAAAAGCAGCTGAGATGCACACTAGGTTTCTTAGAAGAGGCTATTCACCACAATGTGTGGATGAAGCTCTTAATTTGATATTGGTAAAAACATGAGAAGAACTGCTGCAAAAAAGACCTGCTAAAGCTAAAGAACACTCCGTAATGTTTATAACCACAAATACTTTGAACTCGCGAAAAGTGGGAGACACGGTCAAGAAACACTGGCATATTTTATCATCCCACCCAGATTTGCCGGCTGAATTAAAAAACCCACCACTTATTGTGTATGGGAGAGGTCGCAATTTACGCGCTATATTGTTTCATGCCAACTGCCAGCCACAAATGAAAATCAGCCAGGCTCGTTTACGCCCTCTTCCAAATGGTAGCTATAAATGCAGAGGATGCGCACAGTGCAACAATATGATGAAGTGTGAATATTTCTGCCACCCACATACGGTTCCAAACAAATGGCATTATTACGTGTTCCACCACCCATTTTATTTACATGACTAAATGTCAATGTGGGCTCTGCTATGTAGGTAAAACCTCTCGTTTTAAAAAAAAAAAGTAAAAATAGTAAAAAAAAGTAAAAGTTAAATCAGGAGAAACGACAGGGATTATCCAGTCGCAGTACATTTTAATGACCTAAAGCATGACATTTCTACCTTTAGATGTTGTGGCATCGAGAAAGTTAAGATATCAGACAGGGGAGGAGATATTAATAATACTAATAGTAATAGTAAAAGAGAATGTTTGGGGATTTTCACCCTCCAGACATTATTTCCCAAAGGACTTAATGATGAAATGCCTAGGTATGTTATGTTGTGAATTTGAACATGAATAATGTCACTCTTTGGGTCTCGACCCCGCCCTGTGCAACTGGGTTCTGGACTTCCTGACGGGCCGCCCCCAGGTGGTGAGGGTAGGCAACAACATCTCCTCCCCGCTGATCCTCAACACGGGGGCCCCACAAGGGTGCGTTCTGAGCCCTCTCCTGTACTCCCTGTTCACCCACGACTGCGTGGCCATGCACGCCTCCAACTCAATCATCAAGTTTGCGGACGACACAACAGTGGTAGGCTTGATTACCAACAACGACGAGACGGCCTACAGGGAGGAGGTGAGGGCCCTCGGAGTGTGGTGTCAGGAAAATAACCTCACACTCAACGTCAACAAAACTAAGGAGATGATTGTGGACTTCAGGAAACAGCAGAGGGAACACCCCCCTATCCACATCGATGGATCAGTAGTGGAGAGGGTAGCAAGTTTTAAGTTCCTCGGCATACACATCACAGACAAACTGAATTGGTCCACTCACACTGACAGCGTCGTGAAGAAGGCGCAGCAGCGCCTCTTCAACCTCAGGAGGCTGAAGAAATTCGGCTTGTCACCAAAAGCACTCACAAACTTCTACAGATGCACAATCGAGAGCATCCTGGCGGGCTGTATCACCGCCTGGTACGGCAACTGCTCCGCCCTCAACCGTAAGGCTCTCCAGAGGGTAGTGAGGTCTGCACAACGCATCACCGGGGGCAAACTACCTGCCCTCCAGGACACCTACACCACCCGATGTTACAGGAAGGCCATAAAGATGATCAAGGACATCAACCACCGAACCACTGCCTGTTCACCCCGCTATCATCCAGAAGGCGAGGTCAGTACAGGTGCATCAAAGCTGGGACCGAGAGACTGAAAAACAGCTTCTATCTCAAGGCCATCAGACTGTTAAACAGCCACCACTAACATTGAGTGGCTGCTGCCAACACACTGTCATTGACCCAACTCCAGCCACTTTAATAATGGGAATTGATGGGAAATGATGTAAATATATCACTAGCCACTTTAAACAATGCTACCTTATATAATGTTACTTACCCTACATTATTCATCTCATATGCATATGTATATACTGTACTCTAGATCATCGACTGCATTCTTATGTCACTAGCCACTTTAACTATGCCACTTTGTTTACTTTGTCTACATACTCATCTCATATGTATATACTGTACTCGATACCATCTACTGTATGCTGCTCTGTACCATCACTCATTCATATATCCTTATGTACATATTCCTTATCCCCTTACACTGTGTATAAGACAGTAGTTTTGGAATTGTTAGTTAGATTACTTGTTGGTTATCACTGCATTGTCGGAACTAGAAGCACAAGCATTTCGCTACACTCGCATTAACATCTGCTAACCATGTGTATGTGACAAATAAAATTTGATTTGATTTGATTTTTAAGATTACTCTGATGTTTTTCGTACGATGTACCCAATGATAAAGCTTGCTATGTCCTCATTGTGGTTTTACACATGTGTTTAATACGTCTCATTTACACACTTTATTTGAATATTCATGAAATGCATAATGTTATATTTGGTAGCACTTATTTGTTTTTCCTTCGCCTACAACCCCTTTCGATGCGTGGAACGGATGTGGGTGGGGCTAGGTCTACATAAGGGTGCTATTTTTTTTTAAAGCTATAACGAAGGCCACAAGGCTGATATGCAAGCTTATTAAAGATTAGTGATACTATCAAGAGCAGTGTGCGGTATCCTATTTCCTTCATCTTGTTCAACTTTTACCATGCAACTGCAATAAAGATTGCTCAGATGTGCGAGTGCCTTTTGAAATTTGAAAAACAAGAACAACTAATTTTTTATAAAACCAACAAAAACAATGGGTGGGGGCAAAATTATACTACCACTGAAAAGGGCACTTTGGAGACTGGAAGGGCAAAGGGGCATGTGCTCTGCACAGGTAGAGCCATATCTGTTCACGTGCCTGTTAGCTATACCTAAATTTTTCCAGCCTCCTGGATTCCGGGCACATCCACATGTTTATGCATTCGTCACATTTCATTTCAAAGTAGTCATCAATTACTAAAGGTGTTAGGCCCCCAGGCATCTGTGAATGGTTTGTTTCCATTAGCACCTATCAATGACTGATTAACCTCTTTCATTATGCTGGTGTTATAACACAGGAATGGTTTTTGCCCTGTGCAACATGGTCGTATAATTAGGTTGCATGTTATAGAATCAAAGGCACTTGAGCACTCTAGATTCCTGTAGTAATAAGGTTGAGAAAGCCAAGTACTGTAAGATGTACAATAACAGGGCTATTTAACATGACGTGGTTCAAAGCCAAGATCATTCAATTAGGTCAGAAACCTACCTTAAGAGGTAGTTGTGGTTGGAAGCAGGTGTTGGGACATAACCGCTGTCTATAAGTCTGTACGTCTGTCTGTCTATACATTGAACTGCCTGTCTGTCTTTATTTAGCAAAATTGTAATTACTTGCTACTATGGCCTATTTATTGCCTTACCTCCTCAGTCCATTTGCACACACTGTATATAGACTTTTTTTTTCTATTGTGTTATTGACTGTACGCTTGTTTATTCCATGTGTAACTCTGTGTTGTTGTTTGTGTCACACTGCTTTGCTTTATCTTGGTCAGGTCACTGTTGTCAATGAGAACTTGTTCTCAACTAGCCTACCATGTTAAATAAAGGTAAATAAATAAAATAAAAATATTTCTCTCAGTCTAAACACATTTCCTTCATTTACAGATCAACAGACTATGGCTCCACCTATGAGAGGATGAATGACAAAGTGGGATCTAAGACGGTGCTCAGTTACCTGTATGTCTGTCCATCCAACAAGAGAAAGGTAAGACAAACTTCAAAAGAGTGATTTTCAATAACACAGTAATGACTAAGACTCAGAAGGACTTAATTACATTTAGTTGAGTTAAAGTGGAACTGAACTGTTTGTTGTCCATTCTCTGCTACCGCTGTTTGTTCTTTCTGATCAAATCATATGTTAAGGTTAGATGGTAGACTCAAATAAATATGGTTTGAATAAATATTTTCTTTCAAAGCATTTAAATGTTTTTGTAGTTCGTGAAATAACCAAAGTTTAATGACCACATTTAGCTTACATTGCCTTATACTGGCAGTTTGCCTGGACTTAGAAAGTCAATCCAAGATTGTTACCAAGCAACACTTACTCATACTGTAGTTATATCCTCAGAACATTTACCGTGACACAACACAGAGACCAGAAAGACCTGTTAGAAAGACAGAACGTATTCAAGGAAGAATCTTGTTGGTTTGTGGATAAACGCTGAAGCAAAACTAATTTCAAAAAGTAGGTGCATCTTCTCTGAGCCAAGTTTCTTTTTACTTTGGGAAGCAGAGCATCTATTCCACATTATAACACAGGTGTCTCAGTCTCCACTGAAACCTTTTTAAGGGTCATGTTAAGGTCCCTCACTAGCAGACCGTCCATGAATAAACTTTGCTCTGTTGGTAATGTGAGGGGAAAAGGGCCCCAGCTGGCTTACTGGGCCTCCCGAAGAGAGTCAAATCCGTTCATAGATCACTAGCACTGACTCTGAAAATGCCTCCATGGAAAGAGAGAGTTTGTGGGATACCGAGCTGATGGACTTAACCTGTGTCAGCCTTGGACTCAGTAATACCTAGGTCTGACCCTGTGACTATTTTCCCACTGACCGGCCATACTTAGTGATAGAGCCTATAGTCTAGTTGAAGGTAGAGTATGCCCATCAAGCACATTTCCAAGGTACAGGGATATAGGCTAACCAGTCCAAAGACACAAGATATGTGGACAGGCAACAGTTTTGCTGCCAAGGGCCTTATCATCTCCCATTCATGGTGATAACTGCAAGATCCTCAGTCTTTCTTCACCCAAGTTTGGGAATTACGTTGTAGTAGAAGCTAGCAACAAGATCCTATCATGTCCAGATGCCCACTATTGACCTCTGGCTTCCACCGATCCACAATGCTCCTCACCTTATCTCTTATCTCATTATCGATGGATGAGCCCAACTCTCTACTGGATAAGCTGGGCCATTTTCTTCCCATTCCAGTGGCCAAGCATAACATATGTGTGTATAGCATGAAAACACGAAGAGGATTATCTCTGTATCTGTTGAGATGAGGCAGTAATGACCCTTAAATCATTGTGACAATATATTTGTGTATTTAATGCCTCAAGGGTGTTTTTTCTCCCACGTGAATATAGCATGACAATCGATTGTTTTTCTCACAACAAGATTCTGTTAACGTCACCGACTATATTCTCACACGATGTCTAAAGGAACAAATCCAGAGGCTTGACCTTTCTAAGAGCAGATAATAGATTTGAATGATGGTGCTGACATTTATCTTCAAGCTTGTAAAGAAAACACCCCATCATGAATTGCCCTTATGCATGTTCAGCCTTATTTCGAGGTCTTCTGCACAGTTTGACTCACAACCACTTCTAATAATGAAGAGTCTAGCATTCTAAATATATAAATAGAATGAATAGACATAGAATGAATAGACATTCTATTTCTATGGTTGTAAATCGATTGATTCACCAGAATTTAGCCTTTTTAAACCTTTCCTACAGAGCACTCACTCACAGATAGGCCACAATTGATCTGTGTTTGACAAGATGAATCTGCTGTGAGAAATCCTCTCCTCCTCTCCTCCCCTTGTTTGTGGTCATCAGATGGCTCGAGCACCGTCCAACAGCAGGCTACAACACAGCAATGGCTATCGCTCTCCTCTCTTGATGATTAGCCTGGTTGCTGGACTCCCACCAACTAGCTGAACATCAGCAGATAACATGCAGAGGTTATCCTAACAACCTGTATTGATCTAAGCTTTGTTACCACCCTCACTCCCCTTTGATCCCGGGAGACGCATTGGTGATCAGTTGCCAAGTGGATATGGAGCAAAATCTTAATTACCCGGGCGATGCGATGGTATATTTGATGATGTGAAAGTTATTGACGATGCTGTGGGCTGTTACGTAAGCTCCCCTTGTGGAACTTAGTGCCCGTTAAACTGATTCAGGAACAGATGGACATGCCCATATCCATATGAGCCACATAAACAATCTCTGAAGGGAAATTCATTAAATCTACTGAGAGATGGGTTACGAGAAGGCTTTTAGTCCGGTTATGGTATTTGTCCAATACATTTTTCTATATTTTGTAAGATAAATTATGTTTGAACAGGGTTTATTCTTGAATATGTCACATGGCAAACAATATTTACTGTGCAGGAAATTAAATCAGGCGGGTTAAAGATTCATCGTCTTTGGCAGTTAATACATTTCCAGACTTCTCCAATTCCTTTTACTCTCAACATATAAAGTGTAATATTACACCTTCTGAAAAATGCAACAGTGATGTAGTGGATATACTGAGTGCAGCTATACAACAAGCCCTCAATAGAGATAGGTTTTAATATGCAGTGTATTACAGTAAATATAAAGGAAGCCTGGTTGAAAAGGACTCACTTAAATTATTATTAGAGAGCTGAGAAATGCTCAGTGTCTCCCTGTTCAGTGGTGAAGAAACACAGATCCACCCAGACCCTTCAAGGACTTCTAGCATTTCTACATTCCCCTCTATGTGGTGAGACAGAGAGAAAGGGCCTGACAGAAGAATAAAAAATGCAAGGTGAAATGCATTTTCCACTCATAATAAATGCTGTTGCTTAATACAATATTATGAAAAATGATTAGACCTGACATTAGAAACTATTTAATTACATGTGACAAAGCCCTAAGACACTGGGAGAAATAGACGGGGCCCTTCGCAGTCCCTCGGTGAGGACAATGAATGGCAAAATTCGAAGGTCGGCAAACAACAATAAATTGAAGGAACATTGTTTTTTTTAGCTTTAATGAAAAACAATTTATCTAAATCACCACCAGGGAGATTCCTAGTTAAAACTTGGGAAAGAGGGGTGGGGAGGATTCCTAGTTAAAGCTGGGGAAAGTGGGTGTTATTTTTGTCAGTGACAAATGCGCTGCTGTTCTTTCCTATTCAAATCTGTTGCAGGGAAAGAAAACACAGCAGTTTGGGCTGTGGCGCTATCCAAGTCACGCTTTTCCCTTCTCCTTTTCTGTCCAGGTTTAGTAGTTAATTATCATTAAAGCCAGGTGTCAGGTTAATGTCTTATTGCATTACATCACAAAGAGAAGGCATATTTGAGCTATGTATGTCTCATTAATCAATACATCTATGGATTACTTTGAGAAAATAGGCCCTGGTTCTATATAGTGGAAATGCTTTTTAGGGATATTTCTGTTTTGAGAGTAATGAACTGTGATGAAAATGTCTGCTTTACTTCCCCTCACAAATAAATCATATTATACCAAGATATAGATAGTACACCAATAAGGTCAGATTTTGTTACAATGTAGCCAATGTAGTCTTTAATTTTTTTAAAATATCATACAGGCTTCCAAACAAAGGGCTTTTGTCACGGATCCCTCCGGAACTGTCATTACGCACACCTGGTCCCTATTCCCTTTTGATTAGTACTTGTAGAAAAGGCCCATGGAGTTGGTGGAATACTCCTTTAATTCATTGCCATTTACTCAGCTGGGCCAGGGGCGCTTTAATTAGGTCAGGTGGAAATGTCCGACAGATCTCAACTCCATAAAAGGAGGAAATTGCCATCGCCTGATCTCGCTGCTTTCTCTTCCTTAACTCCATCTCATTCAGAAGTTCTGTGCGTCCATGAATCCACGTAAGTCCACCGACTCTGTTACCTTTCTGAATTATCTGTGGCGATCGGGAGAGTGGGCCATTCAGTTATTGTTTATAGTTATCACCGCGGAGCGCGGCTTGGAGCGCAGCTTCAAACATATTATGTAATGTGAATTGTCAATGACCACATTCCCCGTTTGTATTCTTTCATGATTTATGATAAATAGTTGTGAGCCTAAATGACTCGCGGATGATTACTATTGACTTCTTAATGAACTGGACTGTTGAATTCCCTAATTTATGTTAATAATGACTGATATGATTTGATATTTGATTGTATACATGTTATTTGTTTCCTTTGTGATGCAGCACAGACTACCCAGTAAATATACCACTTTATGGTTAAAGGAATTCCTGCCTCAGTCTCATACATTCCTCTGTCACCTGACACGTGACCACCTGTTCACCTTCACTGTCAGTCATCCTACCTGTCCAGCTACCCACACAGATTCCACTAATCTTTCAATGGTCCTTCGAGCGGGATGATGACTGAACCAAAGACAGGTGAAAAGGAAATGGAGGCGGAGAGGGAAGAATTGTCTCCACTGGAAGGAAGAAGAGAGGAGGAGAGAGGAGCTGAGGGAAGGTCTTGGAACAAAGGAAATATCCAGGAGCTAAGCCTAAAGCAACAAAGGCTTCATCCTCAACTACCAGCAGCACCAGAAGAACCAGGCAAGCCCCTGGTTATCTTAAGGATTATGTGGTCGAGGTTCCGACATCAAAGGGCAAGCCCACCAGAGCTCAAGGTGTTGATGGATCAACTATACATTTCAGCCATCAACCATCCCCTCTGAGCCAAGGACCGGAAACTGCTTTGGAGCAGGAAAGTGGTCTACGTGAAGAACCTATGGAGGAGGTAACTCCCACTGCACAGGTCGACCAGCTTCCAGAGGCAGGCTCCGCTCACCCCTTAACTAATGGGAAATCGTCGAAGCACTCTAGACGGAGTGGGAGTTCGACCAGTGGATACCCCTTTGGAAGTGGCCATGGCAGCCGCCATTCACTAGCCCTCAGCGATTCACAGACCGCTGTCCTACAAGAGAGGATGAAACTATTAGCTTTGGAAGAAATTGAGCGACAGATTGAGGAGGAACGACAGGCTGACGAACGATGTCACCAATTGGATGTGCAGGCCCGTAGAGCTCTACAGGAAAGGGAATTCATTGCCAAGGACCTGGCACAGCAGCGACGGCACCGTCAAGCCAGAAGGGAATTGGAGGAGGCACGGATGGTCACATCCTTCCTGGAGAGGAACGAACAGGGAGTTGACCTGACCACCCCTCCACATGGACCTGAACTGTCTGCCTTTCTTTCCCAATCTGCCCCTCTGGTACAGCATGGCACACAGTCCTCGGAGGCTCCGGGGTCAACAGCCAACACGGAGCACGGAGACAGGCCGCTCCGCCAGTGACACAAGTTAGCATTCCTCCATCTGGACAAAGCATCACTCCTTCGCCTTTCCGCCAATTACCAACCAAGGCAAATCGTTCCTTTCGTCCAGGGCCAGGCCAGTCCTCAAACAACAGGTCAGAGGGCTCTCGCCCAATTCCGGCTGCCACAAATGGAGGGTCTGGGACAGTAGGGGACCGGCCCAATGAGGCCACAGTGGGCTCATCAGAAGTCCCGGGTTTATCCTTCACGCAACCAGAAGAGGGAGCCAACATTATGCAACTTCTAGTAGCCTCAGCCTATGGAATTCCCAGACCCAAACTGCCATACTTTGAAAATGGAAAGGAGAGTGAATTTGTCCTTTTGGAAATGGCATTGGAGAGCCTACTGGGTATTCACAGTCATCTGTCAGAACGCTACAAATACCAAGTACTAATGGATCATTTGCGGTTTCCCAGTGCATACAGGCTGGCCCAATCCTTTATGCACTCCGCAACACCATACACTGCAGCTCTCCAGGCCCTGAAGGCGAGATATGGTGAGCCACGTCAGCTGGTCCAGAATGAACTAAACAACATCCTGAACACGTCTCCAATTAAAATGGGAGACCATGCTGCCTTCCAAGAATTCTCCCTGGCTGTCCAATCCCTGACCTCGATGCTCCAATCCGTTGAAGGAGAAGACGGGAACGAGCTTAAATGTGGCTCCCACGTGGACAGGCTTCTTAGCAAACTTCCAGTGTACCTCAGAGACAGTTTCATTGAACATTGTTTGAATAAGGGCATCCTGAAAGAGGGCTCGAAAAGCACCTATGCTCTCAGAGACCTGGCCGCATGGTTGGAGGTGAAGGCAAAGGCGAAGAGCATCGCTCACCAGGCCACAATATCAGCCATAGCCAACAGGGGAAGGAAGGAGTTTGAATGCCAGCAGGGACAGAAAAGGCCAAATCCCACTACCATGTACTTAAATAGTGAGGCCGGGGAGGAACCCGGGAGGAAGACCCCTCTCAAGAGCAAGAACATCAAATTCCAGCCTTACTGCCCATATTGCAATAGTAAGGGGCACTTCCTTGGCTCATGCCCCAGAGTAAAAAAGCTCACTCAAACTCAATTGAAGGCCTGGATCACTTCAGGCGAGCGATGCTACAAGTGTGCCCGTAGCCATAAGGTGGAGACCTGCACATTGAGGAAACCCTGCAACCGCTGTAAAGAAATCCATCTCACCGTGTTGCATGATCTAATTCCCCAAGCAAAGAAGGAGCAGAGTATGCTCATGGTAGGAGCTGCAAAGGAGCTGTATCTCGACCAGCAGAACCGGTCTCCAAGGGTCATGTTGAAGGTGGTCAAGGTCACTCTGCAAAGTGAAGGGAGAAGCATTGATACATTCGCCGTTCTAGATGATGGGTCAGAAAGAACAATCATTCTCACAGCGGCCACCCGTCAGCTTAACCTGGAAGGGACCCCCGAGACCCTTAATCTCAGAACGGTGCGACATGATGTTATCCAAATGAAAGGCTCTGCTGTAACCTTTAGCATTTCACCTTCAGGAAACAGGGACGTGGCCTATAACATCACCAATGCCTTCACGGCAGATGGCTTGAATCTCGCAGAGCACTCCTGCCCGGTAAGTGTTCTACAGAAACAATATCCTCATCTACGAGGATTGCCTCTTCCTAACCTGGCCAGAGTAGCACCACTTATCCTGATTGGGTCAGACCACCCACATCTCGTCACCCCGACTGAGCCTATACGAGCTGGACCAGAAGGAGGACCCATTGCTGTCCATACATCCTTGGGTTGGGCTGTGCAAGGTCCATCCCATCTACTTCTCTCCACCCAAGCTGTACAGTCACAGCAAGTCCTCTTCACCAGAAGCAATCCAGATGCAGCCACTGACCTCCTTCGGAATGTTGAGATGCTCTGGAAGATGGACACCTTCTCCAACCGGAAGCTACAGGAGGTCACTCGCTCGAAAAATGACTCCTATGCATTAGACCTCCTGGAGAAGAGCACCACCACCACTGAAATGGATGGCGTTCGCAGGTATGCAACCCCACTGCTACGGGTGCCCAACCATCCTCCTCTGGCAACCACGACACGGGCTGTACTCCCACTACTGCGTGGAACGGAGCGACGCCTGGTGAAGAATCCTGAGCTTGCAGAAGTTCATAACCGAGAGATTCATAACCTTGTGAAGGCAGGCTATGTCACTGAAGTGACAGCTCATGAAGAAGGAAACGCACTCCGTGAATCCTGGTATCTCCCTCACCATGTTATCCAGCAACATGGTGGGAAGTATAGACTTGTCTTCAACTGTTCATTCCAAGCAGCTGGTCAAAGCCTGAATGACTGTCTACTCCCGGACCAACCTTAGGTCCTTCCTTGCTCGGTGTCCTTCTCCGGTTCCGGCAGCACTCTACAGCCATCAGTGGAGACATCAAAGCCATGTTTCATCAGATTCGTTTACTGCCTTCCGACACCACACTGCTCCGGTTCATATGGCGAGATATGGAACGAGATGCAGAGCCCACAATCTATGAATGGCAGGTACTCCCATTTGGCACCACCTGCAGTCCTTGCTGTGCCATATACGCTCTGCAGAGACACGCACGGGAGCATCCAGACAGTGACCCAGAAGTATTGGATTCAGTGGAAAATGCATTCTATGTGGATAACTGCTTACAGAGCATCCCATCTACGGCTGAAGCGAAATCACTCCTAGATAAAGTGCGGAATCTCCTGTCCAAAGGGGGATTTGAGGTCCGACAGTGGGCTAGTAACAGAGCAGAGGTTATCCAGCACCTCCCGCCACAAGCTAGGTCCAGTAGCAGTGAACTATGGCTAACGCAGTCTGGTGCAAACCCAGAAGAGCCCACTCTAGGACTGAGGTGGAGCTGCATACCGGATACCCTGGGGTATAAGCACCGCTCATCCCCGAGTACCGAAACCCCCACTCTGCGCACCATCTATCGGACCCTTGCCAGTCAATACGATCCCCTTGGGTATATCCTGCCATACACAACACGGGCCAAAGTCTTAGTCCAGGACCTGTGGCAGACCAAGAGGGACTGGGATGAACCAATCCACCCGGCTGACTTAGTGGAACGATGGATCTGTTGGGAAACTGAGTTAACGGAGCTCTCTGATGTCCAAATGCCAAGATGTTATGTACCATCCTGTGCTGACCAACTGGGATCATGCACCTGGAACTGCATGTGTTCTGTGACGCTTCGGAGCGAGCCTATGGGGCGGTTTCCTATCTTAGAGTGGAGGATAAGGCAGGCCACACCCATGTCTCCTTTGTCATGGCCAGGTCCAGGGTCGCACCCAAGAAGCAGTTGTCAATGCCTAGGCTGGAACTCAGTGCTGCCCTTTCCGGAGCCCAGTTGGCCTCTACCTTGCGAGCCGAGCTCACCTTGCCAATCCAACGGGTCATCTACTGGAGTGATTCAACCACTGTATTGACCTGGCTCAAGTCGGAGTCCTGCAGGTATAAGGTGTTTGTCGGAACTCGCATTGCGGAAATCCAAGAACTAACAGAAGTCCAGGACTGGAGGTATGTTGATAGCATAAACAATCCTGCTGATGACATTACTAGAGGTAAAACCCTTAAGGAATTGGCTAAACCCCATCGCTGGAGCTTGGGACCACCATTCTTGTCCCAACCAGAGAAAGAGTGGCCGACAGCCCCCAGGCGTGCGGCCCCTCCGCAACCAACTGAAGCTCATGAGTTAAGGAAGTCCGCCCAATGCTACAGCATTTCTACGGAACCAACAACGGCTCTCCCTGACCTAACACAATCCCACACACTGCCGGATCTGATCACAGCCACAGACCAGACCTCAGATGGGGTGGCTTTATACCTACCTCCCATGGCAGAGACACTACTCCTCCAGCAAGCACAAGCGGTTAGCTTCCTGAGGAGTTGAAAGCTCTGAAAGCAGGTAGGGAAGTGGCTAAGGGCAGCAGTCTTCTCTCTCTTGCCCCAGAATATGATCCAATCCTTGGAGTGATCAGAGTCGGAGGGAGGCTGCGCCAAGCAGAGGTTTTGGACCCAGATGCTATCCACCCAATTATCCTTGACTCCAGACACCCTCTTACCAGGCTCCTCATCAAGAGTTATGATGAGCAGCTTCTCCACCCAGGGCCAGAGAGGGTCTATGGGGAGATGAGGCGGAAGTACTGGATAATTGGAGGACGAGGAGCCATTCGTAAGCACCAATACGCCTGCGTAGAATGTCAGAGATGGCGGGCCGGAGCTACGGTGCCCAAAATGGCAGATTTACCCCTGCTCGCTTGCGCCTCCTTAAACCACCCTTCTGGTCAACAGGAGTAGATTGCTTTGGCCCCTTGATGATCAAGTTAGGTCGTCGTGTGGAAAAGCGCTGGGGCATTCTATTCAAGTGTTTGACAACCAGATGTGTCCACCTGGACCTACTGGAAAGTTTGGATACTGAAGCCTTCCTCATGGCCCTACGGCGGTTTATCTCCCGACGAGGGAAACCCTGCGAGATTCTGGCTGACAGAGGTACGAACTTCAAGGCAGGAGAAGCCAGGTTGGAGGAAGCCTTCCAAGCCATGGAACCCAGCCTCCAGGATCAGCTGATGGACCAACAAATCTCATTCAAATTTAACCCTCCAGGCGCTCCTCATTTTGGAGGAACATGGGAGCGAGAGATCAAATCTGTAAAGACGGCCTTACGAGTCGTACTAGGGGACCAAACTGTCACTGAAACTGTCTTGAGGACCGTCCTGATAGAGGTGGAAGGAATTCTGAACTCCAAACCCTTGGGATATCTCTCTGCAGACATCGCTGACCCCGATCCGGTTACACCGAATATGCTCTTGATGGGACGACGAGATGCGTCACTTCCTCAAGCCATGTATGCTGATACCAACCTCGTAGGCAGACGCCGGTGGCGACACAGCCAAATCTTAGCTGACCATTTTTGGGCCCGATTCATTCGGGATTACCTACCAAGTCTGCAGCACAGAGGGAAATGGCGGAGAGAAATGGCCAGCCTGGAAACTGGCCAAGTAGTAATGATGGTGGACCCTCAGCTGCCTCGAGCCTCCTGGCCGGTGGGCCGTATAACTAAGACCATGCCTGGGATCGATGGTCGTGTTAGATCAGTGGAGATCCAGGTGAAGAACCGGACATATATCCGGCCAGTTGCCCGACTGATTCCTCTCCCTGAGATGACAGAGGACGGGGAGCAATGAGCCTTTTTTGAAGAGTGTGGAATTTAACAAATTTCCGGGGTGGCTGTAGAAAAGGCCCATGGAGTTGGTGGAATACTCCTTTAATTCATTGCCATTTACTCAGCTGGGCCAGGGGCGCTTTAATTAGGTCAGGTGGAAATGTCCGACAGATCTCAACTCCATAAAAGGAGGAAATTGCCATCGCCTGATCTCGCTGCTTTCTCTTCCTTAACTCCATCTCATTCAGAAGTTCTGTGCGTCCATGAATCCACGTAAGTCCACCGACTCTGTTACCTTTCTGAATTATCTGTGGCGATCGGGAGAGTGGGCCATTCAGTTATTGTTTATAGTTATCACCGCGGAGCGCGGCTTGGAGCGCAGCTTCAAACATATTATGTAATGTGAATTGTCAATGACCACATTCCCCGTTTGTATTCTTTCATGATTTATGATAAATAGTTGTGAGCCTAAATGACTCGCGGATGATTACTATTGACTTCTTAATGAACTGGACTGTTGAATTCCCTAATTTATGTTAATAATGACTGATATGATTTGATATTTGATTGTATACATGTTATTTGTTTCCTTTGTGATGCAGCACAGACTACCCAGTAAATATACCACTTTATGGTTAAAGGAATTCCTGCCTCAGTCTCATACATTCCTCTGTCACCTGACACGTGACCACCTGTTCACCTTCACTGTCAGTCATCCTACCTGTCCAGCTACCCACACAGATTCCACTAATCTTTCAGTACTTGTATAAGTGTTCCCTTTGTTCACCATTGTCTTTGTCGGTTATTGTTACAATGTCCATTGGTGCGTGTGAGTACCTGTGCTGTGTGTTTTGGGCTTTCGTGCCCTTGTCGATTCCGCAGAGGATTATGGGTCTCGTCCCGTGTGTTAATCATTGCGCGCATGTGTTATTAAATCAAGGTACTCATCGCTCTTTTTCTTTGGGTTTCGACCCTGTGTTTTGTTTAGTGTTGTTTGGGCTTAAAAAAAACTATTACACATTCCTGCGTCTGTCTCCCGAATCATTCATGCCAACGTGACAGCTTTATCTTAAATAAGTTGTGTCAATGGTGTGTACTTTCACAGAATCTTAGGTTTTAAACTATGAGCATGTACTCTTATTTACAGAATTATACTTAATATGTACCGTACATTTGTGTTCCTATTATGATTTTAGTTTTACAGATCTTGCTCTGTTCCTTTCTCATGAGGCTCATTTCTAACAAATATGCAACAAAACATTTAGATTTTCACTGAATTCATGACAAAATGAAAGTAGAGACTGTATTATTCCTAGCATGGAAATATAATTTCTCCCTCTGTGGTAACATTGAGCTCTGTGGTAACAGTAAGACAAGACATTTATTATCACAGATTTAGATATTGTTCAAAACAAAACTTGTAGTCATGCTTGGTAAACTGCAAGTTGTGGAGCTCTCTCTGGCTACACAGGTGTGTTACAGAATACCATAGCATAACAGGCTATTGATCAACAGTATATTCTTAAAACTTATCCTATTCTTTAACATAGCAACTTATTGTTGTAGTTGTGTTGTGGCCCCTCATGGTTGACTTATAGGTCCACAGGGGTATTCTGAACCACCTCTATGTCATTAAAGGGAATATATCTGGAGAGAGGTGACTGGAAGCCAAAGTGCACCAAAGAACAGACCTGTGAGTGCACTGGAAGAGGCCAAAAAACCATGGCAACAGAGCGCGAGAGGCACATTTGTCAAATTAAGTTTAAAACAAAGTGAAGGTGTAGCGCTAGTAGCAGCATGTTGCATGCCAACCACCAGACCTAGAGTGCTGGCATGGCTAATCCCTTGATCTCTCTCTCTCTCTCTCTCTCTCTCTCTCTCTCTCTCTCTCTCTCTCTCTCTCTCTCTCTCTCTCTCTCTCTCTCTCTCTCTCTCTCTCTGTCTCTGTCTTCCTCTCTCACCCTCACCCCTCTTCTCTCTCTCTCCATCCCACCCCCTTCTCCCTATCTTCCAGATAATGGTGCTGACAGACCCTGAGTTTGAGAGCAGTGTGCTCATCAGCTCGGATGAAGGAGCGAGCTACCAGAAATACCGCCTCAGCTTCTACATTCTAAGCCTTCTGTTCCATCCGACACAGGAGGATTGGGCCCTAGCCTACAGCCACGACCAGAAGGTGAGCTCCATGTCGTTTTTTCACCACAGTTGGTTGTTTGATACAGTATGCTTTGGATTTTGAACTGCGTTACAGTCGGATAAAGCTCCAAGCTGTTGATGTTTTAACTTAATTCCATCCCTGTTCCAACGGTGCCATATTGGTTAGTTGAATATTCTTCTGCCGTGATTTAATGATTTATTTACCTTCTTGAAGTTTTGATTAGAATTTTGATTATTGTTATCCATTGATACTTTAGTTAGATTTTACCTTATTTAATTACCATTGGAATTTGAGTTAGATGCAATGAACATGTTTGTGTTATAACATGATTACAATTACACAGTAACTTTACTTGTAACTGCTATGGAACATTCTAATATTCATTAGAAGATGTCAGCACAATTGGTCTGCAAACCACATACATTGACAATGCAGTCCTATACACCAGTGCTCTCATCTGTAACCTTCCCTGTACAGTGGTCTCATGTTGAGGAGAGCTCTGTACCCCCCATTCACACACAGGTCATATCCCATATAACTTCCCGTGAAGAAGACTTACCATTATGGCCAATGAGTCTTACCTGGCTACCAAGATGGCTATCACACAGGGGAGTCTGGTTGAGGTGGAGGAGGGAGAAGACTGAAACCTGGGTTGCTAACTGACCCCAATATCAGTCCTAACAATGAAACCTGGACCGATCCAAAGGTTGTAATTTGCTAACTTTTGGTCTGTGATGGCCTTCGTTTTAGAATGTGGACTACACTAGTTTGTAACAGAACCTTTAGGGCTGTTTAATGTACACTATAGATGTTGGTGATATTTTGTTTGCATTAAAAGGCTGGACCTTTGTGGACATGGAACACTCTCAGAAGACATACCTTTGTGGACATGGAACACTCTCAGAATAAATAGCTTTGTGGACATGGAACACTCTCAGAAGACATACCTTTGTGGACATGGAACACTCTCAGAAGACATACCTTTGTGGACATGGAACACTCTCAGAATAAATAGCTTTGTGGACATGGAACACTCTCAGAATAAATAGCTTTGTGGACATGGAACACTCTCAGAATAAATAGCTTTGTGGACATGGAACACTCTCAGAAGACATACCTTTGTGGACATGGAACACTCTCAGAAGACATACCTTTGTGGACATGGAACACTCTCAGAATACATACCTTTGTGGACATGAAACACTCTCAGAATAAATAGCTTTGTGGACATGAAACACTCTTTTTTTCTATATTCAAACAGCTCTGTCACGGGATTTGGCAGATCACTTTAATATTTGTCTTCAGTCTTTTTGTATTCAATGCAGGTCAACATCTATCTATTTACTCAATGTCAGGAGTAAGCTGTTCAATTTAGAGTTCTTGAACTCTGGATGACCTCTCTTGACTCTTATCTCAGAATGTGTGGGCAGTGTAAAGACATGATTACTATTGATGTAGCTGCTCCTCTCTCTCTCTCTGACTGAGGGCGATACAATTAGAGTGTCTGTGACACGTCTCAAAAAAGTATGAGGGTGGAAAGCACTTAAAGAACTCAACATAATACAGAACTTTTTTTCTTCTTATTCCTCTGGGGTTTTTGAACTGTTCAAGTCTCCTAATTGACTTCAGTTTTCGAGCTGCTTGTCTTATAAATCTTTTAACAAGAGCTGTTATGCTAGACAACGTCAGGCCCAAGTTTTTTAGTGCAGTTCAGTTATTCATGTCACACCCCCCTCCCTGCCGTAAGATTCAAACTGAGAAAGCAAAGATTATATTTTTCTGAATGCATTTATAGTCTGAGATTTATTGGGTTGGGGGGGTTAGGAAGCTAGTGGTGGAAGTTTCAAGGGAGAAGTGAAGACTAACCTTTTTAAAAAACTCAAGTCCCCTCGATTTAAGTTATTTTCCATTCTTAATATTTTGCATGTCGGCTCACACACCTCGTTGGACATGCGAGACAAGGCCTTGGGTCGCTAATGTATTGTGTAACTGATATGTTCATCAAAACGTTAACTTTGTGGGAGCGTTGAGTTCAAGTATTCAGTACCCATTGCAATTACTGTGGTCACCTGGGGATATGTGGTTTTGGTTTCATTATGTAGTTGGAAGTGTTAATGAGAGCAGACAATTTACCTCAGAAAAAGCTGCTAGTGTAGATAAAATGACATTAGCACAGACAGACATAAAACATTGATTCTGAAAAAAGGATGAAGCCTAACAATATCTACCCTGTTTAAGTTCAACCTTAGCTCCCTTAGCACCAGTCTTTTAATACAAGTGTTCCCTGTGTTTAATGACACCCTTATTCAGGTTTCTGGTGTTCAAATATTTTAGTTTTGTGTATGTCAAGAGGAGAACCCCAGGTGGCTGACATAACTTTGTTTTTCCCAAATAATGTTCCTGTCAGCCACCTGTAGTCTCCCACTCAGACTCAAAATGTCAGATGAAGAACGTCAGTCTACCGCATTCGTTACAACAACCAAATCATGCTGCTCTTAGATAGTTGACATGTTGTAGATGTATTTATTCACACTTCCTTTCAACCTTTGAAAAAAGTGAGCAAAACACTTTTCACTTCAGATGTATCAACAGAAACAAGTCACATTTCTTCACACGGTCAAACGAGTTCACAGTATCCAACGTTCCAAGATAAAAAATAATAATAACTCACAACAAATTAATTTGGATCACCTGCATACACCATTTGCAGGCAACCCAACACAACGCCTAAGTCCCGTTTGAAGCGAACGTCACCAACTCATTATGTGGTTATTTTTAATTCCAACCACTGGGAGAAACAATCAGTATAGCCAGACAGCGCCACTAGAATAAAGCCTCGGTGTATCTCAGGTTTATTTGTGACTTCTCCGGTCTCTAACTCACTTGCCCTACAGTGCGTAAAGGGATTTGATTAGCCCCTTGTCTGCATTAGGTTTGTTGTCTGTTACAGATAGCAGGATTAGTGTCATTAGTCAGGTGGGGGAAGGATGGCTTAAAGCCCAAAAGATTATAATACAATTAACTATAACTAAATGGAGTTATGGAGTGGGTTCTTCCTGGTGAGGACAAAGCTAGAGAAGGTGTTGTGGAGGGGGTTTCCTGCTCAGGATAAAGCTGGAGAAAGTGTTTTGCAGTGTGTTCTTCCTGCTGAGGATAAAGCCGGAGAATGTGTTGTGGAGGGGGGTCTTCCTGCTGAGGATAAAGCTGGAGAAGGTGTTGTGGAGGGGGTCTTCCTGTTGAGGATAAAGCTGGAGAAGGTATTGTGGAGGGGGGGGGGGGGTGTCTTCCTGCTGAGGATAAAGCTGGAGAAGGTGTTGTGGAAGGGGGGGTCGTCCTGCTGAGGATAAATTGGAGAAGGTGTTGTGTACGTGGCCAAAGACCTTCTTTTCATCTTATCCAACAAATGTAAATGCCTAGAGATTGCTAAATAGAATTGGCACCTGAATTGGAAGCTGTGCTACGGTCAGGTGACATGAACATTTAGCTCATTAGCCATGCAAACCATATCATCTACTTTTGTTTTTCATTGCTCAGTATTTTGTATTATTTGTTGAATATAGTATTTTTGATCATCTTTCTCAAAAGGTGTCAAATATTTTGGAACTGACTGTATGTGGGTATGACATCCTTTTGTCTTTTTACAATGGGCAGCTTCTGTATTGCATTCCAAGCCCCAGTTGCAAGGCTAAGGCAGGCTACCTTCATACAGATACTGGGTTATTGGGTATTGGGTTATGTCTTATGACATAAGGTATTGGGTATTGGGTTATGCCCTTGGTGAAGACCACACGTCCACAGGGTGTATTTAGAATTCCTATCCACTCACCTGAAGGCTTTGATATTTCAGGATCGTCATAACCTTTATGTGGGGGAGCTGTCAGTTTATTGGTATTCTGCTGTCAATTCATGTGGGTGGGATACGGTGTGTGTGTGTGTAGAAGGGTGTGTGTGTGACAGGGAGTGGGAGAGAAGATGATTAATTAAAGTTTGTTTACCTGGGGCCTCCAGAATATTCTCACTTCTTTCCCTCAGTTTACCCTCCAAACCCCCAACTATCTGAGATCTCTTTTACACGGGGTCAAAATCGCCTAATTTTAATGAAACAAATGGGCCCATATTACCGTGACAGTGAGGGAGAAAACACGGTTTGCATATGTCCCTTCCCTGAACTTGCACTGATGGTGATCTGACACTTTATTACACTTCTCCCACTCCCTCTCTTGTTTCACCCTGTCCCTGCCTTTTGATCCCCCTCTTCTCCTCCGTCACAGACAGAAGTCAGAGTGTGTATCTCAGTATCTCGGCCAGGGACAAGGCTGACATTTACCTCTGCAAATAGGATCAGCTGGGTATCAGTGCCAGAGCTGCCATCCTTCCAGCATTTTTCTGTGGGGAAGAAGTAATAGTCGACGTGATGGATTCTGCCTTTTGCTGAACCTCGCCTCCTAACTACAGTCCAAGAGCCTCGTTCTGTGGCCGGCTCCAGTTTCATATGTCACTAACATGACCCGGTCTGCATTTTTTCTTGTTTATCAGTATAATAAAGTCTCTCTCTGAGGGAGAGCGATAGTGAAAGGGATGGTCATTTTGAAACCATTATTGTTTATGGTCATTTCAAGCTGCCAGCCAACAGTATTGGTTTCCTCATCATTTGTTAGAAATAGGTGATTATCAAAGCAGCTTCCTCTTTCAGTGGAATGTTGATGTGGACTGGAGTTGGACTATACTGGAGTTGGACTATACTGGAGTTGGACTATACTGGAGTTGGACTATACTGGAGTTGGACTATACTGGAGTTGGTCTATACTGGAGTTGGTCTATACTGGAGTTGGTCTATACTGGAGTTGGTCTATACTGGAGTTGGTCTATACTGGAGTTGGTCTATACTGGAGTTGGTCTATACTGGAGTTGGTCTATACTGGAGTTGGTCTATACTGGAGTTGGACTATACTGGAGTTGGACTATACTGGAGTTGGACTATACTGGAGTTGGACTATACTGGAGTTGGTCTATACTGGAGTTGGTCTATACTGGAGTTGGACTATACTGGAGTTGGACTATACTGGAGTTGGTCTATACTGGAGTTGGACTATACTGGAGTTGGACTATACTGGAGTTGGTCTATACTGGAGTTGGACTATACTGGAGTTGGACTATACTGGAGTTGGTCTATACTGGAGTTGGTCTATAGTGGATTTGGTCTATAGTGGAGTTGGTCTATACTGGAGTTGGACTATACTGGAGTTGGACTATACTGGAGTTGGATTATACTGGAGTTGGACTTTACTGGAGTTGGTCTATAGTGGAGTTGGACTATACTGGAGATGATCTATACTGGAGTTGGACTACACTGGAGTTGGTCTATACTGGAGTTGGACTATACTTTGTCGATACAGACTACTATACTCTGTCGCAGTAGCGCAGAGTTGGTCTGTGCTAAATCTTCCAATAAGATACCAAATCTGGGCGATTCTGCCTCATACCGTAGATTTGGACAGCAAGCCAAATTGTACCCGCAAAGGTGTACTCTACATTATTGATATTACTTTTCCAGAGGGCCAATTCCAGTATATCTAGCCTGTAGTGTTATGCTACACACCTGGGAGTAATTATCTACCTTTCCCATGACATTAATAACCAAACACAATTAAATGCCAGGAGAATACTTTTTCTTTTTCATTCGCTCTCCGCTGCAATTCCTTTCCCACATATATACCACTTAGACATACATTCAGTGCCAGTTTCATTTGGATGGGGAACCTTTGATGCCCTTGAGGTTTAGAACCAACAGTATTTGTTTAATGTGCCCGGAGATTGGCTCTTTAGGACAACATTAGTCATGTACTAATTGGAGTGTGAAATTATATGGAGTCGTCATTGCACAAAATGCCATTGCACAAATAGTGCGGAGGGAGGATCAAAGATCTATAGTTCAAAAGTGCTGCGTTGATGTAATTTCCCTTCCACCTACCCCCAGCTCTAGTCGTACCCCCCGTCTACTTCCCCACATATTCCCTAATTATCGTAACTTGCCCAGGAGCCTATAAATCGGGTACAGTAGTGAAACTAAGTGTCTCATCATTATGTGGTCTCCACCTATCCTCTCTCAGAGAAAATCTACCATATGTCCTGAGGAGTAGTGGCACAATATTGATTCTGTAAGCTTTTTATGAAAGAATTATCATTAATTACGTCCTTGTGCCATTTTGTTGTCTTTGGCATAATGTGGTAAGTTGAATTACTCTACCAGTTGACTAATGGTAATGAGTGACTGAATATGACAGGGCCCATTTTGGGTTGTGGTATAATGCTGTTAGTTCATTCCCTATGTGTTAGGAAATCCCATTGGAGGTCCATGGCAAGACAGTTGTCACGTTAACAACTGCATGTGCATTCATAACATGCATGTTGGGGTTTTAATATGTTCATTGTGCCACCATGGAGATATAAACCAGAACGTCTACAGTATACTGTATATAGAAATATATAGTCCAAAGCTTATTGTAATGCTGAACTCCCCATAAGGAGAAAAAGTGCCACTGTTCCACCCAGCACATTTGTTATTGCTTTTGTTTAGTTGAAGTAACAGAGGAGAGGAACATCCAGCATCGCAGTAAAAATAAATCAAAGTACATCATCTGCTGTTCTATTGTGCGGGCAATGATGTCAGAAAAAACTAAACAGTATTTGTTGCTCGAAGTAACTTTGATGTTGTCATACACAATGTTTGTTTCCATGCTCAATACAATACTAAACATAAGAGTGCATGGGATATGTCATATTGAAAGGTTGATGTTGCTATATAGTATTTTGTACGGCAGACTACCAAACGATAGGTTCGTATCTAAATCTGGAATGACGTAACTGCCATGTCCATTTGCAACATTACAAATGGTACAGCCTACTTTGTAGTGTACCAGTTTGTGTGATGCAGGTCATTGCTGGAAGGGAATATCCTCTGAAACCCAATAGGATATGACTTGTTGTTCAATTGTACGGTACACTAACTTAGAGAGCAAGGTGACCTGGAAGTATAAGAATAGTGATTTTAAGAAACAACAGTGTGCATTTTGGATGGGGAGCAAATTAAATTCATGGGGGCTAAATAATGAAAGAGGGAACAGCCTGAAATGTACATTGTACCTTTTGTCTCATCCTGAGTAGAGTGATAGATGGGACCCCTATCCCCCCTCCCCCTCCCCCTCCTCCTATCATCCTCTCTCTGTTATTCAGATAAAGCCATGAACCGGAGTTGAGTTCAGCCCAGAGCAAACCATACACTCCAAGGGCATGTGAACATTTCTGAAGGATAGTTTGTTGGCTTCTCCTGGTTTCACAGAGAGCATACTGAAGAGGTGTGGCCCACATCTGGACAAACCCATCGTCAGTCTGTCGGGGTCTTAGGATTTGGAGGTATAATCAGTCTGGAGAGAGAGGCAGGCTGGGAAATGAGAAAATCACACTCTGATTGTTGAGGGAAATGGGCACAACTTTTGTGGCAGAACTAAGTTGTGTAAATGGAGAAGGCTCAGGGAGAGGTAAAATGTTGCTAATCGCTAAGGTGTTATATCATCAAAACAACATGTGTGGTCGTTCTCTTGACACGTTCTACCTCATTAACCTGTTGCTTCTACCCGGGACGCTTGCGTCCCAACTAGAGCTCTGGAAATGCAAATGCGCTACGCTAAATGCTAATAGTATTAGTTAAAACTCAAAAGTTCATTAAAATAAACATGCAGGGTATCGAATTAAAGCTACACTCGTTGTGAATCCAGGCAACAAGTCAGATTTTTAAAATGTTTTTCGGCGAAAGCATGAGAAGCTATTATCTGATAGCATGCAACACCCCAAAAGACCCACAGGGGACGTAAACAAAATCATTAGCATTTTGGCGTTACACAAACCGCACAATAAAATAGAAAACATTCATTACCTTTCACCATCTTCTTTGTTGGCACTCCTAGATGTCCCATAAACACTATTTGGGTCTTTATTTCAATTAAATCGGTCCATATAAAGCCTAGATATCGTTATATGTAGACTGTGTGATAAACGAAAAAAACATTGTTTCAAAACGTAACGTCATTTTTTTTTAATTCAAAAAGTCGACGATAAACTTTCACAAAACACTTCGAAATACGTTTGTAATGCAACTTTAGGTATTAGTAAACGTTAATAAGCGATAAAATTCATCAGGAGGCGATGTAAAGATTATTAGCTGTCCGTCTGGAAAAATGTCCGGCTAGAAACTCAACGAAAATATCCGGTCCTAGACCGGATTAGATACGGTGTCCTGTATGTGTTTGACCAAGAAAAAACTCGAAGGGAAATGACAAGACTCTAGACACCCTGTGGAAGCTGTAGGTACTGCAACCTCAGTCAATTAATTGTGGTTCACGTTTATCAATGGGTTCAAGTAGCGCATGGATATATTTTCCCCATTTTCAGTGATCAGTTTTTCCTGTGCTTTTCGATGTAAATGCCGTTCTGGTAAAGCCACAGCAGTGATTTAACCAGTTTTTTAAACGTCTGAGTGTTTTCTATCCACACAGACTAAGCAAATGCATATACTATATTCCTGGCATGAGTAGCAGGGCGCTGAAATGTTGCGCGATTTTTAACAGAATGTTCAAAAAAGTAGAGGGTCGACTGAAGAGGTTAACCTTGTCGATTAGGTTTCTCCAACATTTGTTGCTTGCCATTGTTTTTGCTTTTCAAAACACTCAGGCCACAAATATATGTAACGAATGATTGCTGTTGGCACTTAGCTGAATGGATCATTTTTCTCCTTCCGTTCTCCCAGGGGGGCAGCTACCAAAAACAAATCAGGAAATGGTAGGAATCAGCCTTGTTGAGCGTGCCACACAGTCCCTCCAGTCCTTCTTTAAGCAAACACTGCTTGACTTAATCCACCCTAATGATGCAAATGTATGTAATTAATTACTTTCTACACAGAATTGTATCGCCACTAAACGTTAGCCCAAATGCAACGAGGAACACCTGTCTCAAAAACGTATGCAGAGCGAGAAAATACATTTAAAAAAAAGTTTTTTTCTGTCTTCATTTGAATTAAATTTACTGTTTAAAAATGCATAAAACTTCTATTCTATGGTAATAATAGTAATATGTGGGATATTGCCTTTTTGTGGATGGGTTTCAGCTCTTGTCGTTGGAGGAGTCTCCTTCAGATAAGATGGTTTAAATCAATCCTTGTCTGATAGGAGTCAGTGAATTTATAAATCCCAGAGCGCTTTCACTTACAGGATCATCTCTTGTCATTGTAATCCGCGGCTGACACCTTTCTGCTGCTCAATACTGATTCTTCATTCTAAAACCTCCCGCTTCTGTCATCGACAAGACTTAAATAGATGTACTGTAATACAGAGAGAGCAGTAAACCATTTTTCTGATTAAAGAGCTTGTGTTGTGTTAGCAGAAGCAACAGCATCTGCCCTGTTTGTGTGTTCCCGGACCTGTAGCCAGGTAGTAAAAGTTTAGTATCCAACTGTGGTTGTATTATATAATGCGGTGCAAACCCTGCAATGGAACACACTGTATGACAAAATGACTTCCTTATGTCAGCAGTTTCACTCCTCCTCATAAATTGATCCTGGAAGGTGATGTTGATCTTGAGCCAAAATGGCCTCCACAGTCTCCAACACCGCAGTGCATAGGCCCACTTTGTCATGATCCGACCAGCAAGGTGCTGTGGAGTCTGACCCCAAAATGGTTCCTCCACAATAAAAACACACTCCTGTCTATTAATTTACTAACAGTGCTGATCTAAATCCAAAATGGCCTCCACCACCACCGCAGTGTCTCCCTTCTCCCACCCACCTTAGACCTGGATGAGACCCTTGAAAGTGTTGCTGAACCAGAGATAAAATGTCTGCTCCTCCTCCTCCTCCTCCACTGTGGTGCATTTCTCAGCTCAATGCCCCTCCAGATGGCAGGTATCTTTAGTGCTCAGCCCATTTGTCAGCTCAATGCCCCTCCAGATGGCAGGTATCTTTAGTGCTCAGCCCATTTCTCAGCTCAATGCCCCTCCAGATGGCAGGTATCTTTAGTGCTCAGCCCATTTCTCAGCTCAATGCCCCTCCAGATGGCAGGTATCTTTAGTGCTCAGCCCATTTGTCAGCTCAATGCCCCTCCAGATGGCAGGTATCTTTAGTGCTCAGCCCATTTGTCAGCTGAAGCTACAACAAGTCGACTCCCCTTGTGGTTCACTGGACCCAGCAGGTCCTTTCAGGACACCTTTAATGGACTTTCATTTGAAACACACTGTCATGACAATGACAATACAGACCTCCATTTTGCCTTTAACAATGGACTAATAAGTGCCCATATTGCCTTTAGCAGTGAACTAATAGTGTCATTTTCTCAGTGTTTACCTCATAGCACTTCACAGCACAATTATGCCTAATTGGGTAACAATGCAGACATACCGAGCCTAAGTACTTAGTTGGGTATTATTAATTAGCATTGTGAATCACCATCATTTTTTTTCACAGTCTAGACATGCAAAAGTAATATACTTACTTACACATCCACACACATTATTCAAACACAACATGGACCTTTTTAAAATCTCTTTACACACCAATACACTACACCTATAAAAGGTGGATGGGTTTCTAGGTGGAGGTTGTTGTTGATGAGTTTGCAGAGCGAATCCAACCGAGCGGAATAGATGACTGAGCTCAACAGCCATCATTCCTCCCCACCAGAGATGACACATTTTGTGACATTGTGAACCTAAGCAGTTCAGGGCCGTTTTAACGCTGCTATCATTTGTTATTGTACAGCGGTAGTGCAGATGTTTGCCCCATTAAGATCCAAGGGGACGGTGGTGGGTAATACGTCATCGCAATGCGAGAGGGAATTGGTATTGGTTTTACAGTAAAGTGGACTCCATTAGAGTTTGAAGTTCATCTCATGAGATTTGGCAAGTGTATACTACTAGCAACTTTAGATTTTCCACTTACATGTTTAGTGATACGGTATGCTATATGAGAATACATGCTGTTGCCATTGTTGCGTGTTTCATTTTTATGTGTCATCAAACTCTGACGATTATTACTTTCTAGGTTAATTCATGCTGTGCTGTAATATGTATTACAGGTCTATAAGTCTGTAAGACTGGGATTTAAACATTATGCAATTGATTTTGACACATCAGCCTACACAATATTCTTACTTCAGTGACATCATGGCACCTAACAAACGTGATGGACATCCATACAGTATCATCAGGTCTAATTCCATTTCCAGTATTGTTCATCAGTTTCAAACATAACTGTCAAATTAACTACATCATTCTCTGGAGTTCATTACAGAGTATCAGCTCTACTGTACAGTATAAGGCCATAGTATACATCCCAAAAGGCACCATATTCCTCATGGAGCTCTGGTCAAAAGTAGTCCACTATGTAGGGAATAGGGTGCTATTTGGGGCTGAACACAGTCTTATTTCTATAGAACATACAAGGGAAGGGGTGACAGGTGATGCAGTAGATTGTGCTCCGGATCAGAGACCTCTTATTCCCCAACACCCAGGCAGTTCAAACAATCCAGATGGTTCATTTGCATACACTTTCACATACTCCACCCCATAGGATCATCTCCAGCACCGCCGCGTTGCATTCTCCTGGCTCCATAAATTTCAGAAGAAGTTGTCCCATCACCTCCTCTTCTGCTCTAGTCAGAGCCAAGGCACTGTCAACCTGTGCGGTTTGATTTAGAGTACTGTACATTAATGCTTAAGGAATTCATATGAGACTTAATTAGGTGTTGTAAAAGTGACTTATAGTAATTGTTCAGGACACGGGGCCTATAATACGCCATTACCATTTCCATAGCTCCACATGTCCGATTTCAGTTGGGAGGAGATTCTGCCATTATGTATTAGGGTGCTATTGGGGTGATAAACGACCAATCCAGTCAAAAACGTGATTTATCTATGTTTTATATATACAGTATGTCCACGCTATTGAATAATACTGTGAAATTGTGAAAATTATGATAATGTCCATTTAATGTAAGAGCTGTTTCAATAGACTTCCTGAAACTTAAGCACGTTGTGGTGGAATGGAGTTTTGGCCTTCCTGGTGACATTGAGATAAAATGGCTGCATTGGACCGTTAATGAATGAGGATGTTTTGGTGGCGAAAGAGAGGTGAGTTGTGATATCTAGCTTCCAGGGTTCAGATGAAAGAAGGCAGTAGGATAGATAATAAGAACCTCAGATAACCTTTCTGTGACTGCAGTCTTGTTTTTCCTACATATCTTTGACCACAGGAGCAAGAACATTAGTGAAAAAAATATTTAAGTTTAATAGCTAAAGTTTAATGAAACCCAAAAACAACTGAAGTATGTAGCCTAAAGTACGGCACCATCAAACGTAACAATCAAATACTATTGGCTTGAAATCCAATTTTAGATCCTTCTAAAAGTGATCTCCTACTCTATGAAGTCAATCAAACACGTACAGTTGATTGTTGCCCTGCAGCATATGTGACCAACCGGCTCGATTCGGTCTTATGTAGCAACATTTGAAATTGTCTTTTTTACATTGCTTAAAATTAGACTCAGACCTAGAAAATGGTATATCATAGACTACAGAGGAACATTGGGAAAGTAATTCTGCTTTGAAAGGTGATAAACTTGTAACCTCACTTTTGAGAAAATGGCCCTTGAATCTTTTTGTACCTACTGGAGAACTTTTCTTTGTCTACATCCATTCAGCACTGTTCACACCCTTTTAAGCTTTAGCCCCAACCATCTCTTTAAGGATTCACATGTGAGGCTGTGTGCTAAACAACAAAAGATTTCAAGACTAATGGCTGGTTTATACAACAGGTGTGTTTCTAAATTTAAGTGTGTGCTCTGGGCGAGTGTGCTCTGGGCGTTCGTAAACTCAGAGCGTTGTCAGATTGTCCGTTTGTAAATTCAGGGCGTTTTGCTCTCGGAGAGCACACTGGACACTCTGGCTGAAAAGTAGGGATGATCCAAGAGTTCTGACCTAACAACAGCGGTCAATCACCAAAGCTAACTGGCTACCGTTGGCTAGCTTGCTAGCTACTTCCAGACACAAACAGCTCACTCGGACCATTTTACTCGCCCTAGGAAAGCTGGTTAGGCACTTTTTATGTTATCCAGAGTTTTGGTGACTGCAACTGTGCTGCTGTAACAATAAAACATTTTTTTGCCAATTTTTACTGACACCAGCCATATTCAATGAGTGTTGAATGGTCATAAATTTGTCAGCTATTCTGCGCTCTGGAACACACAGATGAGAGTGCTCTGAAATTGGAGTAGATAGCCAGAGCGAATTTACCAGCTACATCTATCAACAGTTGTCGCAGTGACATCATAAACATTCTATTGAAATGGTTACTTACATAGTGGAGTCTTTTGTTTGGACACGTAGCTAGCTAGCTAAACAATTAACCATAATCCCAACTCATGACATTACTACCCTGCATGAATCTGCAGGTAGCTAACCAATGAGGTTCAATGTTAGCTAGCTAACATTCGGTTATAACTAGCAATGCAAATGGCTCTGAGATACAAATAATATTACTACACAGATCATACATGTAATGTTAGATAGCTAGCCAGCCAGCTAACATTAGCTAGTTAGCACACTTTAACTTTAAATGAAAACGACTTGCTGACAAAATTTGAAATGTGTAATATCTGAAAATGTAGCTAGCTACACTCTCTTACCCATGTACATGGATTGACGCTTCTCCCCCTCTTTGTCACGGTTGCTATGGTTGCCCTTAGTTTGAAGATGTAATCCGGAGCCTTCTGTGTTCTCTTTTCGACTCCATCTGCATATTTGCAATCAAACGCCAGAATTTCTCAATTTCCTTAGCTATCAAATCTAATTCCACTGATTTTAAAACTCGGTCCTCTAGAAAGTGGAGAGCAGCATTTAAGCAGTTCTACTATGTGATATCTTTCAAAAAAGCCACATTAGAAAGGATTACCTACACATACTGGCGTGCTCATATTATAGGCAGAAGCCTGCTACAGGACAGACCAATTCAAACTAATCTCTCTGCATGTCCAGCCCACTCATTATCTCAGTTAATCATGGCTAGCGGGAAGGTTGCTGACTTTTTCCATGGCTAAACCAACTTGGCTTGTAATTTAACTATTTTATTTGAATTTACAGATGGCATACAAGTTTGCACATGAAAGTTCACATGTTCCGGAAGGCATTTCTGCCAAAAAAACATTTAGATAAAAAAAGGTTTACATTCAAATAGTGCTCCTGTGAAGTAGTGATGCGCGACATACGCCAAGTTTCTTGAAAGGAGTCACATATTGTAAAGTATTGTTCAGGCTTAAACTCACTTATGTAGCCTGAAGTATGGCACCAACATGCCAATCCCTGATACTATTAGCTTGAAATCCCATTTTAGTTCCTTCTATTCTTGATCTGCTTCTGTATAAAGTTAATAAATATGAGTTGCCCTGTAGCACACTGTAAATGTAGTGTCCTGTTACTAATATGAAGCACAAGTCAAACACATTCTGCTATCTGCCTTGCAAATGACTGCCATTTTAGCCCAGGGCTCATCCAGAGCTCACAGTAGGCTAAACATTCACAAGACCCAGACTGTTGTCAAATGATGCCACTCTGTTTCCTCTGTCAATCAGGATCCAGACATGACGGACAGAATGACAGTCATCTTAGTCATCATCTCATATCCACTACCATAATGAGTAGGTAGTGATAGTGCAAAATCAAATCAAATCAAATTTTATTTGACACATACACATGGTTAGCAGATGTTAATGCGAGTGTAGCGAAATGCTTGTGCTTCTAGTTCCGACAATGCAGTAATAACCAACAAGTAATCTAACTAACAATTCCAAAACTACTGTCTTATACACAGTGTAAGGGGATAAAGAATATGTACATAAGGATATATGAATGAGTGATGGTACAGAGCAGCATAGGCAAGATACAGTAGATGGTATCGAGTACAGTATATACATATGAGATGAGTATGTAAACAAAGTGGCATAGTTAAAGTGGCTAGTGATACATGTATTACATAAGGATGCAGTAGATGATATAGAGTACAGTATATACGTATGCATATGAGATGAATAATGTAGGGTAAGTAACATATAAGGTAGCATTGTTTAAAGTGGCTAGTGATATATTTACATAATTTCCCATCAATTCCCATTATTAAAGTGGCTGGAGTTGAGTCAGTGTCAGTGTCAGTGTGTTGGCAGCAGCCACTCAATGTTAGTGGTGGCTGTTTAACAGTCTGATGGCCTTGAGATAGAAGCTGTTTTTCAGTCTCTCGGTCCCAGCTTTGATGCACCTGTACTGACCTCGCCTTCTGGATGATAGCGGGGTGAACAGGCAGTGGCTCGGGTGGTTGATGTCCTTGATGATCTTTATGGCCTTCCTGTAACATCGGGTGGTGTAGGTGTCCTGGAGGGCAGGTAGTTTGCCCCCGGTGATGCGTTGTGCAGACCTCACTACCCTCTGGAGAGCCTTACGGTTGAGGGAGGAGCAGTTGCCGTACCAGGCGGTGATACAGCCCGCCAGGATGCTCTCGATTGTGCATCTGTAGAAGAAGTTTGTGAGTGCTTTTGGTGACAAGCCATTTACATTTAAGTCATTTAGCAGAGGCTCTTATCCAGAGCGACTTACAAATTGGTGCATTCACCTTATGACATCCAGTGGAACAGTAGTGCATGTAAATCTTTTAAGGGGGGTGAGAGGGATTACTTTATCCTATCCTAGGTATTCCTTAAAGAGGTGGGGTTTCAGGTGTCTCCGGAAGGTGGTGATTGACTCCGCTGTCCTGGCGTCGTGAGGGAGTTTGTTCCACCATTGGGGGGCCAGAGCAGCGAACAGTTTTGACTGGGCTGAGCGGGAACTGTACTTCCTCAGTGGTAGGGAGGCGAGCAGGCCAGAGGTGGATGAACGCAGTGCCCTTGTTTGGGTGTAGGGCCTGATCAGAGCCTGGAGGTACTGAGGTGCCGTTCCCCTCACAGCTCCGTAGGCAAGCACCATGGTCTTGTAGCGGATGCGAGCTTCAACTGGAAGCCAGTGGAGAGAGCGGAGGAGCGGGGTGACGTGAGAGAACTTGGGAAGGTTGAACACCAGACGGGCTGCGGCGTTCTGGATGAGTTGTAGGGGTTTAATGGCACAGGCAGGGAGCCCAGCCAACAGCGAGTTGCAGTAATCCAGACGGGAGATGACAAGTGCCTGGATTAGGACCTGCGCCGCTTCCTGTGTGAGGCAGGGTCGTACTCTGCGGATGTTGTAGAGCATGAACCTACAGGAACGGGCCACCGCCTTGATGTTAGTTGAGAACGACAGGGTGTTGTCCAGGATCACGCCAAGGTTCTTAGCGCTCTGGGAGGAGGACACAATGGAGTTGTCAACCGTGATGGCGAGATCATGGAACGGGCAGTCCTTCCCGGGAGGAAGAGCAGCTCCGTCTTGCCGAGGTTCAGCTTGAGGTGGTGATCCGTCATCCACACTGATATGTCTGCCAGACATGCAGAGATGCGATTCGCCACCTGATCATGAGAAGGGGGAAAGGAGAAGATTAATTGTGTGTCGTCTGCATAGCAATGATAGGAGAGACCATGTGAGGTTATGACAGAGCCAAGTGACTTGGTGTATAGCGAGAATAGGAGAGGGCCTAGAACAGAGCCCTGGGGGACACCAGTGGTGAGAGCACGTGGTGTGGAGACGGATTCTCGCCACGCCACCTGGTAGGAGCGACCTGTCAGGTAGGACGCAATCCAAGCGTGGGCTGCGCCGGAGATGCCCAACTCGGAGAGGGTGGAGAGGAGGATCTGATGGTTCACAGTATCGAAGGCAGCCGATTAGGTCTAGAAGGATGAGAGCAGAGGAGAGAGAGTTAGCTTTAGCAGTGCGGAGCGCCTCCGTGATACAGAGAAGAGCAGTCTCAGTTGAATGACTAGTCTTGAAACCTGACTGATTTGGATCAAGAAGGTCATTCTGAGAGAGATAGCGGGAGAGCTGGCCAAGGACGGCACGTTCAAGAGTTTTGGAGAGAAAAGAAAGAAGGGATACTGGTCTGTAGTTGTTGACATCGGAGGGATCGAGTGTAGGTTTTTTCAGAAGGGGTGCAACTCTCGCTCTCTTGAAGACGGAAGGGACGTAGCCAGCGGTCAGGGATGAGTTGATGAGCGAGGTGAGGTAAGGGAGAAGGTCTCCGGAAATGGTCTGGAGAAGAGAGGAGGGGATAGGGTCAAGCGGGCAGGTTGTTGGGCGGCCGGCCGTCACAAGACGCGAGATTTCATCTGGAGAGAGGGGGAGAAAGAGGTCAGAGCACAGGGTAGGGCAGTGTGAGCAGAACCAGCGGTGTCGTTTGACTTAGCAAACGAGGATCGGATGTCGTCGACCTTCTTTTCAAAATGGTTGACGAAGTCATCTGCAGAGAGGGGAGGAGGAGGGGGGGATTCAGGAGGGAGGAGAAGGTTGCAAAGATCTTCCTAGGGTTAGAGGCAGATGCTTGGAATTTAGAGTGGTAGAAAGTGGCTTTAGCAGCAGAGAGAGAAGAGGAAAATGTAGAGAGGAGGGAGTGAAAGGATGTCAGGTCCGCAGGGAGGCGAGTTTTCCTCCATTTCCGCTCGGCTGCCCGGAGCCCTGTTCTGTGAGCTCGCAATGAGTCGTTGAGCCACGGAGCGGGAGGGGGAGGACCGAGCCGGCCTGGAGGATAGGGGACATAGAGAGTCAAAGGATGCAGAAAGGGAGGAGAGGAGGGTTGAGGAGGCAGAATCAGGAGATAGGTTGGAGAAGGTTTGAGCAGAGGGAAGAGATGATAGGATGGAAGAGGAGAGAGTAGCGGGGAGAGAGAGCGAAGGTTGGGACGGCGCGATACCATCCGAGTAGGGGCAGTGTGGGAAGTGTTGGATGAGAGCGAGAGGGAAAAGGATACAAGGTAGTGGTCGGAGACTTGGAGGGGAGTTGCAATGAGGTTTGTGGAAGAACAGCATCTAGTAAAGATGAGGTCGAGCGTATTTCCTGCCTTGTGAGTAGGGGGGGAAGGTGAGAGGGTGAGGTCAAAAGAGGAGAGGAGTGGAAAGAAGGAGGCAGAGAGGAATGAGTCAAAGGTAGACGTGGGGAGGTTAAAGTCGCCCAGAACTGTGAGAGGTGAGCCGTCCTCAGGAAAGGAGCTTATCAAGGCATCAAGCTCATTGATGAACTCTCCGAGGGAACCTGGAGGGCGATAAATGATAAGGATGTTAAGCTTGAAAGGGCTGGTAACTGTGACAGCATGGAATTCAAAGGAGGCGATAGACAGATGGGTAAGGGGAGAAAGAGAGAATGACCACTTGGGAGAGATGAGGATCCCGGTGCCACCACCCCGCTGACCAGAAGCTCTCGAGGAACTTAAAGCCGAACTTAAAGCCAAATTTCTTCTGCCTCCTGAGGTTGAAGAGGCGCTGCTGCGCCTTCTTCACGATGCTGTCTGTGTGAGTGGACCAATTCAGTTTTTCTGTGATGTGTATGCCGAGGAACTTAAAACTTGCTACCCTCTCCACTACTGTTCCATCGATGTGGATAGGGGGGTGTTCCCTCTGCTGTTTCCTGAAGTCCACAATCATTTACATTTAAGTCATTTAGCAGACGCTCTTATCCAGAGCGACTTACAAATTGGTGCATTCACCTTATGACATCCAGTGGAACAGTAGTGCATCTAAATATTTTAAGGGGGGTGGTGAATGGGATTACTTTATCCATATCAATCATCTCCTTAGTTTTGTTGACGTTGAGTGTGAGGTTATTTTCCTGACACCACACTCCGAGGGCCCTCACCTCCTCCCTGTAGGCCGTCTCGTCGTTGTTGGTAATCAAGCCTACCACTGTTGTGTCGTCCGCAAACTTGATGATTGAGTTGGAGGCGTGCGTGGCCACGCAGTCGTGGGTGAACAGGGAGTACAGGAGAGGGCTCAGAACGCACCCTTGTGGGGCCCCAGTGTTGAGGATCAGCGGGGAGGAGATGTTGTTGCCTACCCTCACCACCTGGGGGCGGCCCGTCAGGAAGTCCAGTACCCAGTTGCACAGGGCGGGGTCGAGACCCAGGGTCTCGAGCTTGATGACGAGCTTGGAGGGTACTATGGTGTTGAATGCCGAGCTGTAGTCGATGAACAGCATTCCCACATAGGTATTCCTCTTGTCCAGATGGGTTAGGGCAGTGTGCAGTGTGGTTGAGATTGCATCGTCTGTGGACCTATATGGGCGGTAAGCAAATTGGAGTGGGTCTAGTGTGTCAGGTAGGGTGGAGGTGATATGGTCCTTGACTAGTCTCTCAAAGCACTTCATGATGACGGAAGTGAGTGCTACGGGGCGGTAGTCGTTTAGCTCAGTTACCTTAGCTTTCTTGGGAACAGGAACAATGGTGGCCCTCTTGAAGCATGTGGGAACAGCAGACTGGTATAGGGATTGATTGAATATGTCCGTAAACACACCGGCCAGCTGGTCTGCGCATGCTCTGAGGGCGCGGCTGGGGATGCCGTCTGGGCCTGCAGCCTTGCGAGGGTTAACACGTTTAAATGTCTTACTCACCTCGGCTGCAGTGAAGGAGAGACCGCATGTTTTCGTTGCAGGCCTTGTCAGTGGCACTGTATTGTCCTCAAAGCGGGCAAAAAAGTTATTTAGTCTGCCTGGGAGCAAGACATCCTGGTCCGTGACTGGGCTGGATTTCTTCTTGTAGTCCGTGAGTGACTGTAGACCCTGCCACATACCTCTTGTGTCTGAGCCGTTGAATTGAGATTCTACTTTGTCTCTGTACTGACGCTTAGCTTGTTTGATAGCCTTGCGGAGGTAATAGCTGCACTGTTTGTATTCGGTCATGTTACCAGACACCTTGCCCTGATTAAAAGCAGTGGTTCGTGCTTTCAGTTACACGCGAATGCTGCCATCAATCCACGGTTTCTGTTTAGGGAATGTTTTAATCGTTGCTATGGGAACGACATCTTCAACGCACGTTCTATGGAACTCGCACACCAAATCAGCGTATTCGTCAATATTGTTATCTGACGCAATACGAAACATATCCCAGTCCACGTGATGGAAGCACTCTTGTAGTGTGGAGTCAGCTTGGTCGGACCAGCGTTGGACAGACCTCAGCGTGGGAGCCTCTTGTTTTAGTTTCTGTCTGTAGGCAGGGATCAACAAAATGGAGTCGTGGTCAGCTTTTCCGAAAGGGGGGCCTTATATGCGTCGCGGAAGTTAGAGTAACAATGATCCAAGGTTTTTCCACCCCTGGTTGCGCAATCGATATACTGATCAAATTTAGGGAGTCTTCTTTTCAGTGTGCACAAGCATGTGTCTGTGATATCATGTACTGTATCTATGTACAGCAACTAAAAGAGACCATGTTGAAGGTTTGGCTGTCAAGATTTACCACATACTGTATACAGTAGTACAGCTTTTATACAGGTTCACTTTGGCCAAGACACTGTCATTGTGTCCTAGACACTGTCAGACTGGTGAAAACCCTATCAGACTGGCCAATACAATTTCAGACTTGCCAAGACACTGTCATATTGGCCAAGGCAATGTCTTGACTGGCCAAGAGACTGTCAGACTTGCCAAGACACTGCCAAACTGGCCAATAGACTGTCATTCGCTCTGTGCTAAGAGGTGATGAACTTTACCTTGTGGATACATGACTTAGTGCTTTTGATGTATCAGTCACAGAAATATGCTCATGTTCACTCAAAATAAAATCACCTCCAGATATGACATTGAATATTTTTATCTAAAAGATATCAGTCATATGGACAATGATAAAATAAAGCCCATTTATTATTTCCCTTAATGACAAAGGCATAAGATTTAAGATGGCGCTGGAGAGGATGGCTGACGTTCTAAATACTTCTAACCAACTGTGCTATTTTGTTATTTTTTTGCATTGTTTGTAACTTATTTTTTTACTTATTTTGAACACAATGACCGAAAATAACTTCTGGACATCAGAATAACGATTACTCACCTCGTACTGGAAGAAGCTATTTCCTTTTATGAGTCTGGCGAGAAGGATATACTGCTTTCCCAGGAACAGGCCCAAATCTCTGTCATTTGCGTGAATAAAAGACGGAGAAAAAGGGGGTGGAGGTCGGGCTGCTTCTGAGAATCCGTAGGCGAGCGAGTAAACTCCCATTGCCATCTGTTCTATTGACCAACGTGCAATCATTGACCTACGATCAAGATTATCCTACCAACGGGACATTCCACCATAATTTGCAAATAAATTCATAAAAAATCCTACAATGTGATTTTCTGGATTTTTTTACTCATTTTGTCTGTCATAGTTGAAGTGTACCTATGATGAAAATTACAGGCCTCTCTCATCTTTTTAAGTGGGAGAACTTGCACAATTGGTGGCTGACTAAATACTTTTTTGCCCCACTGTATATTATTCGTAGCCGTCTATTTACCACCACAGACCGATGCTGGCACTAAGACCGCACTCAAACAACTGTATACAGCCATAAGCAAACAAGAAAATGCTCATCCAGAAGCGGCGCTGCTAGTGGACGGGGACTTTAATGCAGGCAAACTTAAATACGTTTTATCAAAATTCTGTGCAACCAGAGGGGAAAAAAACTCTCGACCACCTTTACTCCACACACAGAGATGCATACAAAGCTCTCCCCCGCCATCCATTTGGCAAATCTGATTCCTGCTTACAAGCAAAAACTAAAGCAGGAAGTACCAGTGACTCAATACGGAAGTAGTCAGATGACGCGGACGCTACGCTACAGGACTGTTTTGCTAGCACAGACTGGAATATGTTCTGGGATTCATCCCATGGCATTGAGGAGTATACCACCTCAGTCATTGGCTTCATCAATAAGTGTGTCGATGACGTCATCCCCACAGTGACCGTGCGTACATATCCCAACCAGAAGCCATGGAGTACAGGTAACATCCGCATCGAGCTAAAGGCTAGAGATGCCACTTTCAAGGAGCTGGACACTAATCCAGACAATTATAAGAAATCCTGCTATGCCCTCAGACGAACCATCAAACAAGCAAAGCGTCAATACAGGATTAGGATTGAATCCTATTACACCGGCTCTGACGCTCGTCAGATGTGGCAGGGCTTGAAAACTATTACAGACTACAAAGGGAAACCCAGACACAAGCTGCCCAGTGACGCAAGCCTAACAGACGAGCTAAATGTCTATTATGCTCACTTCGAGGCAAGCAACACTGAAGCATGCACAAGAGCAGCAGCTGTTCTGGCTGAATGTGTGATGATTCTCTCAGTAGCCGATGTGAGCAAGACCTTTAAACAAGTCAACATGTACTCAAAGTATGCGCTGACCAACTGGAAAGTGTCTACACTGTCACTGATATTTTCAACCTCTCCCTGACCGTGTCTGTAATACCTACATTTTTCAAGCAGACCACCATAGTCCCTGTGCCTAAGGAAGTGAAGGTAACCTGCCTAAATGATTACCGCCCCGTAGCACTCATGTCAGTAGCCATGAAGTGCTTTGAAAAGCTGGTCTTAGCTCACATCAACAGCATCTTCCTGGACACCCTAAACCCACTCCAATTCGCATACCGCCCCAACAGATCCACAGATGGCGCAATCTCAATCACACTTCACACGGCCCTTTTCCACCTGGACAAAGGGAACACCTATGTGAGAATGCTGTCCATGTGACTACAGCTCAGCATTCAACACCATAGTATCCACGAAGCTCATCACTAAACTAAGGACTAAACACCTCCTAAACACCTCCCTCTGCAACTGGATCCTGGACTTCTTGACGGGCCACCCCCACAACAGTGGTAGGCTTAATTACCAACAACGACGAGACGGCCTACAGGGAGGAGGTGAGGGCCCTCGGATTGTGGTGCCAGGAAAATAACCTCACACTCAACGTCAACAAAACTAAGGAGATGATTGTGGACTTCAGGAAACAGCAGAGGGAACACCCCCCTATCCACATCGATGGAACAGTAGTGGAGAGGGTAGCAAGTTTTAAGTTCCTCGGCATACACATCACAGACAAACTGAATTGGTCCACTCACACTGACAGCGTCGTGAAGAAGGCGCAGCAGCGCCTCTTCAACCTCAGGAGGCTGAAGAAATTCGGCTTGTCACCAAAAGCACTCACAAACTTCTACAGATGCACAATCGAGAGCATCCTGGCGGGCTGTATCACCGCCTGGTACGGCAACTGCTCCACCCTCAACCGTAAGGCTCTCCAGAGGGTAGTGAGGTCTGCACAACGCATCACCGGGGGCAAACTACCTGCCCTCCAGGACACCTACACCACCCGATGTTAGAGGAAGGCCATAAAGATCATCAAGGACATCAACCACCCGAACCACTGCCTGTTCACCCCGCTATCATCCAGAAGGCGAGGTCAGTACAGGTGCATCAAAGCTGGGACCGAGAGACTGAAAAACAGCTTCTATCTCAAGGCCATCAGACTGTTAAACAGCCACCACTAACATTGAGTGGCTGCTGCCAACACACTGTCATTGACACTGACCCAACTCCAGCCACTTTAATAATGGGAATTGATGGGAAATGTTGTAAATATATCACTAGCCACTTTAAACAATGCTACCTTATATAATGTTACTTACCCTACATTATTCATCTCATATGCATACGTATATACTGTACTCTACATCATCGACTGCATCCTTATGTAATACATGTATCACTAGCCACTTTAACTATGCCACTTTGTTTACTTTGTCTACATTCTCATCTCATATGTATATACTGTACTCGATATCATCTACTGTATGCTGCTCTGTACCATCACTCATTCATATATCCTTATGTACATATTCTTTATCCCCTTACACTGTGTATAAGACAGTAGTTTTGGAATTGTTAGTTAGATTACTTGTTGGTTATCACTGCATTGTCGGAACTAGAAGCACAAGCATTTCGCTACACTCGCATTAACATCTGCTAACCATGTGTATGTGACAAATACAATTTGATTTGATTTGATTTGCTAAGGGTAGGCAACAACACGTCTGCCACGCTGATCCTCAACACTGGGGCCCCTCAGGGGTGTGTACTTAGTCCCATCCTGTACTCCCTGTTCACCCACGACTGCATGCCAAACACAGTTCCAACACCATCATTAAGTTTGCTGATGACACACTGACAACGATGAGACAGCCTATAGAGAGGAGGTCAGCGACCTGACAGTGTGGTGCCAGGACAACAACCTCTCCCTCAGTGTGAGCATTACAAAGGAACTGATCGTGGACTGTAGGAAGGGCGCGATGAACAGTCCCCCATTAACATCGACGGGGCTGTAGTGGATCGGGTCGAGAGTTTCAAGTTCCTAGGTGTCCACATCACCAATGAACTATCATGGTCCAAACACACCAAGACAGATGTGAAGAGGGCATGACAATACATTTTACAGCTCAGGAGACTTGGCATGGGTCTCCAGATCTACAGCTCTACAGCTCTCCAGTTCTACAGCTGCACCATCGAGAGCATCCTGACCGGTTGCATTATCAACTTATGTCAGAGGAAAGCCCAAAACATTGTCAGAGACTCCAGTCACAAACTCCATGATAATGTTCTGCCTTTATCAGAGCGGAAATCTGACATTCAACTTCGAGGCCAACAATCATCAAACAGACCAGATACAACTTATCCATATGTGCTACATGCAAACCAATTGTTATGCACACACACAATAGTAACTGGCATCATCATGATCATCCTGTTATTTATCACTGGCTTGGTACCAGATCTGATCCTATAGTTAAACCATCAGTAAATAAATAGTGGTCCCAAGTCATGTTCCACCTTATTAGGATCCTGCATGTGGCAGGCAGGCGGAGCCATGTTCCTCCCAATAGCAGTCTGTGGTGGCAGGCAGGCTGAGCCAGGCAGCTGGTAGTTAGGCCGGGCAAGTCTCTTATCACTCCGGACAGTGACATAAAATGCCACTGGGTGAGCTCAAGCTGCACCCATTCATCAGGCCAATGACATTTTTATTCTAAAACTCAGAGCTGTCACAAAGTGAGCTTCATAGTTTTCCACTCACGTCAATAAATCAAAACACCTGCCCGGATCCAGAGTCACTGATGAGGCCTGCCCGGCGATAGCCAAGAGACTGAGAGAGGAAGAGCTGTGCTGGGAAACCTGTCTAAATGGTGGTTGAAGGATTGAGGATAACATTCGTTGGTTCCACTCATCTATTCATGTTGACGGATGATTTCAATTTAAATCTATATGGCGGGACGTATGTCATTGTGTTATGAGGCTTGTTTAGCTGTGTACTTTAGAATGCAAAATGCTGACACGCTCTGCTGAATTTTAAAAGTAGAACATGTGGTTTACCAGGAAAGAGAGACGGAAAAAGAGAGTCATGATTGTGCCTAAACTAGGTAGGTAAATAATGCAAGCTTTTGAGAACATGTCAAGCAGACTACCGAAAACATCTGATTATGTACAAGAACAAAAACATCACAGGGCATGAGGGCGTCGCACAGCATGTGTTGTGTCTTCATCTAAAGAAGAATTTATTCTAATGTAGATTAAGGGAAAACACAGAACCTTATGTACAAACATTATAGCTGATGCATATGGTGCGTTGCGGCCCCAAAGTGTGGGCATCCAGCAGTCTGAATCACAGTCAAGGCTCAAAGATCTTATACAGGCCTTTTTTCCAGACAACAGCTTTTATATTGTCTGAAGCCAGCCAGTGAGAACGTTTACAGCTATCAAATCATATCAAACTTTATTTGTCACATGCGCCAAATACAACAAGTGTAGACCTAGCTGTGAAATGCTTAACCCTTCTTTGAACTGCACTGTTGGTTAAGAAAACATTTACCAAATAAACTAAAGTAAAAAATAAGATAAAGTAACACGATGAAATCACAATAACAAGGCTGTATACGGTGGGTACCAGTACCGAGTCAATGTGCGGGGGTACAGGTTAGTCAAGGGAATTTGTACATGTAGGTAGGGTGAAGTTACAAAAAAAATAAATAGCGAGTAGCAGCAGTGTACAAAACAAATGGAGGGGGGGGGGGGTGTCAATGTAAATAGTTCGGTGGCCATTTGATTAATAGTTCAGCAGTCTTATGGCTTGGGTGTAGAAGCTGTTCAGGAGCCTTTTAGTCCTGTGCGATATCAGAGAAAACGGTCTAGGACTTGGGTGACTGGGGCCACTGACTCTGTCTGTAGGACTAAAATAACAATACAAACAGCCAGCAGGAAGCAACATCAGTAGCATCAATTAGTGTAATGGAACAAAATGCATCCTGTCATTATGCACCCAGGAAGTGGAAAATATAATTAGACCAATTAAATTAGGCCTTTTGCAGTACTACACCTGATCGTCAACAGGGCAATATATTTATTTTTGGACAAGTATGTTCTTAATTTACAGTAGCATTCTGGATTTGTATTCTTCCTCTATAGGCGTTGGTTTCCATTTGTTTGATACAAAACTTGATATACTGTATAAGCACTCCACTTCATTTGGTCACCAAGAATCCACCAAAGGTTTTGATGTTCGAGGAAAAGCAAACAATAATGTTGAACCTATTTTGCAGCGAACATATTGGACTTGAAGTGCTTTATCTATACCTCGTGCTAATTTACAATGGGAAAAGGAAACAGGATAGGGCATATATGTAATTTGGGAGCCTATATGTTAACATGAATGGTCTGAGTTATAATGATGATGTCAGTTTAAGGTAATGTCAGCCTATCTAAAGTGTCACGCTTTATTGCCCTGGGTACGCTCTTCCCTAGCATTATCCTGCCATGACTCAAGCCCACTGTCACTTTACTTCCTGTCTTGTTTTAAGTAGACTGATATGTTCTCTATCCACTCACGTCTTTTCTTTCTCTTTTTTATGTTCTTCATCACAGTTGTACGCCTCCATGGACTTTGGGAGAAAATGGCAGCTGGTTCATGAGCATGTGAACAGGTTCTACTGGTGAGTCATTCGCTTGTCTTCTTTCTTCTCATCATCTTTCGCTTCCTCTCGTCCTCTCTGTTGTCCTGATCTTTTCCTTTGTTTACTCAGACTCTCCTCACAAACTGTATTGGAGCATCACTAGCAGTGTGTGGAACATGTTGTTTGCTTTCTGCAATGCAAGAGTCTGTGAAGGATATTGATAATACGTTTCAACAAGATATCTGGATGACTGAGTGTTGCTGGTGGGAAATTCTGTGTACCATTCGGCTCATTTCCACTGTTGATATGATTGGACTGTGATAAATCTACATCCACAGTGTCACCATTTCACATTCTGTCTCTCACATGTCACATTCTGGTTCATCTTAACAATCCTTACTTTTTCATTAGGGGTTATCCATACGTGCTGTACATTCATAAAATAGGAAGATACTGTGTAATAAGTTGCCTCTCATCTAATCACGTCGGCCATCCCCATTCTGCGGAAGTACACACTCATCACAAATGTAGCTCTGAATTTATTCTGCCTCATTGCTTTCCTTCCTAGAGATGTGTGTGTGTGTGTGTGTGTAAATGTCGAGCTGCTTGACAGCTTTGCCCACAGCAACTTGCATAAATCATCTAGGTAGCCTAGTGGTTTGAGCTTTGGGCCAGTAACTGAAAGGTTGCGAGATCGAATCCCCGAATAGAACAAGGTAAAAATCTGTCATTCTGAACAAGGCAGTTCCTAGGCTGTCATTGTAAATAAGAATTTGTTCTAAACTGACTTGCCTACTTAACAAAAACAATATTTTCTATTTAGTCCACTATACCCAATACAATTATATAATACAGTTCGGTGATTCTAACTTTAATTATGGGGCACATCCTTGCCGGTGTACAGTGCCAGACAATATAAATACCATATGTAGGTTGTTGTGTATTTACACTTTTGTGACAGATACCACTTTTTGGTAAAATAACAAACCCACAGCGTCTGGTTGTTGCTGTGCGGGTTGCTAAGGGTAATGTGACATTTTGTCACACATCCCTGGGGAGAACGTCCTCACATGGGATTGTATTGCTATTTTATTGCCATCAATGTTGAGACAACGCTTACACGAGACGACTATATCTGGAGTGGAATACCTCTGCTGAGACTCATCTTCTGTTGTCTTTTTCCCTCCTTCTCTTCCCTCCTCCTCTCCTCTTCATCCCTCCTCCTCTCCTCTTCATCCCTCCTTCTCTTCCCTCCTCCTCTCCTCTCCTCCTCCTCTCCTCCTCTCCTCCTCTTCCCTCCTCTCCACTTCTTTCCTCCTCTCCTCTTCTTCCCTCCTTCATTTCCCATCTGCTCTTCTTCCCTCCTCCTCTCCTCTCCTCTCCTTCCCTCCTTAACTTCTCACCTCATCTTCTCCTCTCTTCTTCCCTCCTCCTCCTCTCCTCCTTCCTCTTTACTTCACCCAATCTTCTCCCATCCTGTTCTTCCCTGCTTCTCTTCTCCTCTTCTTCTCTGTCTTCCCTCCTCTTCTTCCCTTTACTTTACCCCTCCATCCTCTTCCTCCTTCCTTCTCTCCTCTTCTTTAATCCAGGTCTGTAACGGGTCTAGACAAGGAGTCAGATCTGGTTCACATGGAGGCACACACCCCCAATGGACGTGAGTAGCACTACACACACACCCACCCACACACACACACACACACACACACACACCTCTCTTTTTCTTTCTCTCTCTATGTAACACACTGCAGAGAAATGCTCCCACATTTGCAGTCCAATTATCAGCCCTCAAACGATAGAAGAGAGTGAGAGTCTGTCAAGGAATAAATTCCACCCTGGGTTTAGAGCGTTGTGTCCCAGGGGAGAGACAGTGGATTTACCCCACTGATAAATGCAGTGCATGATACTTGATTAATGTGGCCTTTCCCTCTCATCCCTCTCACCCTGGGAGGGTCAGCTCTATAACTCGCCACGGCAACGCCACCCAAGGTCATCCATAGGGGAAATTGTGAGATTATTTATTCTAGCTATCTGCTGCTGCTGTTGTTCGACCCCCGGAATCAGAGACAGTTTTGTTTTCTGTACACAGAGAACGATCATAGTTGATCATGTTGAATAGTGACAAATCTACAACTTCACATATTGCATGTATGAACCAATCACCATTATAGAATGCAAATCACAACATACTGGTCAAATTACAATTATATACATACACAGTCAGTATATTGTCACAAGTGTAATGCTGTCTCCTCTATTGCATGTCAATCACAAACCATGCAAAAGTTCCCTCGAGTTCAATTCATACAGACATATAGCCTCGGTTTCCAGGCATCCTCACCTTCCCGAGAATAGTTGGCCTGATCCTGTGGTGGAAATTCTAACCAAAAGGAGAGAGACTCTGTATTCTTCAAAACAACCTTACTATAAGATCTGCAACAATGGAGCAGTTCATTATGCACTTCAACAGTTGTTGCAGTTGAGGCCCAACGAACAGTGTCCGGTCCCAGCTTTTATACAGAGGTACATCCTTTTTGTACACGTGGCAGTCAGCAGATAGTGTGTAAAAAGGCAATTAGTTGTCTGTGCAGATTTAGATAGCACGAGGTTGACAGCCCGAGGGCTCAACCGTCTAACTGCATTCACAACAACAAACACTATAATGTGCTCCTCTCTGCAAGTTTCTGTACAAGTGACTTCCTGTAGATAGTAAACCCACAGGATGCCACATGCTGTGTTCGCACCCATATGGATCTTACGTTATACGCCCAGTCTTATGGCGAAGTCACACAAAGACAAGTTTGTATCAGGTTAGAAAAACACTAGCATGTAAAAAGAGACTATTCTTATGCACTTAAACACAGGATAGAATGACTAATTATGTAATTTTCCACGATAATCCACAGCTGGATGAATCCAGATCTCCAGTAATCTCTATCTCCTCATCTGGCAGGTATACAGTATGTAACATGCCAGGCTCTCACTTGCTCAGAGGCCAACAGAAACTACCCCTTCCCTGGGTACATCGACATCAGCTCACTGGTGGTCCAAGATGACTATATGTTTATTCAGGTAATGCTCTGTCTGAGAATAATATATTGTACCATATTGTATGTAGACCATGATGCATTGCATAGGATAAGCATCGTTAGCCTTCAATATTATGGGCATTTGTTATGTGTTACGCACAACTTGGTTTAGCTAGGACTGGGAGGGGATTTGCATATTTTACAGCACCACATGCAACAACTGGTTGATCCGCAGGTTTGAGAAAATGGTATGATAAATATTAATATTTATGATTAATTGTTATGTTGACACATTGTATTAACGGCAGTATGTTCTTGATTAGGATAGATATGGGGAACATTGATAATTGTTGATTTTGCAATCAGACCCATTGACTTTTTTTTCCCACATGTTGGTACGTTACAGCATTATCCTAAAATGTATTAAATCATTTTTTCCCTCATCAATCTACACACCATAACCCATAATCACAAAGCGAAAACAGGTTTTAAATTGTATTTGCAAATGTATAAAAATAAAAAAAACAGATAACTTAAACACATAAGTATTCAGACCCTTTGCCATGAGACTCGACATCGGCTCAGGTGCATCCTGTTTTTATTGATCATCCTTGAGATGTTTCTACAACTTGATTGGACTCCACCTGTCGTAAATTCAATTGATTGGACATGATTTGGAAAGGCACACACCTGTCTATATAAGGTCCTACAGTTGACATTGCATGTCAGAGCAAAAAAGAATAAGTGAGGTCAGTTATCCGTAGAGCTCCGAGACAGGATTGTGTTGAGGCACAGGTCTGGGGAAAAGTACCAAAAAATGTCTGCAGCATTGAAGGTCCCCAAGAACACAGTGGCCTCCATCATCCTTAAATGGAGGAAGTTTGGAACCACCAAACTCTTCTTAGAGCTGGCCGCCTGGCCAAACTGAGCAATCGGGGGAGAAAGACCTTGGTGAGGGAGGTGACCAAGAACCTGATGGTCACTCTGACAGAGCCCCAGTGTTCCTCTGTGGAGATGGGAGAACCTTCCAGAAGGACAACCATCTATACAGCACTCCACCAACCAGGCCTTTATATTAGTGTGGCCAGATGGAAGCCACTCCACAGTAAAAGGCACATGGCAGCCCGCTTTGAGTTTGCCAGAATACACCTAAAGGACTCTCAGAACATGAGAAACAAGAAAATCTGGCCTGATGAAACCAAGATTTAACTTTTTGGCCTGAATGCCAAGCGTCACGTCTCGAGGAAACCTGGCACGTCCCTATGGTGAAGCATGGAGGCGGCAGCATCATTCTGTGGGGATGTTTCTCAGCGGCAGGTATTGGGAGACTAGTCAGGATAGAGGGAAAACCTGCTCCAGAGCCTCAGAAGGGGGGCGAAGGTTCACCTCCAATAGGACAAAAACCTTAAGCACACAGCCAAGACAATGCAGGAGTATGAATAATTATCCTTCCAATCCAGTCAAGTACAAAAAACTTTTCCATCCAAATTTAACTCCAAAGGCTGTATTTCTATTAGAACATGAGTTAGGGCCAGAAGGTTTTCCAGGTCAGGTCACATGGTCAGGGAAAATTCCTGTTCCTAACTATTTCAATTAGAGCCAAGAGTTTCCCCTTGAGAAAGGGGCTTGGCCAGGAAAATTCTAGGCTCTAGTATTCTATGTCAGGAGTTCCGGAAGAACTCCCAGCCCTAATCCTGATGCCTTTGAAAAACTCTGGCGTCTTGTTACAGCCTACGCAGGGCCAAGACCTCTTCAAAGTCAAGTCACATTTTCAGGTAAAATACAGGTTCTACACATGATTGGCTTCATTCTGCCAGAATAATGGAAATTAAGATTTCTGGTGTCTTGCAGTGCTTGAGGCGTCACTACAGACACGGGTTCGATCCCGGGCTGTGTCACTCCCGGCTCTTTCCGAGAGAACCATGAGGCGGATTTCCTTGTCCCATCGCGCTCTAGCAACTCCTGGAGGTGGGCCAGGTGCCTGCACGCTGACTTAAGCCGCCAGTTGTGCGGCGTTTCCAGAAACAGTGGTGTGGCTGGCTTCCGGGTTAAGCTGCAGTGTGTCAAGAAGCAGTGCGGCTTGGCAGGGTCATGTTTCGGAGGACGCATGGCTGTCAACCTTCGCATCTCCTTCGCATCTCCTGAGTCTGTACAGGAGTTGTAGCGATAGGACAAGACTGAACTACCAAAAAATAAGTTCTGTGGTCTAAGAGATCCCTCAACTATGTTTGACCACACTCATACGTTTCCCTAATTAAACCCACAAATACTCAACCTAAACCTCCGACCGCATCTTCAATTCAGGGAAACTACAATGTTTTCTCGCGTTGCGTCACAATTGAATGAATTCTATGAAAGTGGGTAAGGAAAAATCAATCATCCAAATATCTTTTTCAGTTCAAAACTCCCTCCCTCCCTCCCTCCCTCCAATTGAAGTGCACTTAGAAGCACACTAAGAGGCCTGATTAGTTCTGTATTATAATAATGATCCTATTTCACCTCCCCCATTTCCAACCCAGAAAGCCAGCAGCTTGTTTTGTGGATGAATTCTTGATTAAAGACAGTACTGTGCAGCCGTCTTCATCTGGCCAAGGCTTTCGACTCTGTCAATCACCGTAGTCTTATCGGCAGACTCAACAGCCTTGGTTACTCTAATGACTGCCTTGCCTGGTTCACTAACTACTTCTCAAATAGAGTTCAGTGTGTCAAATCGGATGGCCTGTTGCCCGGACCTCTGGCAGTCTCTATGGGGGTGCCACAGGGTTTAATTCTCGGGCTGACTCTTTTCTCTGTATGTATCAATGATGAAGCTCTTGCTGCTGGTGATTCTTTGGTCCACCTCTATGCAGACGACAACATTCTGTATACTTCTGGCCCTCCTTCCTTGGCCTCCAACTGCTCTTAAATGCTAGTAAAACTAAATGCATGCTCTTCAACCGATCGCTTCCCGCACCCTCCCGTCCGACTAGCATCACTACTCTGAGCAGTTCTGACTTAGAATATGTGGACAACTACAAAAACATAGGTGTCTGGCTCGACTGTAAATTGTCCATCTAGACTCATATTAAGTATCTCCAATCCAAAATGTAATCTAGAATCGGCTTCCTATTTCTCAACAAAGCCTCCTTCACTCATGCTGTCAAATATACCCTCGTAAAACGGACTATCCCTCCGATCCTTGAATTCGGCAAAGTAATTTACAAAATAGCCTCCAACACTCTACTCAGAAAATTGGATGCTGTCTATCACATTGCCCTCAGTTTTTTCACCAAAGCCTCATATACTACCCCACCACTGCAAGCTGAATGCTCTTGTTGGCTGGTCCTCACTACATATTCATCGCCAAACCCACTGACCACAGGTCATCTATAAGTCTTTGCTAGGTAAAGCTCTGCCTTATCTCAGCTCACTGGCCTTTGGCCACCTTTCCTTCCAGTTCTCTGCTGCCAATGCCTGGAACAAATTGAAAAAAAAACTTCCACAAGACGGTTGAGCTAACGTAGGCTAATGCGATTAGCAGGAGGTTGTAAGTAACAAGACAATTTCCCACGACATAGACATATCTAATATTGTCAGAAAGCTTAATTTCTTGTTAATCTAACTGCACTGTTCATTTTACAGTAGCTATTTCAGAGCTCTAATTCCAGGTTTCTAGGACTTTCTTCCCTGCTCGTGGTGTTTGTACTGCATAGGCTAACAGCAGCTAACAGCTCGAGTGTTTGCTTGCCGAGGCCCTGCTATCATTAAGGATGACTTTCCTAAGACAGGCCACTGAGCATTGCTTGGGAGAGTTAAAGATTTCTCTTGACAGAGAATAATGAGGCTATTGATTGTCCTTACCAGATATTTACCCAAGTCTAACTCCAAAACCACAAAAAGCATCGACAACAGGAGAGGATGTAAGAGGAGCAGTTTCTGCTGTATGCTAGCCAAGAGATTTTATTGTTATTTTCTCAATAGAAACAACTGTAAATAGGCATTTAAATACCTCATGCTTCAATGTTCCTCTCTGACAATAAAGTATACAGTGGGACAAAAAATTATTTAGTCAGCCACCAATTGTACAAGTTCTCCCACTTAAAAAGATGAGAGAGGCCTGTAATTTTCATCATAGGTACACTTCAACTATGACAGACAAAATGAGAAGAAAGAAATCCAGAAAATCACATTGTAGGATTTTTAATGAATTTATTTGCAAATTATGGTGGAAAATAAGTGTTTGGTCAAACTTTGTTATATACCCTTTGTTGGCAATGACAGAGGTCAAACGTTTTCTGTAAGTCTTCACAAGATTTTCACACACTGTTGCTGGTATTTTGGCCCATTCCTCCATGCAGATCTCCTCTAGAGCAGTGATGTTTTGGGGCTGTTGCTGGGAAACACGGACTTTCAAGATTTTCTATGGGATTGAGATTTGGAGACTGGTTAGGCCACTCCAGGACCTTTAAATGCTTCTTACGAAGCGACTCCTTCGTTGCCCGGGCGGTGTGTTTGGGATCATTGTCATGCTGAAAGACCCAGCCCCGTTTCATCTTCAATGCCCTTGCTGATGGAAGGAGGTTTTCACTAGAAAATCTCACGATACATGGCCCCATTCATTCTTTCCTTTACACTGATCAGTCGTCCTGGTCCCTTTGCAGAAAAACAGCCCCAAAGCATGATGTTTCCACCCCCATGCTTCACAGTAGGTATGGTGTTCTTTGGATGCAACTTAGCATTCTTTGTCCTCCAAACACGACGAGTTGAGTTTTTACCAAAAAGTTATATTTTGGTTTCATCTGACCATATGACATTCTCCCAATCTTCTTCTTGATCATCCAAATGCTCTCTAGAAAACTTCAGACGGGCCTGGACATGTACTAGCTTAAGCAGGGGGACACGTCTGGCACTGCAGGATTTGAATCCCTGGCGGCGTAGTGTGTTACTGATGGTAGGCTTTGTTACTTTGGTCCCAGCTCTCTGCAGGTCATTCACTAGGTCCCCCCGTGTGGTTCTGGGATTTTTGCTCACCGTTCTTGTGATCATTTTGACCCCCACGGGGTGAGATCTTGCGTGGAGCCCCAGATCGAGGGAGATTATCAGTGGTCGCTCTGGATAAGAGCGTCTGCTAAATGACTTAAATGTAAATGTAAATGTCTTGTTGTCTTCCATTTCCTAATAATTGCTCCCACAGTTGATTTCTTCAAACCAAACTGCTTATTCAGTCTTCCCAGCCTGGTGTCCTTTGACAGCTCTTTGGTCTTGGCCATAGTGGAGTTTGGAGTGTGACTGTTTGAGGTTGTGGACAGGTGTCTTTTTTTACTGATAACAAGTTCAAACAGGTGCCATTAATACAGGTAACGAGTGGAGGACAGAGGAGCCTCTTAAAGAAGAAATTACAGGTCTGTGAGAGCCAGAAATCTTGCTTGTTTGTAGGTGACCAAATACTTATTTTCCACCATAATTTGCAAATAAATTCATTAAAAATCCTACAATGTGATTTTCTGGATTTTTTTTCTAATTTTGTCTGTCATAGTTGAAGTGTACCTATGATGAAAATTACAGGCCTCTCATCTTTTTAAGTCGGAGAACTTGCACAATTGGTGGCTGACTAAATACTTTTTTGCCCCACTGTATATCTTTACATCATAAACAAAGGCATGCATGTTCACTTGGGTGAGGGTTGCAGCATGAGTAATGATCGATAAATCTATGAAGGTTTTACATTCATCCAAGTAGTTAATTCATGTGATGTGTACTGTAGCATGGACAAATTATACACTTGGAACAAAAAGGGAATACTCAGTGTCTTGGCTCAATGTGTTCCAGGTTACTACAGCAGGACAGGCCAGCTACTATGTGTCCTACCAGAGGGATCCATTCCTCAAAATCAAACTGCCGAAATATTCTCTGCCTAAAGTAAGCAACATTCACTTTTACAGTGATAAACACATGCCTCCGGATACACAGTTCATGCAGTAGATCAATTATTCAGATGGAATACTTTTTTTATTCTTACTTTTCAACTCTGCATTGTTGGGAAAGGGCTCGTAGGTAAGCATTTCACGGTAAAGTCTACACCTGTGGTATACATAGAATGCGACAAATCCAATTTCATTTGAAGTAACTAACAATTTCCCCCCTTGTTTTCTCCCTTCAACAAAAGGATTTAGCTCTCAAAATATCTGTAGCACTACTACACAACGATGTGTAGTCTCATAGTGTGTATTCTCACTCTTCTATTGCAGCTGTTAAAAGACACTATATGTTGTGTGGAGAACATTGGCAGCTATAGTGTTAAATATTCAATACGCACACCAGACCTGATCTTGTGACACCCAACACGTACTCAGCGGCATGTTACAACCCCAACCCATAAGATCCGTTATCTCTTTATAAATCCTCGAACCTCTCCAACCATCCCATCTGCTGTCACCAGGACCTCCACATTGTCAGCACAGACGAGCACCAGGTGTTCGCGGCAGTACAGGAGTGGAACCAGAACGACACATACAACCTGTACCTCTCCGACACCCGGGGCATCCTCTTCACCCTGGCCATGGAGAATGTCAAGACCACCCGTGGCCTGGGGGCAACCAGATGCTGGACCTGTATGAGGTAGGTGTCCTCAGCGTTCTTGTGTGTGTGTGTGTGGGGGGGGGGGGGGGTGTTGTTATAGCCTTGTTAGTAGGTCTCTATGTCATTAAGATTTGTTGCGGATCGTCCCCCCTCCTTTTTCTCCTTCTTTCTCAGGATGAATTCCCGATTTATCACCCAGACACTGGCAGGTGTGATGGAGGGAGGCAGGGGAGTGAGATATGGGTCTGATCTTCAGAGTCAGCAGTCATTAACAATGTTACTACTACTGCTGTTCCTTCTAACATGTGTGTTAATGGTTTACAAAAACGGAATTAGTATTCAAATGAATGGTCATACCCAGTGGGTAAAACTGGTTAAAGTTACACCAATCCAGTTTTGTATGATGTTGTTTTAACTATTTTTTATACTTTTATACATGCATGTTCTAGTCACAAACTATTGTAAACTGAAGTTATGCTGTATGTATCACTTTAAAGTTTCTCTTCTTTTTTTTTTTTTGAAGAGGCAGACTTTTGCTCTGAGTTCCTCTGAAAAAGACTGTAGATATAACTATGACCAAAGTACTTTGTAGGAGTCCCAAGTAATGTTGTAACAAACCCTGGAGTGTTGGGTTTGAAGGCCAATGGCCTCAAAGACTTGAGTGAGGAATCATTCACTAAGTACTTTGAGCTCAACAGGGAACAGAGAGACTGAGTGAACGCAACAGGCTTTTACTCTTCTCCTTGGATTGTCAAATAATGAATTGCCTTTCGTCAGTATTCTCTCACTTTCTCTTTCTCAGTCTTTCTCTCTCACAAATCAATTATTTTATTCACTTGAATAAAACAATTTTTTTTCCCACTTTAGACTGATGGGAGTAACTTGAGTGTCAGTTGGATTCAATCTGGACAGTCTTCCCTTCAATCAAAAAGTTTTCCTCTAACTCCCAGTCGAGTTAATCAGCCATTTAGTGTTAGGTTTTTTGATTCAATCCATCTCCCAGAGGAATGAACTTCCACATTGAATATTACAGAATATCCTAACTTGCCTAACACAATTAATACTCAGAGTGGTAGGCCTACAAATCAACAACAGCCCAATTATGAACTCCCTGATTCCCACCTTACTCAGAGCTATACATACCTGTAGCTTTTGAATGAGTGACTGGTACAGTAGGAGGGAGAGAAGAAGAGACAGAGGGCTGGAGGGAGGGAAGGATAGCTAGATGATTTAGGTAATGTAATGGTTATGATGATGATGCTCCTTTCTGTTAGCCTAGCATTGTGTGAGTGTGTGTATTAGCTCTCTGACAACTCTCTTAATCCCTCCCTCCATTTCCCCCCTATTCGGAGCCTCTGATTCTCTGATTCAGCAGTGGATCCATATTTCTAATATATTGCAGAAAGCTTCATTAATCCATATTGAGAGATTGTAAAAGGCTGTCTGCAGGGAGACCGAGTGCATGTACTGGGGGAAGTCTGGTATCTCAGTGATCGTTTATCATACTAGTCTCTACTGTGCTGAAAGTTGTTGTGTTGTTTGTTTTGTCTTTGTAGATGGATCCACATGCATTCATCAGTCTATATTTAATATTACTGTCGTGGACGATAGATAACTACCGCTGTGATTGACATGTCTGGTCAGGGGAGGGAGGGGCCCCGTCCTGCCTCACTAGCCGTGTCCATCCCGGGTGGACGTTTTTCTATGACCATGTCAAATGTGGCGCCTATTAGTGCCACTTATACTGGTAAGGTGATACAACTGAGGGCCCTCAATGTCTGCTGCAGTATGGGTCTTATTTAAAGCACAGTCGTCAGGTTTACCCCCATCACACTTCCATCCTGGATGGGTTATCACAGGAAGACAGTTTGACTAAGGAGGCAAGGAGCCATGACACTCTCTCTCTCTCTCTCTCTCACTTTGTGAGTGGGTGTCTCGTGGATGTGAAAGTTTATCAGTTTTAACGTCCAGCGTTGTAATGTAGTCACAACAGTGGTGGGCAGTTGATCGGGACGCAATTCAAGGGAGATAATTGAAGGAAAAGGAGACTGGTTTGTGACCAGTCTGATGTCTGTCAGCATAGCCGTGGCAAGATATATGGGGTTTGGAGGTGCTGAGAACTTTTTGTCGACTGTGGGGTTGCGGGGATTATTTTTGCCTGCGCTACAGACAGTTATAGCAGCCAGCTAATACAGTACTATTAAAGGCCCAGTGCACTACTTTTGTGAGAATAAAAAACAATATATATAATTATAATTTGCCCGCGCTACAGACAGCTACCTCAGTCCGCTAATACAGGACTACTAAAGGCTCAGTGCACTACTTTTGTGGAAAAATCCAATTTTATATATATATACAGTATATATACACTACCGGTCAAAAGTTTTAGAACATCTACTCATTCAAGGGTTTTTCTTTATTTTTACTATTTTCTACATTATAGAATAATAGTGAAGACATCAAAACTATGAAATAGCACATATGGAATGCAGAGGGTAATTTCATTTCAGATACCAGCCTCAGAAATTCCAGCAGAAATAAATGCTTCACAGAGTTCAAGTAACAGACACATCTCAACATCAACTGTTCAGAGGAGACTGTGTGAATCAAGCCATCATGGTTGAATTGCTGCAAAGAAACCCCTACTAAAGGACACCAATAAGAAGAAAAGACTTGCTTGGGCCAAGTAAAATGAGCAGTGGACATTAAACTGGTGAAAATTTGTCCTTTGGCCTGGAGTCCAAATTGGCGATTTTTGGTTCCAACCACCGTGTCTTTGTGAGTCGCGGTGTGTGTGAACGGATGATCTCTGTATGTGTATTTCCCACCATACAGCATGGAGGAGGAGGTGTGATGGTGCTTTGCCGGTGACACTGTGATTTATTTAGAATTCAAGGCTCACTTAACGAGCATGGCTACCACAGTATTGCATGCAGCAATACACCATCCTATCTGGTTTGGGCTTAGTGGGACTATCATTTGTTTTTCAACAGGACAGTGACCCAGCACACCTCCAGGCTGAGTAAGAGCTATTTTACCAAGAAGGAGTGTGATGGAGTGCTGCATCAAATGACCTTGCGTCCACAATCCCCCAACCTCAACCAAATTGAGATGGTTTGGGATGAATCGGACTGCAGCGTTAAGGAAAAGCAGCCAACAAGTGCTCAGCATATGTGGGAACTCCTTCAAGACTGTTGGAAAATAATTCCAGGTGAAGCTGGTTGAGAGAATACCAAGATTGTGCAAAGCTGTCATCAAGGCAAATGGTGGCTTTTTGAAGAATATATTTTATTTGTTTAACACTTTTTTTCTTACTACGTGATTCCATATGTGTTATTTCATAGTTTTGATGCCTTCACTATTATTCTACAATGTAGAAAATAGTAAAAAATAAAGAAAAACCCTTGAATCAGTACATGTTCTAAAGCTTTTGACGGGTAGTATATATATTTGTATTAGTATATATATATTTTTTTTCTGGGTTGTTGCAGCACCCTCAACACCCCTACTTCCCGTAGCTATGTTGGTCAGGGGGCATTTTGGGTACTGTTTAGTGCTTGAAAAATAAATTTAAGAAAATCATGTAATCTGTTTTGGTGGTTGGATTTGGCTAGTTTTAGTGTCTGTTTTCGAATTTCTTCTCTATTTCTCCCTAGGTAGCAGGTATCAAAGGCATGCTGATCGCAAACAGGAGGCTAGACAACCAGGTGAAGACCTACATCACCTACAACAAGGGTCGTGATTGGCGGTTACTACAGGCCCCGGCGACAGACCTGGCTGGCAACGACATCCACTGTATACTGGTGAGTTATACTGAAGCTAACAGGGAAGGCTCATCGTTGTGGTGATCATACATGATCTAAGACTGCCTGAACTCTTTGATGTGCTTTCCTAGACCCAGATTAAGCCTTGTCCAGGAGATTTAAAAAAACATACCCAATAGATAATCTCCAATGACAGTTTATTTTAATCTAGGAATATTTGTTCAGTTCCCTTCAAGTTATGTACATCAATGATAACAGTCGTGTTACGTCACACACTCAAGGGAGTTTGCTTACTCATCTTAACTGAAAGGGAATTACTTTACGTAATCACATTTAAGCTATGATATCAAGATGAACTGTGTACACACTCCTTGTCATCTACAGTTCTTATTATTTTAGGTGCCCTATCTCTCCTTTCATCCCACGTAAAGGATGACTATGTAGACAAATAACTGTGAGACATTAGCAGTAAGTGTTCGTACTGTTTCAAAGCCAAGGGAGGCAATTGTGGGGGCTGCACGCTGTGCGCTGAGTGGGCTACAGGTTGAATACGATTGTGCATTTATGTGATATTTTAATTACAGATTCTATTTGATTACCATGTTAAATCCCATTGCCCTTGGTGTCCTTACAGCAATGTCATACTATGAATTGGCAAAGATGAAAGAGCAGATTTCTTTGGGGGGGGGGTTCTGTGAACAGATATAATTGACTTTTGTTGTCGGCCCCTGAGACTTGTTTCATTACTTTCTTTTTTGTTTAACCTTTTTTTTAACTAAGAAAGTCAGTTAAGAACAAATTCTTATTTACAATGACGGGGGCTGGGTACATTAAAAAAAAATATATATAAGACAAAACACACATCACGACAAGAGAGACACCACAACGCTACAGAAAGAGACACCTAAGACAACAATATAGCATGGCAGCAACACATGACAACACAGGATGGTAGAAACACAACATGACAACAACATGGTAGCTACACATGGCAGCAGCACTACATGGATGCAGCACAAAACATGTTGCAAACATTATTGGGCACAGACAGCAGCATAAAGGGCAGGAAGGTAGAGACAGCAATCCATCACACAAAGCAGCGACAACTGTCAATAAGAGTGTCCATGACTGATTCTTTGAATGAAGAGATTGAGATAAAACTGTCCAGTTTGCGTGTTTGTTGCAGCTCGTTCCAGTCGCTAGCTGCAGCGAACTGAAAAGACAAGTGATATGTGTGCTTTGGGGACCTTTAACAGAGTGTGACTGGCGGAACGGGTGTTGTATGTGGAGGATGAGGGCTGCAGTAAATATCTCAGATAGGGGGAGTGAGGCCTAAGAGGGTTTTATAAATAAGCATCAACCAGTAGGTCTTGCGACGGGTATACAGAGATGACCAGTTTACAGAGGAGTATAGAGTGCAGTGATGTGTTCTATAAAGGGCATTGGTGGCAAATCTGATGAGAGCACCCTTACCTGCCGATCTATAAATTATGTCTCCGTAATCTAGCAAAGGTAGGATGGTAATATGAATCAGGGTTATTTTGCAGCTGGGGTGAAGAGGAGCGATTATGATAGAGGAAACCAAGTCTAGATTTAACTTTAGCCTGCAGCTTTCATATGTGCCGAGATATTCTCTCAAGTACTTGTATGAGGTGACTACCTCAAGCTCTAAACCCTCAGAGGTAGTAATCACAACTGTGGGGAGAGGGGCATCCTTCTAACAAAAACACATGACCTTCGTTTTGGAGGTGTTCAGAACAAGATTAAGGTTAGAGAAAGCTTGTTGGACACTAAGAAAGGTTTTTTGTCTAGTGTTTCACACAAAATCCGGTGAGGGGGCAGGTGAGCATAAGACTGTATCATCTGCATATAAATGGGTGAGAGAGCTTGCTACTGCCTGAGCTATGTTGTTATTGTAAATTGAGAAGAGCGTGGGGCCTAGGATCGAGCATTGGTGTGCTCCCTTGGTGACAGGCAGTGGCTGAGACAGCTAACTGTATACACTGCACTCCTTGAGAGAGGTAGTTAGCAAAACAGGCCAAAGACCTTCAGAGACACCAATACTCCTTAGCCGGCCCACAAGAATGGAATAGTCTACCGTATCAATAGCTTTGTCCAAGTCAATAAAAATAGCAGCACAGCATTGCTTAGAATCAAGGGCAATAGTGACATCATTGAGGACCTTTAAGGTTGCAAGTGACACATTCATAACCTGAGCGGAAACCAGATTGCATACCCGAGAGAGTACTATAGACATCAAAAAAGCCAGTCAGTGGATTATTGTCAAGTTTTTCCAACACTTTTGATAAACAGGGCAAAATAGAAATACGCATAAAATAGTTAGGATCAGCTTGATCAACCCCTTTAAATAAAGGACTCGCTGTGGCTGCCTTCCAAGCAATGGGAACCTCCCGCGAGAGGAGAGACAGGTTAAAACGGTCAGAGATGGGCTTGGCGATTATAAGGTAGAAAGATAAAAATAGAAAGGGTCTAAACCATCTGACTCGGATGTGTTTTTGGGGTCAAGTTTTTAAGGAGTTCCTTTAGCACCTTGGACTCAGTGACAGCCTGCAGGGAGAAACTTTGTGGTGGGGCCGGGGAGAAAGAGGAAGGAGTATCGGGCCTAGTCGCATTAGTTGGGGTGGGAGATGTGGAAATGTTGGACGGGCAGGGAGGCATGGCTGAGTCAAATCGGAATCCTGACTTAATGAAGTGGTGATTAAAGAGCCATGTGCTTCTTGTCAGTAACAACCACATCATCTGCAATAAGGGAGAAGGCAGCTGTGAGGAGGAGGGTTTATTCTGCAGGTCATTTTCTTTATGGGGGCGTGTTTGTTAACAATACCACTGAAAATATCTAAAATGAAGGTCCAAGTGTCTTCAACAGAGGGGGATCAAGCTGATTCTATTCCAATTTACAGAGGTCAGGTCAGGTCATGAAGTAAGGCTTGCTTATTACATTTTTTTAGCAAGTGTACAGTGCCTTGCGAAAGTATTCGGCCCCCTTGAACTTTGAACTTTTGCCACATTTCAGGCTTCAAACATAAGATATAAAACTGTATTTTTTTGTGAAGAATCAACAACAAGTGGGACACAATCATGAAGTGGAACGACATTTATTGGATATTTCAAACTTTTTAACAAATCAAAAACTGAAAAATTGGGCGTGCAAAATTATTCAGCCATTTTACATTTACATTTAAGTCATTTAGCAGACGCTCTTATCCAGAGCGACTTACAAATTGGTGCTTTCACCTTATGACATCCAGTGGAACAGCCACTTTACAATAGTGCATCTAGGTCTTTTAAGGGGGGAGGGGGTGAGAAGGATTACTTTATCCTATCCTAGGTATTCCTTAAAGAGGTGGGGTTTCAGGTGTCTCCGGAAGGTGGTGATTGACTCCACTGTCCTGGAGTCGTGAGGGAGTTTGTTCCACCATTGGGGGGCCAGAGCAGCGAACAGTTTTGACTGGGCTGAGCGGGAACTGTACTTCCTCAGTGGTAGGGAGGCGAGCAGGCCAGAGCTGGATGAACGCAGTGCCCTTGTTTGGGTGTAGGGCCTGATCAGAGCCTGGAGGTACTGAGGTGCCGTTCCCCTCACAGCTCCGTAGGCAAGCACCATGGTCTTGTAGCGGATGCGAGCTTCAACTGGAAGCCAGTGGAGAGAGCGGAGGAGCGGGGTGACGTGAGAGAACTTGGGAAGGTTGAACACCAGACGGGCTGCGGCGTTCTGGATGAGTTGTAGGGTTTAATGGCACAGGCAGGGAGCCCAGCCAACAGCGAGTTGCAGTAATCCAGACGGGAGATGACAAGTGCCTGGATTAGGACCTGCGCCGCTTCCTGTGTGAGGCAGGGTCGTACTCTGCGGATGTTGTAGAGCATGAACCTACAGGAACGGGCCACCGCCTTGATGTTATTTGAGAACGACAGGGTGTTGTCCAGGATCACGCCAAGGTTCTTAGCGCTCTGGGACGAGGACACAATGGAGTTGTCAACCGTGATGGCGAGATCATGGAACGGGCAGTCCTTCCCCGGGAGGAAGAGCAGCTCCGTCTTGCCGAGGTTCAGCTTGAGGTGATGATCCGTCATCCACACTGATATGTCTGCCAGACATGCAGAGATGCGATTCGCCACCTGGTCGTCAGAAGGGGTAAAGGAGAAGATTAATTGTGTGTCGTCTGCATAGCAATGATAGGAGAGACCATGTGAGGTTATGACAGAGCCAAGTGACTTGGTGTATAGCGAGAATAGGAGAGGGCCTAGAACAGAGCCCTGGGGGACACCAGTGGTGAGAGCACGTGGTGAGGAGACGGATTCTCGCCACGCCACCTGGTAGGAGCGACCTGTCAGGTAGGACGCAATCCAAGCGTGGGCCGCGCCGGAGATGCCCAACTCGGAGAGGGTGGAGAGGAGGATCTGATGGTTCACAGTATCGAAGGCAGCCGATAGGTCTAGAAGGATGAGAGCAGAGGAGAGAGAGTTAGCTTTAGCAGTGCGGAGCGCCTCCGTGATACAGAGAAGAGCAGTCTCAGTTGAATGACTAGTCTTGAAACCTGACTGATTTGGATCAAGAAGGTCATTCTGAGAGAGATAGCGGGAGAGCTGGCCAAGGACGGCACGTTCAAGAGTTTTGGAGAGAAAAGAAAGAAGGGATACTGGTCTGTAGTTGTTGACATCGGAGGGATCGAGTGTAGGTTTTTTCAGAAGGGGTGCAACTCTCGCTCTCTTGAAGACGGGAGGGACGTAGCCAGCGGTCAGGGATGAGTTGATGAGCGAGGTGAGGTAAGGGAGAAGGTCACCGGAGATGGTCTGGAGAAGAGAGGAGGGGATAGGGTCAAGCGGGCAGGTTGTTGGGCGGCCGGCCGTCACAAGACGCGAGATGTCATCTGGAGAGAGAGGGGAGAAAGAGGTCAGAGCACAGGGTAGGGCAGTGTGAGCAGAACCAGCGGTGTCGTTTGACTTAGCAAACGAGGATCGGATGTCGTCGACCTTCTTTTCAAAATGGTTGACGAAGTCATCTGCAGAGAGGGAGGAGGGGGGGAGGGGGAGGAGGATTCAAGAGGGAGGAGAAGGTGGCAAAGAGCTTCCTAGGGTTAGAGGCAGATGCTTGGAATTTAGCGTGGTAGAAAGTGGCTTTAGCAGCAGAGACAGAGGAGGAAAATGTAGAGAGGAGGGAGTGAAAGGATGCCAGGTCCGCAGGGAGGCGAGTTTTCCTCCATTTCCGCTCGGCTGCCCGGAGCCCTGTTCTGTGAGCTCGCAATGAGTCGTCGAGCCACGGAGCGGGAGGGGAGGACCGAGCCGGCCTGGAGGATAGGGGACATAGAGAGTCAAAGGATGCAGAAAGGGAGGAGAGGAGGGTTGAGGAGGCAGAATCAGGAGATAGGTTGGAGAAGGTTTGAGCAGAGGGAAGAGATGATAGGATGGAAGAGGAGAGAGTAGCGGGGAGAGAGAGCGAAGGTTGGGACGGCGCGATACCATCCGAGTAGGGGCAGTGTGGGAAGTGTTGGATGAGAGCGAGAGGGAAAAGGATACAAGGTAGTGGTCGGAGACTTGGAGGGGAGTTGCAATGAGGTTAGTGGAGGAACAGCATCTAGTAAAGATGAGGTCGAGCGTATTGCCTGCCTTGTGAGTAGGGGGAAGGTGAGAGGGTGAGGTCAAAGAGGAGAGGAGTGGAAAGAAGGAGGCAGAGAGGAATGAGTCAAAGGTAGACGTGGGGAGGTTAAAGTCGCCCAGAACTGTGAGAGGTGAGCCGTCCTCAGGAAAGGAGCTTATCAAGGCATCAAGCTCATTGATGAACTCTCCGAGGGAACCTGGAGGGCGATAAATGATAAGGATGTTAAGCTTGAAAGGGCTGGTAACTGTGACAGCATGGAATTCAAAGGAGGCGATAGACAGATGGGTAAGGGGAGAAAGAGAGAATGACCACTTGGGAGAGATGAGGATCCCGGTGCCACCACCCCGCTGACCAGAAGCTCTCGGGGTGTGCGAGAGCACGTGGGCGGACGAAGAGAGAGCAGTAGGAGTAGCGGTGTTGTCTGTGGTGATCCATGTTTCCGTCAGAGCCAAGAAGTCGAGGGACTGGAGGGAGGCATAGGCTGAGATGAACTCTGCCTTGTTGGCCGCAGATCGGCAGTTCCAGAGGCTACCGGAGACCTGGAACTCCACGTGGGTCGTGCGCGCTGGGACCACCAGATTAGGGTGGCCGCGGCCATGCGGTGTGGAGCGTTTGTATGGTCTGTGCAGAGAGGAGAGAACAGGGATAGACAGACACATATTTGACAGGCTAGAGAAGAGGCTACGCTAATGCAGAGGAGATTGGAATGACAAGTGGACTACACGTCTCGAATGTTCAGAAAGTTAAGCTTACGTAACAAGAATCTAATTGACTAAAATGATTAAAATGATACAGTACTGCTGAGGTAGGCTAGCTGCGTTGTTGACACTACCCTAATCAAGTCGTTCCGTTGAGTGTGAAGTTTCTACAATGCTGCTTTTCGGGGGCAAGCTGGCTAGCTAGCAGTGTTGGTTACGTTACGTTGCGTTAGGAGAACGACAATAGCTGGCTAGCTAACCTAGAAAATCGCTCTAGACTACACAATTATCTTTGAAACAAAGACGGCTATGTAGCTAGCTACGATCAAACAAATCACACCGTTGGGACTGTAATGAAATGAAATGAAAATATGATACTACCTGTGGAGCGAAGCGGAATGCGACCGGAATGCGAAAGTTCTATTCAGTAGACGTTGGCTGGCTATTGGCTAGCTAGGAGTGTCTCCTACGTTAAGGACGACAAAATAGCTGGCTAGCTAACCTCGGTAAATTAAGATAATCACTCTAAGACTACACACTCTAACTACACAATTATCTTGGATACGAAGACAGCAAAGACAACTATGTAGCTAGCTAACACTACACTAATCAAGTCGTTCAGTTGAGTGTGATAGTTACTACAGTGCTACGGTAGACGGTGAACGTGTTGGGCAGATAGGAGACGACGAAATACGATAATTACGCAATTATCTTTGATACAACTACGACTATGTAGCTAGCTAAGAAGAAATTGCTAAGATTAGACAAATCAGACCGTTGTACTATAATGAAATGTAATGAAAAAGTTATACAACCTGCAGACCGAAGCGCGGATGCGACCGGCTCGCTCCAACCCGGAAATAGAAGTGCCCCCTTAAGTTAATACTTTGTAGCGCCACCTTTTGCTGCGATTACAGCTGTAAGTCGCTTGGGGTATGTCTCTATCAGTTTTGCACATCGAGAGACTGACATTTTTCCCCATTCCTCCTCGCAAAATAGCTCGAGCTCAGTGAAGTTGGATGGAGAGCATTTGTGAACAGCAGTTTTCAGTTCTTTCCACAGATTCTCGATTGGATTCAGGTCTGGACTTTGACTTGGCCATTCTAACACCTGGATATGTTTATTTTTGAACCATTCCATTGTAGATTTTGCTTTATGTTTTGGATCATTGTCTTGTTGGAAGACAAATCTCCGTCCCAGTCTCAGGTCTTTTGCAGACTCCATCAGGTTTTCTTCCAGAATGGTCCTGTATTTGGCTCCATCCATCTTCCCATCAATTTTAACCATCTTCCCTGTCCCTGCTGAAGAAAAGCAGGCCCAAACCATGATGCTGCCACCACCATGTTTGACAGTGGGGATGGTGTGTTCAGGGTGATGAGCTGTGTTGCTTTTACGCCAAACATAACGTTTTGCATTGTTGCCAAAAAGTTCAATTTTGGTTTCATCTGACCAGAGCACCTTCTTCCACATGTTTGGTGTGTCTCCCAGGTGGCTTGTGGCAAACTTTAAACAACACTTTTTATGGATATCTTTAACAAATGGCTTTCTTCTTGCCACTCTTCCATAAAGGCCAGATTTGTGCAATATACGACTAATTGTTGTCCTATGGACAGAGTCTCCCACCTCAGCTGTAGATCTCTGCAGTTCATCCAGAGTGATCATGGGCCTCTTGGCTGCATCTCTGATCAGTCTTCTCCTTGTATGAGCTGAAAGTTTAGAGGGACGTTCCACTTCATGATTGTGTCCCACTTGTTGTTGATTCTTCACAAAAAAATACAGTTTTATATCTTTATGTTTGAAGCCTGAAATGTGGCAAAAGGTCGAAAAGTTCAAGGGGGCCGAATACTTTCGCAAGGCACTGTATATGCCCTTGATTCTAAGAACATATTGTACAGCAATTTCAATCAGGTAACATGAATAGAAAGCCGACGAGAGGTGGTCAGAAGAGGACAAGAGGCCAAAAGTCTGTGTAACCAATAGAGAGTCAGAGTCCTGAGTGTGGGAACAAACATAGTCTGTCCCACGGTTGGGCAAACAAGAAAGTTCACAGTCAACAAAGCATGCAGGAGGAGTCATGAGGCAAATAGAAAAATAGCTAAATGCACAAGAAAAAAAATATAACAACTTGGGGCTAGCCATTGTAAGTTCAGAGTCATTTGCCCCAACAGTACGTGTGAGGTGGGGGTACCTGTACCAGACAGGGGAGACAGGCCAGGGCAGACGGCGAACAGATCGCCAGGTAGAATCCAGGCAGCAGTGCAGCAGGTAGTGGGAGTAGATGTCACACCCACTTGGGAGAAGCCTTCATTTCTGGAGGCAGATTTCTTGTAGAAAATACCAGTGGATGATCTCTGAACAGCGGGAGGGGGCTTCAAAGGCATCTGGATGTAGGTGGGATAACCTGTGAGACTCCTGACATTTATTGGGCTTAAAGGCTTTGACACCTCTCACTTCACACCTCAGTGCTCATTGAAGTTGTTTCTGGTCCGTCTCAGTCCCAGGGCAGATGGTCTCTGCTGTTTGTTTGCCAGGGCACTCTCTGTACAGCTTGGAAAGATGAATCATTGGTTGTAATAATCCTTCCAGGAAATGTTGTCCAAAATTAGGTTGTAGGTTTGGAGTTTTGCATCTGGAGTGAAGGTTATGCTGTGGAGGGTAGCATCCTGTATAGGTCCCTGAGAAATAATCCACGTTTGTGTAACTCCAAATCGATCTTTTTTTGTAAAAAACATGTTGACAAATGTGAGCGCTCACATGCAGCCGTCTCCTTCTCTCTCCCTCTCTCTCCCTCTCTCTCCCTCTCTCTCCTTCTCTCTCCTTCTCTCTCCTTCTCTCTCCCTCTCTCTCCTTCTCTCTCCCTCTCTCTCCTTCTCTCTCCCTCTCTCTCCTTCTCTCTCCCTCTCTCTCCCTCTCTCTCCCTCTCTCCTTCTCTCTCCCTCTCTCTCCCTCTCTCTCCCTCTCTCTCCCTCTCTCTCCCTCTCTCTCCTTCTCTCTCTCTCCCTCTCTCTCCTTCTCTCTCCCTCTCTCTCCTTCTCTCTCCTCTCTCTCCTTCTCTCTCCCTCTCTCTCCCTCTCTCTCCCTCTCTCTCCCTCTCTCTCCCTCTCTCCCTCTCTCTCCCTCTCTCTCCCTCTCTCTCCTTCTCTCTCCTTCTCTCTCCTTCTCTCTCTCTCCCTCTCTCTCCAGCTCTCTCCTTCTCTCTCCCTCTCTCTCCTTCTCTCTCCTTCTCTCTCCCTCGACTTAATGATTTTATGTCAAGTCCCTCCCTGTATTAATGACTGATAACGACAATTAAGATAAACTATGGAGAGGCAGTACGTTTTTTTTCAGAGTGAGGCTGTGGGAATTGTCTTACTTGTGTTTAGTTTGATTCATGTTTTGTTAACCAAATAGAGTTTGTTGTATAGTTGACTGCCTATGTTAGCGTTGCTATTAGAATTTGGTGTTAATGTAACTCACTGGAAGACTTCAGAATTCAAAAAGATTCTATTAAGCTCTATCTTCAGGCTTTCTGAGATGAAAGCTTAATAAAGACCGCATGGCAGCTTTTCTTTTCCTTATCTAAAGGACCTTCTCTTGAAATCAAAAGCACATGCTTTGTGTACCTTTTAAAGATCAACTCTGTAGTGTTCTATGTAACACTGGGGATTTGATTGACCAGTGTATAATGGCTCCGTCAAATATAATGGACTGTCTGTCATTTCTCAGCCCTTCTGTTCGCTCCATCTCCAACTGCAGACGTCTGAAAACCCCTACCTGTCAGGCAGCATATCAACCAAGGCCTCAGCACCGGGAATCATAGTGGCCACAGGTGAGAGAATACAGAACGAACATTTGATAGATAACATTAGATTAGATTACCTTATTGTCCACTTATGTGAAAATGTATTTGGCTGAATAGAGAGACATCTGTTCAATTTAGGTAATGGTACAAAAGGAGAATAGCTGTCTATCCTTTCCAGGTCAGTTCTAAAATTGCATTTGATTGTGAATATTATGATGGCTATCCAATCCCTAACATTACTGATAGGAATATGCAAGCCCTGCTATAAACAACTCATCTGCAACTGTGTGGGAAAATATTGTATCTTAGCAAAAACCACAAAAATGGCCTACATCCATGAATCTGCTTTCTTCATCTCTGTCCTCAAACAATATTTGCTCTGTCACCAAAACAATAGTTTGTCCCCTCCATGAAACTCTAATCTCTTACTGAATCTGTGAGATCCCTAAGCCACTGGGAGCCTGTATAAATGTACTGAATCTGTCCAGAGACACACTATAGCACTTTTGATGTTGTCCTTACTGACATTTTGGTGATACAAAGTCACCCGGTTTATTTAAGTGGGCCAGTGCAGACCGAGGACACAACATATTATGTTTGGTGACCCTGACAAACACGATGCAGCTCAAAACTCACGCCTGACACTGAACAGTTGATGGGAGATATCACAAGGCATCAACAAAGTGGAGAGATATGCTCAGAGATTAACATGTTACATCATTGCTTAAGAAAAACTGAGCAACATCCATCTAAGCATGAATGGTTGTTCTTCTCTGCTCTGCATCTATTCTTCATTGTAATTGACACCATCTTCACATTTTCAGCATCATTTGAATATTTAACTAATGCTTTGTTGCATTTTTATCACAGGGAATATTGGGTCTGACCTGTCGTACAATAACGTTGGAATGTTCATCTCATCTGATGCTGGTAACAACTGGAGACAGGTGAGTTTAGGCTGAATTTGGGGGTAAAAGCTAAGGTATTCTCTTCTAAGGCATTCTAATATTTTTATTTATTTGTTACCTTTATTTTACTAGTCAAGTCAGTTAAGAACACATTCTTATTTTCAATGACGGCCTAGGAACAGTGGGTTAACTGCCTGTTCAGGGGCAGAACGACAGATTTGTACCTTGTCAGCTCGGGGATTTGAACTTGCAACCTTTCGGTTACTAGTCCAACACTCTAACCACTAGGCTACCCTATATTTGAATATTGTAGTTTGGAGAATAAGTATTTTGTACTGCTGTCTCTGCCTTTTGATCAAAAGGTGTTTTGAGACTCAGTATTCAGCTAGATGTGTACAAGGTAACTGTATGTAAATCATATATTATATTGAATTGCCTGTGTGTCCTCTTTCAGATATTCGAGGAGGAACACAACGTCTGGTTTCTGGATAAAGGAGGGGCCCTTGTCGCTGTGAAACAACCAACAGTCCCCACTAGACATTTACAGTAGGTTTAAATCTAATTCAGTGTTTGTATCTCTGTAAACTGGTTGCTATAACATGTTGGTACTTCTATTGATGTCAAGAGAACTTTTTAAATTTATATATGATTAAAGGCAGTATTCAAGGTTTGAACAACTTGCAAAGCACACAAATATGCAATAAAGATACAAACATGCTGTCAAAAAAACTAAATTGGGGGAAAGTGTTTTTCTTCACCAAGTCCCCCTGTTAGTACTTTTAAGACTGACCATTCTATTGTAAATTGGAGCACCCACGTTTTGCGTCAGTTTAGACCAACACAACTGAAACCACATCTCTATTCTTATATCACTTTAGAAAAACATTTAGAAGGTACTTTTAGCACCAAGGTGTGCAGGATTCCTTCCTGCCTGGTTGTGTCTCCTAGATGATTTAAGTGCACCATTGGAGGAAAGGAACACAGTAGAAGCCCTCATATCAAACCAGGTTTCAAATAGTATTGTTTTCTTTCAGCATTTAATTGAAACATTTAATTGTCTCAGACGGATGGGGTTTGCACTTTTGGGCCAATTTCATTGGAACCATTAGGCCAGGTAACGGGCAGCTAAAGTATTTGAAAGATGGCAAATGCTATTTGAACCCAGGCAAGCGCTGTAGGAACCAATCCCCCCTCTCTCTCTCTCTATCTCTCTCTGTCTCTCTCTGTGTCTCTGTCCTCTCGCTCTCCTCCCAGCTAGTGTAACATTTCCTGACCCTGGTATCCTCCTAATAGAGGCGTATAAATGCTTTGTCTGTTGTCTGAGTTTACAGCCAGATGAAGGCATGCTGACTGACGGAGGTTTAGATGGAAGCTGCAACAAGCGGGCTGCTGCTTCTTGCATCTTAGAGCAAGACTGTGCGTTGTTGAGTGTTGTTCCCAACCTTGTCACACACAGTACTCCAGTGTTCTCACATCTGAAGTGATGTTGATGAGATGTCAGAATCAATAGAGAAGAGGCCTGGAGGATGAAAGTTGCCCAATCTCTTTTTTTATTTTTTTATTTGTCTCCCCACACCTGTTTTGTAGTCGTTAGAACATGAAACAGTTCTATTCTGTTTTGTTTTGTGTGTTGTGTTTTTTCTTCTACATCACTTCACTGTAGACTGTAAGTAAACTCAAGACCTATGACGTTGTTGTTTTCTCTTCAAGTTGTTATACCTCCACGCTTTGATAGTCAAACACAGTTCTGTTGTTTTCTTCTTCTTCTATTCAACAGAACGTTTGTTAACTGTAGTCAATTAGACCCAACCTGAGATTCAGCGGCTGACTGTCTATGGAGACGACTCACTCCAATGATCTTCCATGAACCCAGTTGACACACTGTAATTGAGAGCATCAGGGCTCGTATTCAGGGTAGCTATACTGATTCAGGATCAGATCCCACCGGTCTGTATAATCTCATTCCTTATGATCTAAAAGGTCAAATTGATCCTAGATCAGCACTCCAAGTCAGAATTACGAATATGGGCCTTGTTGTTACTGCCAGTCTGAGATGTGAATGGTTGCATTACAAATGACACCCTTTTTCCTAGTAGGCTTCAGTACTATAGACCAGAGCCCTATAGGCCCTGGATGCCATTTGTGATTCATTCAATGTGTTATTGTGTTGTGACTCTGTTACAGGATCAGTTTTGATGAGGGGCGGCAGTGGACCAGACACAGCTTCTCCTTGGTGCCTCTGTTTGTGGACGGGATGCTGGTGGAGGCCGGGACAGAGAACCAGATCATGACGTGAGTCGGGACAATAGAGTAATCGAGGGAAGACGCGCAGTGATGAATGATCTATAGACGGGGGATGGCATTCTTTTGCCCTCTGTAGGAAGTCTTAGAGAGATGGAGAAAAGGAGGGATTTAATTTTTCTGTCTTCCATTGCTTTGGGACTCTGTTCCTTTTGGTGAAGGGGATGAGATGGGTGAGATGAATTTGTCTCCTTCTCGTTCTCTTGGGAACCCTGTTCCTCTTGGAGGGAAGATATGAGGGGATGGGGAGGAATTTTAATTCAACGAATGCTGATGTCTCGTCTTTATTAACAGACGTTTAAATGGGAGAAAATATTTGATTCATAAGGGTTGTCAGTTTGTTAGCTTAGGACTGATTTCCACATTTGATTGACATATTTAACTATGAAAATGTAATTACTCATAGACTTAACGTAATTGGTGAAAACTTGAAGCGCTGAAAACCCTTGTCGAGTTATATTAACTTGTGTATCCATCCTTTGGTTTCTCAAGGTTTTTTGGACATTTCAGCCATAGGTCTGAGTGGCAGCTTATCAAGATAGACTACAAGTCCATCTTCAACAGGAAATGTACAGAAGGAGACTATCAGACGTGGCACCTTCACAACAAGGTAAGAGCTCTTAAACAGGAGTCGGTCCAACTTATCAATATGTGACCTTGTTACCAAATAACAATGAATTTACATGGTAGTTAGGGACTGTACATTATTTATAATGACAATACCTGGAGAAAATCAGACCTCTCTGAAATGAAAATGGATGGCCCTTCCTTCAGTAAAATATATTTTTACCTGACCCTCCCTTAATGGTAAAAATAAAAAACGAGGCCCTCCCCTATACCCAAAATAATAATAAAAACATAAAGTGGACAGCAGAGAACATGACAACCATTTAACATCACTCATAGGACAGAACAGAGCCTTTGTATTGCAGTTTTAGAAACCGTTCTTCATTTTATTAGATGGCAAAGTAGCTAGAAAGTTGTGCGTTCAAAGACTACCGCGGACAAGGGTAGTGGTGAAAATATATCAATTAAATTAACAAAAGCACTGAATGAATCTATCAACTTATTTGCTTTCCCCCAAAAAAACCTTTTTATTAACACATTTCATGCAATTCTACATACTTTTACATGACTGGAGATGATTAAGGTCTTTTTAAATAGTAAAATAGAGCATGACAGCGAATGAGCGCATGCTGCAGCACCACAGATGTTTTGATTTCTCTACAGGCTATTGTTAAAAACAGAGGATAGTCCATGTCTGCAACAGTGCTAAAGTTGTCTATCAACTGTCAAAATTGAGCACAACAGAACCAGTTACAACTGAAGTACATGATCATCAATTCATTTGAGAAAAAGCCGTTAGTTGTTTAACACAGCAAAAAAATACATATATTTTGGGAAACAATCATTTTCTATTTCATTCCATGATATTATCAGGAATCTTGGTAAGACCTAAGTGCAGACTGTGTGAGGGAACAATGTTCATTGTAACAACAGGGGCAGGCAGACGACAGGTCAAGGCAGGCAGGGGTCGATAATCCAGAGTAGAGGCCAAGGTACAGGACGGCAGGCAGGCTCAGGGTCAGAGACAGGCAGTGGTCAGGCGGGCGCGTACAGGGTCAGGACAGACAAGGGTCAAAAACCAGGAGGATGAGAAAAAGAGAGACTTGGGAATAACAGGAGCTGAGACAAAATGCTGGTAGGCTTGAACAAACAAGATGAACTGGCACAGACAGACAGAAAACTTAGGTATAAATAACCAGAGGATAACTGGGGAAGGTGGGCGACACCTGGAGGGGGTGGAGACAAGCACAAGGACAGGTGAAACAGATCAGGGAGTGACAGATATTGTTGCTGCAAAATAGATTTGTGTAGACTGTGATTAGGGCATGGGAGTATAAGAGCATCTGCTGGGCTAAATTAACAAACTAGGCATGCATACTGTAGCTCACCTCATGATCCTCAAACCACAGACTAGTCAAACTCGTGTTTCTATTTCATTTATTTTATTTCATTTTATACAGCCTAAATCAAAATGTACTATATAGGCATTTTGGTGAAGTGCTGTTGTTGATGTGTTGTTAAAATGCTGTGCACCTGCCAGCGTGTAGCGTGTCACAAATGTTTCTCAAATAATTTCTTAAATGGCAGGCTAAAGCCTGGAAATAATAATAATTTAACAATAATACATTATTGATCCTTCTTAGGCTGCCTGGCTTGCTGCTGACTGATTTTAGAGTTAGTATGTTGTAGCCTGTTGGAATGTAGAACGTCAATTGATGGACACAATCACACATTACTTCCCAAAGAAAGTACATTTTTGGTCTCCACGGTTGTAGAAGGTAGCAGGCTCTACATGTCATAGAGACAAACCAAAGATATCCCATATGCATCATGCATATGCATGTCTCTTCTTTCCCCAGCATTTTACAGCTTGTTTCTAGCATAAAGAATTGTGGATTAAAGTGTCCTGACAATATCACTTTATATAATCAGGTCCATACACGTTTATTTCCAAAGTAACAAGCTAACAAGGGGGTAGGCCTATGCTTTTAGCCATTTTCTTTAATTAACAAACGCCACAATACCCTCAAATACCTCCTGAATTCGAGCCCTGGTTTTAACTTAACATACCAAGCTCTCCACTGACATATTTTAAAGAGTGTAATGGTGTCTGAAGGAAATGGCTGACAAAGTCTATGGAAGGTAGACTATAATTTCATCTGTCAGGCCTACCTCTTATTTCTTGAATAGGAAGAAATAGGCTCCAACACAAAACCCTCTTGTTGTTAGAAGCCTAAAGTCAAATTAAACTGCTGCTGCATCATAGTAATGTAAGTTACGTAAATGACTTGAATATGGCTTATTGTGAGGTCAATAACTCTGATAAATAGCTTCATTATGGGCAACAACATGTTTTTTTATTAAAATCAAATCTATCAGTAGCAAGTTCACCTCGGGTCTTCCTTTTCATCGTCGTTCTCTCCCTCTCAAACTGAACAGGGCATCAGTAGACCTAGTCTGCAGGCACATATATATACTCTTTTGGACAAAAAATAAAAATAAATGGAATAAGTCTTTGACTCGCCTCCTGAAGTGCCACCTTACACAGCACAGTCATTTGTTAGGCAGCACAAAAGTGTTTACATCAGCAAGAGCAGGGCAGGCCGGGGCTCATGATTGGGAACGCCTATCCATTGCAGTGTGTAATGCAGTCTAACCTAGTTTTTTTATACACCATCCCAGCAGCTCAAAAACTCAGGAGGGAAGTACATTTTCTAAGAAATATAACTTTGCCCTGTGCTTCTCCTAGCATACTCTTCATATAGCCTAGGCTTATAGCATAGAGTATAGTCTGTGGATCATTTTATTGAGACCACAGTAGTGCCACTTGATATTGCCCGCCTAGCAGAGAATCAGGGACGAGGGGCATCATTGGGCACACATTGAGATAGTATAATAAGCAACTAATTCTCAAAACCTGAGCAATTTGACATTTAATCAATTACAAATTACCTGACCCTCCCCTGGCCAAAATTTAAAAAAAACACAAGAAACCCTCCCCCTGACTGATATTAAAAAATGACCCTCCCCCATGACCCTCCCCCATTTTCCTCCAGGTACCAATGTTTTTACAAGGTAGATGCAGTGTACTTACAGTGTTTGGGTAGTTCCAATAAGCTCAATAGGTTAACATAATAATGGTTTGACTTGCTGTTCTATGTTAATTTGACATTTGAAAATGATATAATGTAATGCCATGTGCGTTCACTATATGGATTAATATCCTGTATGTGTTTCACAGGGCGAGCCGTGTGTGATGGGCCAGAAACAGATCTATATGAAACGCAGACCAGGAAACTATTGCATGCTGGGAAAAGACTACGCCAAAGTCCTCTCTGCTGAGTCGTGTATCTGTCGGGCCCACGACTTTGAATGGTAATTATAGTATACTAGTATAATAACTAACAATTGCAGTAAAATAGAAGACATGAAAACATGTCCTTTTATCTCAAAACTAAACATGAGTAGATCAACAGATGTTTCATTGTCCATAAAAGAGAGATACATGTTGTATGTTGTCCCATTTAAGTCATTTTTGGATTTATTACACTATTTCAGGATCCCATTAATTTGGTTCATTTTCTGTGTCGGTGCTCCAATTATCAGATATTTTGGGGAATCATTTTCTCCCAACGTCTGTCTCTCTGGCTGAGCTCGTTTTGCTATGTTTATAATAAAGTAGAGAAGATGAGGGGTGTTAATAGGACTGTCGGTTGCTGTTGTTTTTTGTCTTCTAAAGGCAGGGAAGAGAACAGGAAAGATACAAATGTATATAAATGCCAGCGGTGTCAGGTAAAACTGTATGAGTTTTAATTAGAATCCATTCATCTCCAGGGATAGTTGTTTTTAATTATTTTATGATACAGTTCACAAATGTCCTGACCACGTGGCCCCTCTCTCTCTCTCTCTCTCTCTCTCTCTCTCTCTCTCTCTCTCTCTCTCTCTCTCTCTCTCTCTCTCTCTCTCTCTCTCTCTCTCTCTCTCTCTCTCTCTCTCTCTCTCTCTCTCTCTCTCTCTCTCTCTCTCTATATATATATATATATATATATATATATATATATATATATATATATATATATATATATATATATATATTTCTACAGCTGGTGACAGAGACAGTGAAATGCAAAAATTAAAAAACAATCTCTTTAAGAAACGTCAACGTTCAGAGTGAACAACAATAAAACATTTCATTAACTTTGAAGTGTACACAAAAGTCAAGGTCTGAAATGTTTACTGATTCCCTATTGCATAACAGGGTGACACTGCACCGGCGTGTTGTTCTGTTGGGCTGTGAACAAAAGGTCCAGGGGTTGATTCCAAAGTGGGACAATGACGAGACTGAAATCAGAAGTTATAAACAGCAAAAATATGAACGCAACATGCAACAATGTCAAATAATTTACTGAGTTGTAGTTCAAATGAGGAAATCAGTCAGTTGAAATAAATTCATTAGGCCCGAATCTATAGATTTCACATGAAGCATCTGTTGGTCAGATAACTTAAAATAAATTGCCCTCACAGTGGGCCTCAGGATCTCATCACGGTATTCACTTGTCAGGTGGATGGATTATCTTGGCAGGAGAAATTCTCACTAACAGCGAAATAGTATTGTTGTACCTATGGAACATTTCTGGGGATCCTTTATTTCAGTTCATGAAACATTGGACCTACACTTAATGTGTTGTATTTGTATTTTGTTCAGGGTAGATACATAGATATAACACTTGATATGTTATATTAATAATAAGTGAGGAGAGATTAGTATTAATGTGTAACCAAAACACGCTGGGAGTCTCCACGACTATAATGTACTAAACTGGACACCATACTTTTCTGTGACTTACTGGAAAGAAATTTGATCTTTGCATTACCAAAGCTGTGATTCAGTGGTGCTGTAATGTCCTTAACTGGATACTGTACCCTCATTGGACTCACTTGGTCCCTTATAACTATTATCCCGACCAACCATAACACCATAATTTCACTTGACAGCCTGTCAATAAATTGGGGGAGGTTCCTAATCACACTGAGGCCAGACCAGGCCATAGGGAGTCCTAGACGGACCTCAGGCTTTGTTGCATCCTATTAGTTCTGGCTAGGTAATTAATTGATAAATCAATGACAGCGTCATTATTAGAATGGGCACTTGCCTAACCTGCTTTGCCCGATGTAAATCACTTGATTGTGATTGGGAGGTAGCTAACATCAGCCGTTGGAAGTCAGCCAACCCTGACCTGGCTGGCTGTGTTGACATGGAGTCCCCCAGGGCTCAGTCTTCCTACCTCTGCTGATCTGGAGCTTTTGTCAACCGCAGCCCAATCAATATATAATAATTATGGGTTGCAATGCAAAGAATATCTATTATATGTATCGTGCTGAGGGGATAGGAAAAATTAGCTGTAACATAACACAGTAATACCGTATATCCTTTGGATCAAAATGAAATCAAATTGTATTTATCACTTGCTTCATAAACAGCAGGTGTAGGTAGACTAACAGTGAAATGCTTACTTTACGGGCCCTTTCCAAAAATGCAGAGAGAAAAAAATAGAAAAAGAATATTAAATACACAATGAGTAACGATAACTTGGCTATATATACAGGGTACCAGTACCAAGTTGATGTGCAGATGTATGAGGTAATTGAGGTAGATATGTACATAAATGAAAAGCCAACTGACATTTATTCCTGAGGTGCTGATCTGTTGCACCCTCTACAACCACTGTGATTATTATTAGATGACCCTGCTGTTCATCTATGAACATTTGAACATCTTGGCCATGTTCTGTTATAATCTCCACCCGGCACAGCCAGAAGAGGACTGGCCTCCCCTCATAGCCTGGTTCCTGTCTAGGTTTCTTCCTAGGTTTCAGCCTTTCTAGGGAGTTCTTCCTAGCCACCGTGATTCTGCACCTGCATTGCTTACTGTTTGGGGTTTTAGGATGGGTTTCTGTGCAGCACATTATGACATCAGTTGATGTAAAAAGGGCTTTATAAATACATTTGATTGATATACAGTAGGTAGAGGTACCGTGTTGATGTTGATCACATTCTGTATGTGATTTGTTATAGTGATTATGGCTATGAACGGCGTAGAGAAGGGAACTGTCTACCAGCGTTCTGGTTCAACCCAGCTGTTGTATCAAGGAGCTGCAGCCAAGGACAGAACTACCTCAACAGCACAGGGTGAGTTGCACATAAGGACACTATTTTGTAGCGTTCCTATGTTGTCTATTCTAAGTGAAGGCAACACTTCTGTATATTTCTGCTCAATGAAAGGTCAAATATTTTTCCTTCAATGTTTGCCATTTAATTTTGTAAAACATTATGATGGTTATAATATGATCCATGTTAAAAAGCCTGAATAGGTATCACACATATCAAAAGAGAGGTACAAAAACACATTAAAACTTACAGTGGCTACAGTATCTCTCTGTATAGGTTGGCCAATGCTTATCATCTTCCCATCTTCCCACTGTAATGAAACACTGTCAGGGTGTCACACCCTCTGGCACGGCTCCTGGTGTGAATAGTGATATTGGCTTTTTAGACCTGAGTCATTCACCAGACAGTAGATCTATACTGCGTGAGATGGTGCACTTCTGAGAGCTACAAAGCACTTTCAGGAATCCTAGGACACAGATCAGGACGTCTCAGGATAGCTAAGGTCTGAGGAGAACGGTACATCCTTCATTCATGCATTCGCTTCCCCAAGGTTAAAAGTCAAGTTTTGTCTCGGAGTTAGTAAGCATGTTCGAGTTTTGTCAGTGTGAAATTAATCTTTTAATTAGGGGTCACTAAGCATTTTTAAGATTAGTCAAAGAATAGCAAGTCTTGTTTACTAGCTCGGTCACTTCCGCAATCACTTTGAGGTTAAAAATACATTTTTTGCAATTTCTTGTCAAGCCTCATTGATGAACATGACCAATACCTTAGCCTTGTTAACTAGTAGTGTCATGAAGCCATAACCTCAGTAAAACATACTAAACATGTACTAAATCATTCAAATGGTATCTTCTTAAGGTACCGAAAAGTGGTGTCCAACAACTGCATCAAGGGAGTCAAGGAAATGTACACACCCAGGAAGCAGATGTGTCCCAACAGGGCTCCAAAAGGCCTTTCTCTCTCCACCAGAGAGGGCAAGCTTACCACTGACCTGCACACCAACGTCACCTTCCTGGTGCATCTGGATGAGGTAGGACTGGGCCAAAAGCCAAAATGGCCTCCTTTTTGTATATCATTCTTATGGGCCTGTAGGAGCCCAAATGGATGCCTTTGTATGCATCACTGTTATGAGTTGCATTGATTTTCACTTTAAGCCATGAAATGAGAAATCTGTGTTTTGTATTGCTATGCATGGTTGTAAAAGTAGTCCTAGCATGTGGTGCACAACTCAGTCACTCTAGGCCTGTTACTGAGTGAAATATGGATTTTTCTCCAGACATATGCCTACAATTATTTCCCTGTTATATTATCCCATACACACCAACTGCTGAAAGTGTAATAGTAACTTGCAACACAACATCACCCACACACAGCTACAGGCCCCAAGCCCCGAGCTGACAGACAGAGTAAGACCTTAGAGAGAGAGAGATGCACCCCTGGAGACCCTGTTATAGAGTGATAAACTCAGAGTAGCCTCCTTCTAGGGCCAGGGCCTTACCTCGCTCCCCTCACTCCCTAGACACCGTTCAACCACCTCACATTAAATTCAGGTGGAAAAGGTGCGGTAGTGCACTGCTTGGTGCGGCAGTGCATTCCCCCTGCACTGCAGCTAAGAAGTAAGTGTCTCTCCCACAAGGTCTCCCCCGGGCCCAGCTGTCATATTACAGTGTGATGAGTTGAGGAAATTATAATTGATTTATTTAGTTAAGAGTGTCACGGCCGTCGTTAGGAAATGACCAAGGTGCAGAGTGGTGAGCGTACATATATTTTTATTTTATATAATGACGCCAACAAAACAAGAAATAAAGAAACCACCGTAAAGCTTAACAGGGCTTTAGAGCCCCTAACAAAGATAACTACCCACAAAGACAGGTGGGAAAAGGAGCTGCCTAAGTATGGTTCCAAATCAGAGACAACGATAGACAGCTGTCCCTGACTGAGAACCATACCTGACCAAAACAAAGAAATACAAAACATAGAAAATAGAATGACCACCCCACATCACACCCTGACCTAACCAAATAGAGAAATAAAACAACTCTCTAAGGTCAGGGCGTGACAAAGAGAGGCCTCCTATTATAAGAGAGACATATGCCATGTGGTCAAAAAGTTTATGAAATGTATTTTATAAAAATTTCAGTCCCAAAATAATTAAAAACAACCATCACAGGAGACTAATGGAGGTGAAGAATCTTCATGGTGTCGGGTCTTATGCATTAAGAAACTCCTTCGCTCCTGTTGAATTCAGACTTTAATTTATTTTCATGAAGCCCAAGATGGTAGAATTTCTTGGGGAGAGCAAATGGGCCTAAATATTTAATTTGTGGTACTGCTGGGTAGTAAACATGGCGGTTCAGAAAAATAAAAATTAAGGAGGGAGGTGGAAGAAAGTTTGATGTTTTGAGAGAGGGATGAGATCTGTAGTGTCACACGTCAAGGTTTCATTATCACAAAGTGACCTTATAGCATGTCATGTGTACACCAACCAGATTTACTCAACATTAGCATGTCATGTTTACACCAAACATATTTACCCAACATTAGCTACATTATAGCATGTAATGTGTACACCAACCAGAACCAATGGAATAGTCCCAAAGGAGCAAATCCATCCATCTAGCTCTCCAGGCAGGCTCAATCAAACGCGCAAAGCATTTTATAGAAAGCGAAAACTATTTGAACCCAGGTATGACACACCATCAGCATGACGGCACTGACTTCACACCGTTTATACCATCCTTTGTGTGTTGACATTCACCTGAACAAGACTCCTTTACACAGTCCTGCTGTGTTTGGACCTGAACTAACACAACCCCTTATTGTCAACCAGCACTGCTGTCCAGACCATGACACTTACCCTATTATGCATTTTGGATTTGGAGGCCCTCTGAGTCACACATGGAGCCACGGACACAAAGCTTGACATTTAGCCAGCAGGCCAGCATCAGTCTCATGCAGATTTGCTAGCGATCCCAGGACACCTCGATAGAGAACTAGAAGTGTCCAGAGAAAGTGAACAGAGGACACAAACAGAATCCTGAATGACATCGGCGCCACTACAGTTCCACACAATAGCTGCCACTGTTATCCCTTTTCTTCCATTCTATTCTGCCTTTCTTTATTTTGCTTATCCATAGTTTATCAATTTCAGTGTACAATGGTGTGAAATATACCCCCAGAAACCTTCTCCGGTTTTCATACTCTGCTGTGCTTGAAAATAAATAAAACGGATAGTGAATAAGGAGAGAGAGAGAGACACACACACCTCATTTTAGGTAACAGGCAAACACACTGCTCTCACAGTGGGGTAGAATATGATGCAACCCCAATGGTGGGCTTGTGCTGACTGCGAATGTAGCCCAGCAGTCTGTTGACTAGTGTACCTGCCACCCTACTGTCTCTTGATTACAACACTGCCCTGACCTCCCTGTGGTTCTCTCTCCATCACACACACACTCACCACAGGGACTCATTTCAGACTCAGGATGCACACTGATGTAGAGGTGTCACAACACAATCTGTTGGACTTCTGACAGAAACAGACAATGATGTCCTGCCTGGGCACATGCATGCTTACTGAATGGTACTGTGGATTTGAGGCATTGTATTGAACCCCATTAAGAAAAATAATCTTATTTATAATGACGGCCTACCAGGGAACAGTGGTTTAACTGCCTTATTCAGGGCCAGACTGACATCATTTTACTTTGTCAGCTCGGGATTCGATCCAGCAAACTTTTGGTTACTGGCCCAACACTCTAACAACTAGGCTACCTGCCGCCACAAAACAATGACATGTATTTAAGTCTAGAATAAACAAAAGTACAACTATCTAGCTGGGCTCTGAAATACAATGGAATTGTTACATATATTTTTTTTTATAATGATGAACTATATCTTTATTTTTTATTTTTTTTGTCTTTATTTCTGTCTTTTCTGTCTTTCTTTCATCTGTCGTCCTCACTTGAGACTTTACTTGTTTTCCAGGGGGACTCAATGAGAACCAACATCCAACTGGATTTCGGAGATGGCACGGCAGTCTCCTACTCCAACCTGAGCTGGATCGAAGAGGGTATCAGACATGTTTACAAGACGGCTGGAATATTCCGTGTCTCAGCCTTGGCGGAAAACACCCTGGGATTTGATACTACCACATTGTACCTTCATGTTACGTGTACGTCACCTCTATACATTCATCTATTTTGACAGGAACATTCCATTCCCGCCATCGAGAAATGAAGTACTTCTGGTTTTAGTTTGTACTGTACCTGGTAGATAACTGGTCAGTTACTGTGACGTCGGCCATTGATTGGCCAGAGTGGTCGCTCACCTGGTGACCCAGGTCTGAATCAGTCCCTGATTGGAGGGAAAGAATGGAAAACAACAGTGCTGTGGTTCTCAATGATCATAATTGAATAGCTCTGCCTCATATTCCTCTGTAAATAACCACCTTACTAAATATACAGCAGTGTACCATGGGAGCCAGTTAAAGGCAAAGTACCAGAATGCTTTCAACATAGTACAGCACTTTGATGCCCTCTCTCTTTTCATCTTGTAATGAACAAGCCAGCCAAATGTCAAGTAAATAATAGTGACAAATATAACATGCTTATGTCTAAAAGGCTTCAAGAATTATCCAGCTCTTTGAGGTGCAGTGTTTGAATTGCCCCCTTGTCTCTTGTTTTGAAAAGCGAGGCTTTCGTCAATTAGTGAAGGTGCCATTTAAATGTTGTCTCTGGTCACCACGTCACTTTCAATCAGTGTACTTTGATATTATTGATGTCATTGATTCTGCTGGTGTTTTTTCCTGGTTTGGTACATATTATTAATTATTATTTTTTGTACTTTTACCCTTTTTTCTCCCCAATTTCATGATATCCAATTGGTAGTTACAGTCTTGTCTCACCGCTGCAACTCCCATACGGACTCGGGAGAGGTGAAGGTGGTGAGCCATGCGTTCTTCGAAATATGACCCTGCCAAGCCGCACTGCTTCTTGACACACTTCTCACTTAACCTGGAAGCCAACCGCACCAATGTGTCGGAGGAAACAAAACACCTTGCGATTGCAGTCAGATTGTAGACACCCGGTATGCCCCAAGGAGTCTCTAGAGCCCGATGGGACAAGGATATCCTTGTCAGCCAAACCTTCCCCTAACCCGAACAACTCTGTGCCAATTGTGCGGCACCTCATGGTCTCCCTTACCCGGCCGGCTGTGATAAAGTCTGGATCGAATCCGGGTCTGTAGTGACGCATCAAGCACTGCGATGCAGTGCCTTAGACCATTGCGCCACTCGGGAGGCTGTTTGGCACATTTTGAGGGAATTTACAGGGGAGAGAGTGTGCAGATAATGCTTTTAGCAATGTGCCAATCACGATGCAAACACATATTTCAAATTGGAATATGTTTAACACTAGACACAGTTTAGGGAGCCTGACCAAATGACTCACATCACACACACAACACACACACACATGCACATCCGCATAGACACAAACTTAAAAGGGGAAGACACACAGATACGCACACTTTCTCTCTCTGTCACACACATCACACACACACACACAATCATACACAGACACTAACACACACACATACATACACTGCATGCGTTTGAAAGCTAGGATAAAGATTAGTCTCAGTTAAAGAGGATAAGAGTTAACAGAAGCCCAGGCGGAGACGTACAGTACACACCAGAACGCCAAGTCACACCACTGTCAGCCTGAGTTTTACTGTTAAAATAGCGTGTTATATCTCCACTATAGGAAACTTCACCGCTTAGATCACGGTAATGCCACATACACCCACGTCAACTCCCATTACGGTCTCAGCATGGCAGACCACAGTATTACTCACAAGGTATCACGTCAAAAACATGATAACGTCAACGTGTTTTAAGTCTAGAATAAATCTTGTTCTTCAACTAAATTCCATCAAACTATAAAACATTATGATAGTTATGATAATTGTAGAGTAAGATTTCATTCACCTTCCCTTTTCAGCTAAAGTAGTCTTATTGAAAAGAAGGTCCCACACATTACCCCAGTGATAATGATAAATGATACTGGAAAGCGCGGTGTGGGAGATCTTGTTTTCTCTAATTCTTCATTTCAGAAGGTTTCTATTTCTTTTTTTCCCCACACAGCTGTAAAAAATGATCTTCGGATGTGCCAGTGCTATTCATATTTAAACAAAGAATTATCTTAAAATAATATTTTGATGTGCGAGTGATTTTCATATTGTGTAGTTATGCAGTCTCAAGCAATGTCCATGTAATTACAATCATTTATGGAGTCTGAATCATCCAATAGTGAGTCTGAATCATCCAATAGTGAGTCTGAATCATTCAATACTGAGTCTGAATCATCCAATACTGAGTCTGAATCACTCAATACTGAGTCTGAATCATCCACTTCTGAGTCTGTATTATCCAATACTGACTCTGTATTATCCAGTACTGAGTCTGAATCATCCCATACTGAATATGAATCATCCTCTGTGTTTGTATCAGGTCCTGTGGAACATGTCCAGTTGCTGGCTCCATTTGTGGCCATCAAGAACAAGGAAGTAAACCTAACAGCAGTGGTCTGGCCCATCCACTCAAGGACCCTCACCTACTTCTGGTGGCTGGGGAACAGCACTGAGGTAAACTAGACTTAAACACTTGGTCTACAGGGAAGAGGGCCTATAACCTGAGCCCTGTGGGACTCCAGTGTTGTGGATAGTATTCCGTATATGTGGGTTACCTGCTCAACAACATTAGTAGAGGTAAACTTACACTATTCAAAAGGGGTCTTACCCTATAATGCCATATAGTGTACATGTACTGCAGTGGTGGCTGGTGTAACTGTAACTAAATCAGAGGACAGGCTTATTGTAATGGCTGGAGCAGAATAAATGGAAAAGCATCGAACACTTCAAAGACATGGTTTCCATTCCAGTTCCATTCCACTTCAGCCATTATTATGAGCTGTCCTCCCTTCAGTAGCCTCCACTGATGTATATATGGGTTATACATGATGTATATGGTATTACACACATTGACCACTTCTATTACTGAAGATGACAGTGATAGAGGCGGAGCAGACTCTGATCTTATTAGTTTGTCATGAGTTATTACCTTAGCTGCATTGGTTCTAGGTCTTATGGGGAGGATGTTTTTTGTAGGGTTTTACTCAAGTCAGAAGCTCCAACTACTCTTAGTGAGAAGTTGAAGGAGAAGTTGTTATCATCTGAAATGGGTTTCTTTCATGTTCCGGGGTTTTAGGTAAATGTTTTAGGTGAAGGGATTATTACCTGATCAAAGTGTGATCATCCATTTTGTCCATGTTCCTTCTTCCTCCAGCCGGCGATCAGCTTAGATGGGAGCATCTCGTATACCTTCACCAGCGAGGGAATGAACACTGTTACGGTCCAAGTGTCTTCAGCCAACGCCATATTGCAAGACACTAAGACGATAGCAGTCCAAGGTAAGGATCAGTACTCTCTCTCTCTGATCACCTTATTCAAATTATTCAGCTTGATGCAATGCCAATTAGCACATCTAGCAGGCATCTGGCTTGGTATGCAACGTTTGAGGATACTTTACATTTGGATATGTCAGGATATGCGAAAGGGGACATTTCCCCAATTATCTAAGAAATCACTTGTGCAAGCAATCAACTCCTCTTGTCAAAACATGAGCACATGCATACTGTACACACCAAAATCTCTGTCAGCTTTCCCACCCATCAGAAAGCAGTTAGAGGGACACAACCAGAACGAATGACAGTGGGGAATGGACAGGATACCTTAAGAATAATGCACCGAGATCAGGAGTTGAATTAACGGTCTGTTTCTGTTTCTCCCCTGGGTGTCTCTCTCTTTCTGACAGAGTTCTTCAAATCTCTGCTTTTATCTTTCTCCCCTAACCTGGACGAGTACAACCCTGATGTCCCCGAGTGGAGACAGGATGTGGGGAGAGTCATTAAGAAGGCTCTGCTCCAAGTAAGTGTGAATTCCTTCCATCTCTCTTTTTCTCTCTCTCTCTCTTGTCTCTTCCTATCCTCTCAGACGCTTTGGCATTCACCCTCGGGCTGTCCTATGATTCGTTATCACACAGGTGCGAGAGTCTCGGCTTCTTCTTCCCCCCTCGAGGCAGCTTTATTAGCACAAACAGAAGTTGGAGCAATGAAATGCATTCTTCGGGAATTAGCCTGGAATGAAGGAGATCTAGGCATTATCGTGACATTGGATGTGCGTAGTATCTGTGGAGGAGAGCTAGCGCTGATATGTCATATTTAAGTGTGTTGTTCTTCCACTTTGTGTGTTGGTTTAGGCCTTTAGTGTGAGAATTGTGGTCTCTCTGTGTTTTCACCAACTCCACAGTTGATTTGACATGAGAGGCGCCTCAGGCGAGTTAGTCTGAGAGCCAGTGGAGGGAGCTACTGTGATGGAGGACAGGGTGAAGCTTTGTGAGGGATAAAGTGCACCTTATCACCTGGCATTCTGGGAGCCACATACTATGTTCATGGCAGTATAGTATAGCACCAGCCAATTGAATTGTGTTAAACAGAGGGGCACACTCAGTTAAATGTATATATCTAGCTTGGGCTATTAATTGCTAGCCTCAATCTGGATTTACAGCAATAGGGGGTTACAGCACCACTTTTCATACAGAAGGTTTTGTTATGCAACCTTTTAGGACCAACATACATTTTACGGTATCTAATGAGTTTATGAACACTAACTAGTCCATGTGTCATGTGCTCCTCCATATACAGTTTAATCCTAATTTCATCTCTTTCACCCTTTCTCTAAAAGAAAATCATATTAAGGCCTATTGGTCCATGTACTGCTAGCGTTGACATAGGGTTCTTAGCCGAGATATTGTGCAGAAATCGTCATACAAAGTATTATTAGAATTTTTACCTTCATTTATTTTTTGGAATTTTCTGCGGTTCACGTTCAGTTCACCCTCAAAATGAAACATATTCTGTCGTGTCAAGGTAAACAACTCCTCACAATGAGGAAAAGGAGAAGGTTCAGCAAAATTGCAATTAAAGTCAGGGTCCATTAAACTGCAGTGTTGCCGTACTACAGTACAGCTCTATGGCTGACAATAGTGAGAGTCAGGCAGGGATGCACTTTTGCTCCTCAGCTGATTCCAACCTAATGCCTAATAGAGGTTTGAATGGGGAGTTCAGTAATAGAGGCTATTTTCAAGTTATTTTCCAGAATCATTCCATCTCCGCTTTCTCTGGCGTCTTCTTTCCTCCCCTGCGGAACATGGAAGATGTCGATGGCTCACTCTCAAGTTCCAGACAGTGACTGTCGGCAAATTCATATAATTTTCTATGTTTCGCGGAATCCCCCCCTGGTTTCACCACCAGCTGTTAATGCATCTATCAGTGTGGTGAAAGAGTTTAACATGTCCTCTTTTTTTCCCTAAGAGAGGGCACCCCCCCCCCCCCCCCCCGGGGTAACGACTGTACTTGACTTCACAGAATAAAATAATAGATATAGGTGAATCATCACAACATATTTTTAACAACACTGTTGGAAATAATGAACTATGGTAGGGGTTATGAGAATAGTATAACCCAATATTGTCAAGTTCATGACGAATGAGAAACAGAATCCACGTCTTGGTGTGTTTACAATAGTAATTAGTAATCAACCACTGTTTCATCTTATTTATTTAGCTTTGCATACAGTAAGATTGTGAGGAAGCCGCTCCAAATGTGTTTGCTGTTAAAATATTAAAGCGACAAGATACAGTCTTGAAAAGGTGGTTTTTCAGCCAAATTCCCTCCAAAACACTCACTCATCTGACTCAGTCTGACTCACCCACTCTCCTCCCTTAACCCAGATCAGATTTTTCACTCCAGAAAATGAGTTTTGGGGGCACAAAATGCCAGCGCTACCTAAGCACACAGAGCCCGAAGGCTTTTTAGAGTAATGAGTGATCGCAAAAAGAACATTTGTGCTGAGTGTATTGATTTTTACAGGTGCTATTGTATCCTATCCCCTTCCATCTCCCATTCCCTCTGCCATTCCATACCTCTTTCCCCTCATTGCATGTCATACCTTTGCTCTATATTTGTCCACTACTTTTCTACTCAAATAGTGATTTTAAGGCCTGATAATTGATGTGCATCAAGTGTATGTGACTCACCGACTACGCCTCTCCATTGTCCGCCAGTAGCCAAATAGAGGACCCATACAAACATGAGTGGCTTTTTAAATGAACACTGATTTCTGGTTGGAACCCTGTGCCTAGCTGGAAATCTAAAGTGGATAAAGGACATTATGAAGAAAAACATTTAGTAGTAGCTATTTTGAAGTCATGGAAAAACAGTTGTTTTGCAAGACATACTCTTCTCATCAAGAAAGAAATAGACTTTTTGCAAAAACATGGAGGTTGAAATTGGATTGAAAAAAGTTCAACACTTTATTTAACACCTAGGATCATATCATGTTATGTCACAGTCATAGTCATGTCATAGTTTGTCATTAAAGCTAAAACAACGTGTCTTAAACTGTTGTGACATTGTGTTATTTTAAGGCTGGTTATGACATCTACACAAGAGTGTCAAAACCCACAAAACCCACCACACAAAGCAAACCATATATTTATGTTATATTGCATTTTCTAAAATTGCCCACACATTGACGTCAGACATGTACCTACCCCAATGCACTGTTGCTCTGGACTGGGATGAATGCAGGATCAGATTTCAGAAGTAGGCCAAGACACCCTCTTTGTGACTGATGTCTGACATAAGGGCATGTACATGATAGACCTATCTGACTTATATCATTATGATGGTCATAATGCTTCTTGAGTATCAAAGTACATTTTCTTAGTCCAAGTAAAGTGACAAAGGATGGTCATAATGCTTCTTGACAGTGTCATAAAGTGTATTTTCTTAGTCCAAGTAGAGTAACACAGGATGTATAATGTGTATTTGCCATAAGTTATATGAGGAAAAAATACATGATCGTAAAGAATTCAGTACAACAAACAACATCAAAGGATTTACAGTGGGGCAAAAAAGTATTTAGTCAGTCACCAATTGTGCAAGTTCTCCCACTTAAAAAGATGAGAGAGGCCTGTAATTTTCATCCTAGGTACACTTCAACTATGACACACAAAATGAGAAAAAACAATCCAGAAAATCACATTGTAGGATTTTTAATGAATTTATTTGCAAATTATGGTGGAAAATAAGTATTTGGTCACCTTCAAACAAGCAAGATTTCTGGCTCTCACAGACCTGTAACTTCTTCTTTAAGAGGCTCCTCTGTCCTCCACTCGTTACCTGTATTAATGGCACCTGTTTGAACTTGTTATCAGTATAAAAGACACCTGTCCACAACCTCAAACAGTCACTCTCCAAACTCCACTATGGCCAAGATCAAAGAGCTGTCAAAGGACACCAGAAACAAAATTGTAGACCTGCACCAGGCTGGGAAGACTGCATCTGCAATAGGTAAGCAGCTTGGTTTGAAGAAATCAACTGTGGGAGCAATTATTAGGAAATGGAAGAGATACAAGACCACTGATAATCTCCCTCGATCTGGGGCTCCACGCAAGATCTCACCCCGTGGGGTCAAAATGATCACAAGAACGGTGAGCAAAAATCCCAGAACCACACAGGGGGACCTAGTGAATTACCTGCAGAGAGCTGGGACCAAAGTAACAAAGCCTACCATCAGTAACCGCCAGGGACTCAATTCCTGCAGTGCCAGACGTGTCCCCCTGCTTAAAGCCAGTACATGTCCAGGCCTGTCTGAAGTTTTCTAGAGAGCATTTGGATGATCCAGAAGAAGATTGGGAGAATGTCATATGGTCAGGTGAAACCAAAATATAACTTTTTGGTAAAAACTCAACTCGTCATGTTTGGAGGACAAAGAATGCTGAGTTGCATCCAAAGAACACAATACCTACTGTGAAGCATGGGGGTGTAAACATCATGCTTTGGGGCTGTTTTTCTGCAAAGGGACCAAGACGTCTGATCCGTGTAAAGGAAAGAATGAATGGGGCCATGTATCGTGAGATTTTGAGTGAAAACCCCCTTCCATCAGCAAGGGCATTGAAGATGAAACGTGGCTGGGTCCTTCAGCATGACAATGATCCCAAACACACCGCCCGGACAACGAAGGAGTGGCTTCGTAAGAAGCATTTCAAGGTCCTGGAGTGGCCTAGCCAGTCTCCAGATCTCAACCCCATAGAAAATCTTTGGAGGGAGTTGAAAGTCCGTGTTGCCCAGCAACAGCCCCAAAACATCACTGCTCTAGAGGGGATCTGCATTGAGGAATGGGCCAAAATACCAGCAACAGTGTGTGAAAACCTTGTGAAGACTTACAGAAAACGTTTGACCTCTGTCATTGTCAACATAGGGTATATAACAAAGTATTGAGATAAACTTTTGTTATTGACCAAATACTTATTTTCCACCATAATTTGCAAATAAATTCATTAAAAATCCTACAATGTGATTTTCTGGAAGAAGAAAATCTCATTTTTGTCGGTCATAGTTGAAGTGTACCTATGATGAAAATTACAGGTCTCTCTCATCTTTTTAAGTGGGAGAACTTGCACAATTGGTGGCTGACTAAATTATTTTTTGCCCCACTGTATCTCTAAATTGTATTATTTATTTTGTATTTTTCCCTGCCAAGAAGCTTCCTTTTTCCTTTCTCCATGTTTCCACTGGGCTTCCCTTCCTGCTTCTCTTCTTCCAACGTATGAGGCTCGCACTGCAGTTAACAGTTTGAATGTCTCCCCCTAATGGTACCGCGACATATACATGTATATAATGTTGTGAACAAACTAAGTTTGATTCCAAAATCTGGAACATTTCTGTTGTTGTAAGGGTAATAATATAAGCCAGATAGGCCTATTACATACATAACCGCCAGTAATAAGTTCCAAAGAGGGTGTTTTGTCCTTCTCCTGTTTTCATCCCAGTCATCAGTGACAGAGCATTGGGCTAGGCACATGTTTGGCATCAATGTCTGTACAATTAATAAAATGGACAATTTAAGAATTGTTATATAACATACTATTTACAAGTAGAATGGATTGGTCTGCCTTGTGTGGTAGTTTTTGTGTGTGCTCTTTAACACTCTTACATAGATGTCATAACCAACCATAAAATATTGTAATATACAATACCAGTCAAAAATGTGGACACAGTTTTTCTTTATTTGTACTATTTTCTACATTGTAGAATAATAGTGAAGACATCAAAACTATGAAATAGCACATATGGAATCATGTAGTGACCAAAAAAGTGTTAAACAAATCAAAATATATTTGAGATTTGAGATTTTGTTAAGTAGCCACCCTTTGCCTTGATGACAGGGCTATCTTCTGTACACCACCCCTCCCTTGGCACAACACAACGTATTGACTCGAACGCATTAGGAAGGAAAGAAATTCCACAAATTAACTTTAAACAAGGCACACCTGTTAATTGAAATGCATTCCATGTGACTACCTCATGACGCTGGTTGAGAGAATGCCAAAAATGTGCAAAGCTGTCATCAATGCAAAGGGTGGCTACTTTGAAGCATCTAAAATGTAAATATATTTTAATTTGATTAACACTTTTTTGGTTACTACATGATTCCATATGTGTTATTTCATAGTGTTGATGTATTCACTACTGTTCTACAATGAAAAACCCTTGAATGAGTAGGTGTGTCCAAACATTTGACTAGCACTGTGTCACAACTTGTCTAAATATATGTGTCATAACAGTGACAATGTTATGTCAACTGTTATGACATATGGTTAAAACCGTGTCATAACGTGTTATGATGCTAGGTGTCAAATAAAGTGTTACCAAAAAAATAAAGTAGTATTTATGCTGACTTGTAATCTATTGGTTTGGTGACAGATTGTAGCATTGTTTACATGGAGGTTGTATTGGTTATTAACACATCTTGGTCAAGCCCAAATCTTTTTCATTGTCACCTCCCTCTCCTTTGATTTCAAAATATGTTAAATATGTATATAATCTAAGGGCAGTTTTTTAACTGTAGACTAAGAATACCATACAAGTATGAACATATTGCAACAGTTTTTTCCATTGTCAACAGGTGTCAGACTTTCCAGAGGATCAGCTATTGGTTGCAGTGTTTCCAGGTGTGCCAACGGCCGCTGAGCTCTTCCTGTTACCACACAAGAACCAATCAGAGGGCCGGAAAAAGAGCGAGAAGGAGCTAGAGCAGGTATGGGATAGTTAGATTGGACAATGACATTGTGAGTGTCATTGTAATTCTGTCATGGCATGTATGACAAATTGTTTCCAATCCTTCATGCCAATTCACACAATAGGATAAATGCATTGTCATGGCTGAAATGACACACACATGCAGACATTAATTTTATACTTCTAGTCCGACAATTGATACAACTGTACCAATGTGGTGGGTGTCATGACGAAACAACAAATGCTATTTAATTATGCCTTGTGTGTGAATTGAAAGAGCTGAAAAGTGTGAGAATTGTTTGACTAAATGATGCTTCTTTCATCTCCTTCAACAGATCTCTGAGATACTTGCCAGTGCTCTGAACCAGAATCTGGTGGAGTTTGAGCTAAAGCCAGGAGCAAGAGTAATCGTTTACATCACACAGCTAACTTTGGGTAAGGAAAGAAGTTAGTATCAAGATAATTACACATATGAACTGTATGTACTTGCACGAAAAATCATTATTTTCTCTACATATTCTCCTGTTTTTCAGCTGTGTTTGTTTATTTTTGTGATGTCATAAATGCAATGTCATTTACTGGAGCTAACGTCTGCATATTTGTATAGCATAAACCAAACACATTTTTTGTTCTGTATTTAGAATGCCTTATATGTTTGTCACCATCTTGGATGTACAAAGATCGGAGGAGAACGTGGGAGAAAAGGGAGAATGGATTTTATTTGAAGTGGAACTCCTTGAGACAATTGATATTTTATATCTACCATCAAGTCGCCCAACATCTGTTCACTGTCTTGAACAACCATCCAACCACAAAATGAGTGTTGCAACTGAGTAGAATTTTGTTGAGTATTTTTCAGTCCTTGAGAAAATGACAAAAAAAGAAGTTTGTTTCACAATGCATGCAAAAATCAGAATGTCCTAAAAATTATAAACAACATTACACCAGTTTGAGTATTGGCTCAAAATGAGACAAACAAATAACTACTCTTGGCTGCAATTAAAATGCTTTACCAGCGTCCACCCAAAAACAACACAAATCCTCTTTCACAATGGAAAAAGAGTCTCAGTTGAGAGTATTGAATGGATAGAGACCAGTAGTCCAGCCTTCTACTACAGTATATACTCATACAACACCACACTTACGACAGCAGCTGGGTCCACATGGAAGAGTTGAGGGTTAATAGTTGTGAGTGCCCTTAAGGAAAGTCCACGTTATTTCATGTGTGGAAAATTAGATAATTTCACGTAAAATGTAACTTCTTGGAACTCTTCACATGTTATTTTCTCTGTAAGGGTGGAGGTTGGAGAGAGGATTTGCCAGGTTTGACAGGTCTAATAGTACATATTATGACGGTTCTATTAGACACATAATCCCAGTGAGAACACATAGCCTTGAGCTGGCAGTCTGTGGCTTAAAGGACTAGGTATACACAAGCAGGTCTGCGGGTGCTGGACCGTAAAGTGTGTGTGTGTGTGTGTGTGTGTGTGTCAAGGGTGTGTAATACCACAGAGAGAGGTGTTAAATAGTATAATCAGCACCACATACTCCCAGTTTATTCCACAGTAAGTGTTGCTGTGTTGCACTCCATTTGTGACAGTTGTAAAAGGCATGTTTTAACCACAATTTAGCATTTACATCTAAATATAAATGCTGCTGTGCTTGTTTAAAGCCAATGTCTTTTAGTTGTAGAAAAGGTAATTACACGCAATCACAGCCTTTTAAATTTGGGATATTAAAAATGCACTATCATTGCCTTGGATCGACCCATAATACATAGCCGGATTCATTTACTTGAATCAACAAATTGATTCAAGTAAAGCATATTCATTGACTGTATGTAGCCCTACTGTAGCAGACTATTTTGAAGCCAAATATATATCTCAACTGTACTCCATGGGTGTTATTAGTGATACAATATTATACGGTATAGGATCAATATTGGCAATGAAGCAAGTAAATCTCCGAGGCATTCCCAGATTAGCCTTTATTGTGTTGGTCTGTTCTTGTTATGTTTAACGTTCATCTTCCACCACCCTCTGTTACAGCACCATTGGTGGATTCCATCCCGAGACACAGCAGTTCAGCCATGCTGATGCTCCTGTCAGTAGTATTCCTTGGTTTAGCAGTGTTTCTCATCTACAAATTCAAGAGGTATGTACAGTACTTTATGATTATATCTTTGAACACTGCAGCACTGCTTGAATAACCTGCTATCATCATTAATAATGCACAGATTGGTAGGGCCTGCATCAACCAACAATTAACTAATGACGTTTCTTTGAAGTAACTTTTCAAATTGCCTTTATACTGTAGATGCAGTAAACAGATTTAGAGTGATTTGGATGCATGAGGCACATGTGTGAATCAGTGATGTTATGTTAAGAAAACTATCATTCAATTGCTTAATATGCTGTTGCCATACTTTGGCTATTAGTAGCTGAATTATTAAAATGATTCTCATGGAAAAGTCTGCTGAAAACGCATCAATTATGGATATGGAAATTCCCGCATTAATCTAAATAAAAGACAGATTTATTGAAATGTCACACACGACAAAGCAAAACAATTAAGTAACAAAATGACTTGTAACTGGAAAGAAATTGAAGTACGAGTGGATGAAACAAATTTCTATTCATAAATATAAATGGGGAAATATTTTTCTGAGATTAGGCAAAATGTATATGCATCAGGGTTACAGTCTTATATCACTACATTGATGTCAAATGGGGATTTAATGATGTAAAGATTAAGATTTTCTTAGTTAGATATCTAGTGGCTTCATGATAATAGGGGGATTAATATACACTGCTCCAAAAAATTAAGGGAACACAATGTAAATTCAAGTCAATCACACTTCTGTGAAATCAAACTGTCTACTTAGGAAGCAACACTGATTGACAATACATTTCACATGCTGTTGTGCAAGACACCCAAAATAAAGGAGTGGTTCTGCAGGTGGTGACCACAGACCACTTCTCAGTTCCTATGCTTCCTGGCTGATGTTTTGGTCACTTTTGAATGCTGGCAGTGCTTTCACTCTAGTGGTAGCATGAGACGGAGTCTACAACCCACACAAGTGGCTCAGGTAGTGCAGCTCATCCAGGATGACACATCAATGCGAGCTGTGGCAAGAAGGTTTGCTGTGTCTGTCAGCGTAGTGTCCAGAGCATGGAGGCGCTACCAGGAGACAGGCCAGTACATCAGGAGATGTGGAGGAGGCCGTAGGAGGGAAACAACCCAGCAGCAGGACCGCTACCTCTGCAAGGTAGGAGAAGCAGGAGGAGCACTGCCAGAGCCCTGTAAAATGACCTCCAGCAGGCCACAAATGTGCATGTGTCTGCTCAAACGGTAAGAAACAGACTCCATGAGGGTGGTATGAGGGCCCGACATCCACAGGTGGGGGTTGTGCTCACAGCCCAACACCGTGCAGGACGTTTGGCATTTGCCAGAGAACACCAAGATTGGAAAATTCGCCACTGGCGCCCTGTGCTCTTCACAGATGAAAGCAGGTTCACACTGAGCACATTTTTTTATTTAAATTTTTAATTTATTTTACCTTTTATTTAACTAGGCAAGTCAGTTAAGAACAAATTCTTATTTTCAATGACGGCCTAGGAACAGTGGGTTAACTGCCTGTTCAGGGGCAGAATGACAGATTTGTACCTTGTCAGCTCGGGGATTTGAACTTGCAACTAGTCCAACACTCTAACCACTAGGCTACCCTGCCGCCACATGTGACAGACGTGACAGTTTAGTCCAGGTCTGGGAGGAGATCCCTCAGGAGACCATCCGCCACCTCATCAGGAGCATGCCCAGGCATTGTAGGGAGGTCATACAGGCACGTGGAGGCCACACACACTACTGAGCCTCATTTTTACTTGTTTTAAGGACATTACATCAAAGTTGGATCAGCCTGTAGTGTGGTTTTCCACTTTAATTTTGAGTGTGACTCCAAATCCAGACCTCCATGGGTTGATACATCTGATTTCCATTGATAATTTTTGTGTGATTTTCTTGTCAGCACATTCAACTATGTAAAGAAAAAAGTAGTTAAGAAGAATATTTCATTCATTCGGATCTAGGATGTGTTATTTTAGTGTTCCCTTTATTTTTTAAGCAGTTTAGTTTTGTCAACATACCAACTCTGAACAAAAAGTGTAATATACATGCTGCCAATGGGAAGGACCATCATTGAATAGTCATTCCCTGTATCATGGCTGATGTCTGTCTACATTTACCAATCTGTAGAAAAATCCCCTGGATGAACATATACGCGGAGGTGAACCAGGAGAAAGAGCAGGAGATGATCGGTTCGGTCAGCCAGAGTGACAGCACGCCCAAGACCACCCTCAGTGAGTTCTCTACGCCCAAAGAAGTCATGGAGAAGGAGATGGATGCCAGGGTTAAACGTAAGATACATACATAGTCTGATAAATCATTTTTGAATAGCAAATTGCTACTTTGGTGACTATGAACTTCCAACAATATTTCACATACTTTGTCCAAATTAATTTTATTGGACTAAAACACATATGGGTCATATCTGGAGGTATAAAATGTTGACCTTTGACCTGCAGTGTATACACTACATTGTGTTATAAAGTCTACATTGTTTCTTCACATGGAATTAACTGTTAGGAAAAAGGAGGAGTAGAGAATCTTCAGAAGAAAACAAGGAAACAAACGAACCAATGGGTCAGCCACTAATGTCCCACATATGAAACAACAGCTTAAGAGCTTTTGATAAGACATCATAATGAAACCCCAGTAATTAACAGGCAGTATCAGTGTCAAGGTAGGTATTTGTTTCACAGACATCAAAGCCTCTACTACCAGTGGACTAACCTATGTTGTTCTTATGTTGTGTTTTTTTCTCTCTACCCCAGGGCGAATTGGAAATGCCTGCGAGAGCACAAGGGAGATTCCTAACTGTACTAGCGTGTAAAGCCAGGGAAGGAATGCAACAAATCTGTACAGACTTAAAGTATTGCCATTTTGAGGGTTCACTCTTTTCTGGTTTCTTTTGTAATTTCTCAAACATAACCCCAATGTTAATAGTTTTCTAAGGACCTCATTTATACTGAAGTGCATGGGTGTCTTGTCTGATAGCATCTATGCGGCAAATTGGAACTCAATCCACTAAATAAGACAAGTTTTAATAACAAGTATAAGCTACATAGGCCTACTGTAACACAATTTGGATTATGAAGAAATGTTTAATTTTCAGTCGGTATTTGTCTTATTTCATTGACTTTTCTCAAAGCCTTTATCAAAACCTATGAAGAGAGTTATGTACATTTCTTAACATTTTAGTTTTCATGAGGTAGAAGAGTTTTTGTCTGTATGGGTCTCCGATCTAACAGGGAATATTATTGAAATTGTACCATATTATCTTTAGATATCTGTTATCGCTCTGTATATAATATATGTATATTTACTTTTCACACGCTTGTAGTAAACGTACAATGCCGAACACAGGAGATCTAGTCATGGCCTGTTATCAGTTCTTAAAAGTTTGTTAAAAAGAAAGATGTTACTTATAGAAAGAGTCCAACTTTGTTTTTAATGAGGTCCTTGACTTGTGCATGTTATTATTAAGTACGAGGTGTGTGTGTTGTAGATAAGCAAGTGTTGTAAATAGTTATTTTCTATTAATTAAAAGAGCTCAGTCATTTTTAAATACAGTATATATAAAGACTTGCATATTATTAATTTAATTTATGGCTATATAATTTATCTGTCTTGTACAAAGGGTTTAACTGTTGAGATGGGCATCATTTTCTAAATATCAAACCAGGTTTACACAACGCCTCCCCTGCTTGAAATTAAAAATAAAAAAAACACAGAATTGGTGGTCATTTTTACCTGCATCTCAACAGTTAAACTCTTTGTAAAACACAAAACTTGCCATAAACATTATGGGATTATTTCTAATGTTTGCCCTTTGAATGTAACGAGAAAAGTGGAATCGACCATTTATGGTCCATGGATATAATTTGTGTCTGACTCATCAAGATTATCCCACATTGTTGTACATGTCAGTTGTTATTACTGATGAGTATATTGTATAAGGCCCATCAGCGTGACAAGGACAAGTAGTTTCGGGTACTTTGCAGCGATATAGTTTGTCATGTCCTTTGCTGGCATCTATTCACAGAGTCTTCTGTCTCTGTAAAGCATATCAACTCTCATAGAGTTTCATGGTAATATCCTCAAACATTATCTCTCAAACAATATTTCCATACAAGAAGGGAACAAAACAACGTTGTGGTGACTTTCCACTAGAATAAAAACTACACAAGAATGATTTTAAACCACCACCCCATCCATATGAGTCTTATCAAATCATCCCACTATCAACACATTTAATCAGCTTCATTTAGAAGTTAGAAACCAACTGTTGAGTAAAGTTCCACCACTTGAACTCCCTACTGTAATGAAATACTGTACACACAATAGTGTGCATGCTATCTAGTACCTCGTTTCCTCCACTCCACTGCTGTGCACTGCAGTCATTTGAAAGCTGTCACTAGCAGGAGTAGCAGGTAGATCCAGTCACGCACAGGTCCCTGGCAGCAGGTGTAGCCAGTCTGGCAGTAAGCGGAGATGGGTGGATGATTAAGCAGCGAATTCACCATGCCGAGCTATCCCACACTGCCGTGCCTGGAGTCAGCACGTGATGACACACAGGAGAGTGAGACGAGAGAAGGGCGGGAATGTTTAGAGAATGTTGCACAAGCAAAGTGATTCCCGTGATCGTGTATATAAGTGTGTTCAGTAGTAAAGGGAAGAGCATGAGCTTCTGTATCTATAGTCCCTTGTTACATTGTAACAAGAGTGGTGTTACATTCTAATAAGAGTGTTATAGCAGTTGTCATAGCAAACTGTTGCTGTAGCGACATGCTAACATTGTTATGATTTGTCAAACTCCATCTGCAGAGGCATTCTTCCTGACAGGACATAACAAAGCAACACATTGTTTTGTGGTACGTACGATAATTGCATCATCCTCACACATCTGACTGTCCCTGTTGTGTTTGTTGTTGACAACTCATTTTAATGTTCTCAATGTCACGCCGGCTTTGTTCAAATACTTATTAAAAAGAAAGATTAACGTAGTGACAGATAACGGGAACATTAAAGTGTTTTTTCTTTGTGTCATCTCTGCCACCTCCAGTTCTTACGGCAACTCCTCCACTGCCTCCACTGGCAGACAAAGCTGAACGAGCTGAGGTAAAAGGTCACTCAGAGTTCATCCACATGTATAATTCCTTCGGAAAGACTTTCCTTTGGCACGTAAGGCCATTAGAACGGTGGATTACAACCATTCATCCCATGAGCCTCGAAGCTCCTTTTGCCCTATGAGCGGGAAACATGCGTTGACATTTTAGCCTTGGTCGTCGATCATTCAACAGTGCTGTTCTTCAGACATCCTTCAGAGGCAAGACCTGTTCTGTACTGCTGCAGGTTTGTAGGGAAAGTAATAGGGTTTTGTTACATTTGTTACAGTTTGTGTGGTTATTTATTGGTGTAGATATTTTGTTCTGCAACATTCGTTTGAATAGTTTTCTCTTGTGTGTTCGTTGCTTTACATACGATTCTATTGAGCTGGTTTGATTATTTTTTTGCTGCAAATGTTGAATAAGATTATCTATGAAATCTGAAAGGGAAACAAGATTGTGGGAAAGGGAAATCTTAGTGTACATAGATGCATTAATGAGGTCAGTGGAATTTGTCTACATTTAGGCTATTGTTTGTATGTGTATTTCACACTATGTTGAGGTGGAAATCAGAGTATAATGCTTGTATGGATGTCATCGTGACCCATCAAATGCATAACAGTTAAAAACGACTTTGAGTACCACCACTGATTTCTGTATAATAGCTATGCTACCAGCTTATACGAACGGGAGTTAGCATTTAGCAGTCACTTCTTCAAACCTGAAAAGGGAAAACTTCTAATTGTTATGCGGCCAAACATACGCAAATCTCACTTTAGTAACCACTTAGTGGGCCTGTTACAGTATATCAATCATGGCAGGTTTGACTATCTACTTTGTTAGGTCAGATTTGCTGAATGTGCGCTAATCCCCACGGTCTGCGTTCCATTGACCTCTTTACCATATGCATTATGGTTCTAAGGGCAGACCATTGTAATACTCTTCATTGCACAAATGCATGCATCATCAGTACTGTTCCGTTTCATCTTTATTTCAATATTTCTACTGTTAAGAAACTGTCATTTTGAAATTGTTTCAAATAAATGTATTTTTCTACATTAAAGCATTTCTCTCTGTGTCATGGAATTCTTAAAACTCTGAGAAGGGTAATAGGAGGTGGTCTGTACTGCACAATCAACTGACTTTCTTATTGCTATATCCCACACGTTACTGTGTGTGTGTGCATGTGTGTTTCAATCCTCTGTTTCTCTCACTCTCTCTCTCTCTTTCACGCACTTGCTGTCTCGACCTCTGAACGTTCGGCTATGAAAAGCCAACTGACATTTACTCCTAAGGTGCTGAGCGGTTGCACCCTCTATAACCACTGTTTATATTATTTGACCCTGCTGGTCATCTATGAACATTTGAACAGCTTGAAGAATGATCTAGCCTTTGTGGCCATGTACTCTTATAATCTCCAACCGGCATAGCCAGAGGAGGAGCCACTGTGCTTCCACATCTGCATTGTTTGCTCTTTGGGGTTTTAGGCTGGCTATGTATAAGCACATAGTGACAACTGCTGATGTAAAAAGGGCTTTAAAAAAATAAATGTGATTGATTGATGGGTGTTAAAATGACGTTTTGCAGGTCATTCCTGCAAAACATTACAGTTGTCCAAGTGTTACAGTGCTAAAACAGTGTAATGAAAAATACAGTTTTGGGAAAACCAGTGTTGAAAAAAACATTGTCAACCATGTTGTGGAAAAAGTGTTTAAAAAGCCAAACTTCAGCACAAACCTTTACTCAAAGTCTAACAACTCCAGTTTCTCCTAGTTTATCAGCACTGAAGTCGTTAAGGAGCCAGCAAACCACATCACTGTACACTGTCTGACAAACCTTGATACATTACACCTGCTTCAGCCAGCTACAGAAGCTACAGACGGGAGCTAAAGTGTACACAATGCTCTCCCTAGCACCAACACTGCAGATCAAAATCAGCCATCACTTACTTTCACTGCTGCAGGCATTTAGACAATATACTGCTGTATTCCTGTCTGTCACGATGTTACTGTGTGGAAAATGCATTATCTGAAGCTATTAGGTGGATATGTATGTGTCTCTAGTGATGGGCATGTCATTAACAAATAGCAGCTACAACAGTGTGTGTAAAATACTTATGGTAAATGCAAAGGCTGCAAGACAAAGGTCGAGCATGAATAATGTTAATATGATTAATATGATAGTTTGTGAATTGCTGTCACCGACACTTGTTCAGAAATGATAAAAGCAGTTTTGTGTATTCCAAGTTAATCCTACGATACTGCAGTCATGTTATACAGTAAGTCCCTGTTAAAGCTACTGTATCTTGTTACTGTAGATACTATACTGTATCTTGTTGTTGTAGATACTATACTGTATCCTGTTTTTGCCGATACTACACTGTATGTTGTTGTTATAGATACTATACTGTGTCTTGTTATTTTATTTCTTTGGAATATTTTCCCAATTTCCTCTATGGTAGCGAGGTCACTGAGTGTCTCCTTCCTGAACCCAAACAGGTGAGAGGTATTCTTAAGAGGCACTGATTCAATTGTCAGCACGGCGTCAGAATGACTTCACGGTATTATGGGATGCCACCTCCCTTTCTGATCTGTTCTACCGCCATTCTTTTGACACTGACAGGTAAATCGTCTTTAATTTGGCGTCGGTGCCATGTGACACCCGCTACCACTCGAACATCAGCAATGAGCGTTGTTTAAGAGGCCACCTTTTTTCATTATCCTCGACCCGACCCGCCTGTAGACGGTAAGAGCGGACGAAGCGGTGAAGAATTGATTGGAGGCAGAATATTTGCACTTGATAAAATACCCTTTGTCAAGAAAGATGGCAGCATTGTCATCTGCGAAGCCACCGTCCCGTCAAGGGATTGGGCCTTCACCAGACAGTAAAAGTACTCTGTCACTTAATGGCGAATAAAGGCTCTCCTTCGATTACAGTTTATTTCACTTTCGCAGTTTTCTGTCGTAGTTAGTTAGCAGATGGACCGACTTGGACATGAAATGGTTACCGCTGGACGGCAAGCCTGGCATAAACAAGGGCTATTTGTCCCTTGTCCCTTGTCCCTTTGAAAGCCTTCAAAGCAGCCTCATTATACCTAGGGTTAGATTAATAGTGGGGCCTTTCTCCCTCTTTCACTTTTGGACCCATCACAATGTCTTACAGGTATCTAGTCTGTGTTTACACAGGCAGTCCAAATCTGGTATTTTTCCCAGTAATTGGTCTTTTGACCAATCAGATCAGATCTAAAAAAGATCTGATGTGATTGATCAAAAGATCAATAAGTGGACAAAAGATCAGAATTTGGCTGCCTATTGTAAACACAGCCTTAGAGTATGTGTTTGGGGTTCTAACGGTTGGCGAGGGTTGCTGATAGACCTGTGGGTTGGGTAATATAATCTTGGTTCTAGTCTAAAGTGTATTTACACATTGTTTTAATGTGAGCTGGGCTGCCATGCATGTGCAAAGCTCCCACACATAGGTTAAAACACTGATATTGGTTAGGATGGCACTCCTGTGAAGAGGTGGTTTGATCATAAAGATGTACATTTTGTCAAGACCACCCAGGTCTCGAGACTGTGTTTTATGGTGCTTAGGATAGATGATTATGAGTAAACATAATTATATTTTCAACAGCTAGTTTTTCTGTAATAAATTATTTGATGATTACTCCATATCTCCCACAAAAAAATTACTTGCGTTTCCGTGTAATCACTCAAACATTGACATCAGAGAAAATGGTGCCAGAAGAAATGGCAGCAGTTTTAACGGCGCCCAACCAATATTGCAATTCAATTTTTTTTGCGTTATTTGTAACTTATTTTATACATAACGTTTCTGCCACCGTATCGGCAAAAAAAGAGCTTCTGGATATCAGGACAGGGATCACTCACCTCAGATTAGATTGATTTTCTTCTTCAACAAGCAAGACGCACAGGACATTCTCCAAACACCCGACAGGGCCAACATCCCCGTTATATGCAAGAGGAAGGAACGCAGGTACAGAGGACACAGAGCGGGATGCCTCATGTGGACCTGCAGAAGGCGAGTGGGAAAGCTGCCGTTATATTTTACTCACCAACGTGCAATTATTGGACGAGGTACGATCACGAATATCCTACCAACGGGACATCAAAACTGTATTATCCTATCTTTCACGCAAAAGTGGCTGAATGATGACATGCATATTCAGCTGGCGGTATTTACTCTGCACCCGCAAAATAGAACAGCACACTCCGGTAAGACGAGGGGAGGGGGTCTGGGCATATTTGTAAACAACAGCTTGTGCACGAAATCTGAGGAAGTCTCTAGATTTTGCTGACCTGAAGTAGAGTATATTGTGATAAATTGCAGGCCACACTACTTGCCTAGAGAGTTTTCAGCTATACTTTTTGTGGTTGTTTACGTACCACCACAGACAGATGCTGGCACTAAGACTGCACTCAGTCAGCTATATAAGGAAATAAGCAAACATGAAACCACTCACCATAGAGGCGGTGCTCCTAGTGGCCGGAGACTTTAATGCAGGAAAACTTAAATCAGTTCTACCAAATATCTATCAACATGTTAAATGTGCAACCAGAGGGAAAACAATTCTAGATCACCTGTACTACACACACAGAGATGCATACAAAGCTCTCCCTCGCCCTCAATTTGGTAAATCCGACCACAACACTATCCTCCTGACTACTGCTTACAAGCAAAAATTAAGTCAGGAAGTACCAGTGACTTGGTCGATAAAAAAGTGGTTAGATGAAGCAGATGCTAAAGTACAGGACTGTTTTGCTATCACAGACTGGAACATGTTCCGTGATTCTGCCAATGTCATTGAGGAGTACACCGCATCAGTCACTGGCTTTATCAATAAGTGCATTGGAAACTGGAAACACTTATCTCCCTCACTAGCTTTAAGCACCAACTGTCAGAGCAGCTCACATATTACTGCACCTGTGCATAGCCCACCTATAATTTAGCCCAAACAACTATCTCTTTCCCTACTGTATTTTATTTATTTATTTATTTTGCTCCTTTGCACCCCATTATTTTTATTTCTACTTTGCACATTCTTCCATTACAAAAATCTACCATTCCAGTGTTTTACTTGCTATATTGTATTTACTTTGCCACCATGGCCTTTTTTTGCCTTTACCTCCCTTATCTCACCTCATTTGCTCACATCGTATATAGACTTGTTTATACTATATTATTGACTGTATGTTTGTTTTACTCCATGTGTAACTCTGTGTCGTTGTATGTGTCGAACTGCTTTGCTTTATCTTGGCCAGGTCGCAATTGTAAATGAGAACTTGTTCTCAACTTGCCTACCTGGTTAAATAAAGGTGAAATAAAATAAATAAAATAAATAAAATTGAGGACGTCGTCATCACAATGACTGTACGTACATAACTCAACCAGAAGCCATGGATTACAGGCAACATTCGCACTGAACTAAAGGGCAGAGCTGCCGATTTTAAAGTGCAGGACTCTAACCCGGAAGCTTACAAGAAATCCTGTTATGCCCTGCGATGAACCATCAAACAGGCAAAGCTTCAATACAGGGCTAAGATTGAATCATATTACACCGGCTCCGACACTCGTGTTATGTGGCAGGGCTTGCAAACTATTACAGACTACAAAGGGAAGCACAGCCATGAGCTGCCCAGTGACACGAGCCTACCAGACGAACTAAATCACTTCTATGCTCGCTTCGAGGCAAGCAACACTGAGGCATGCATGAGAGCATCAGCTGTTCCGGACGACTCTGTGATCACGCTCTCCGTAGCCGATGTGAGTAAGACCTTCAAACAGGTCAACATACACAAGGCTGCGGGGCCAGACGGATTACCAGGACATGATTACCAACAACATGCTCAAGCAGTAATCAAGTGGATTTCCGGTCACAACTTGCAGACTTGTTTACGTGTTGCTGTGCGTTTTGTTGCCAACCTTACTTTGCTACCTGACAACTTTACGGTTTTTACTTTTTAATTACCGTTGATATTTTTAGTTTTTCACTCACTCAACTTTTTTTTCTTTCAACTTTTTCACTCCGGACGCTTTATCTGGACATAGTTCGTCAGGACCTCCAACGGCTGAAGCTAAATAGTAATAGATGATGCCTTCTAATTGCAGTCACTCAACTCATAATACACAGGAGAACAATCGCCTTATGGCGAGGATAGCTGTGCTGCAAGACCAGCTTCAGACGCAATCGTTAGGCAAGGATAATTTCAGTGTAGGAAAGGATGAAACAGCATCTGTGCCACCAGTAAGTACAGATAGTAACATTAGTATAAATCCCCTTGCACGGGCCCTGCAGCCGGACAACTTTCTCATGGCTTCTGGATGGAAATGCTGTAGGAATGCTCAACCAGTGTCGCTCATTCAGCCGACAGAAACTTTCAACCGGTTTTACCCATTAAGCAGCGAGTCGGAGTCTGAGGCAGAGCCTTCTCTTGTCTCTCCACCTCCCGTTACGGGGTCTGAGACGCCGAAGCTTCCCACCATTAGCTCTGTCAAATTGAAAACCCTAGTCATTGGCGACTCCATTACCCGCAGCATTACCCGCAGACTTAAAACGAATCATCCAGCGATCATACACTGTTTACCAGGGCGCAGGGCTACTGACGTTAAGGCTAATCTGAAGATGGTGCTGGCTAAAGCTAAAACTGGCAAGTGTAGAGAGTATAGAGATATTGTTATTCACATCGGCACCAACGATGTTAGGATAAAACAGTCAGAGGTCACCATAGCTTCAGCGTGTAAATCAGCTAGAAAGACGTGTCGGCATCGAGTAATTGTCTCTGGCCCCCTCCCAGTTAGGGGGAGTGATGAGCTCTACAGCAGAGTCTCACAACTCAATCGCTGGTTGAAAACTGTTTTCTGCCCCTCCCAAAAGATAGAATTTGTAGATAATTGGCCCTCTTTCTGGGACTCACCCACAAACAGGACGGCTCAGCTCAGCTATCCCCATTGAGACAGTGTCTGTGCCGTGACCTAGGTTGGGCAAAACTAAACATGGCGGTGTTCGCCTTAGCAATCTCACGAGGATAAAGACCTCCTCCATTCCTGCCATTATTGAAATAGATCGTGATACCTCACATCTCAAAATAGGGCTACTTAATGTTAGATCCCTCTCTTCAAAGACAGTTATAGTCAATGAACTAATCACTGGTCATAATCTTGATGTGATTGGTCTGACTGAAACATGGCTTAAGCCTGATGAATTTACTGTGTTAAATGAGGCCTCACCTGATTACACTAGTGACCATATCCCCCGTCATCCCGCAAAGGCGGAGGTGTTGCTAACATTTACGATAGCAAATTTCAATTTACAAAAAAATTAATATGTTTTCATCTTTTGAGCTTCTAGTCATGAAATCTATGCAGCTTACTCAATCACTTTTTATAGCTACTGTTTACAGGCCTGCTGGGCCATACACAGCGTTCCTCACTGAGTTCCCTGAATTCTTATCGGACCTTGTAGTCATAGCAGATAATATTCTAATTTTTGGTGATTCTAATATTCACATAGAAAAGTCCATAGACCCACTCCAAAAGGCTTTGGGAGCCATCATCGACTCAGTGGGTTTTGTCCAACATGTCTCTGGACCTACTCACTGTCACAGTCATACTCTGGACCTAGTTTTCTCCCATGGAATAAATGTTGTGGATCTTAATGTTTTTCCTCATAATCCTGGACTATCGGACCACCATTTTATTACGTTTGCAATTGCAACAAATAATCTGCTCAGACCCCAACCAAGGAACATCAAAAGTCGTGCTATAAATTCACAGACAACCCAAAGATTCCTTGATGCCCTTCCAGACTCCCTCTGCCTACCCAAGGACGCCAGAGGACAAAAATCAGTTAGCCACCTAACTGAGGAACTCAATTTGACCTTGCGCAATACTAGATGCTGTTGCACCCCTAAAAACTAAAAACAATTGTCATAAGAAACTAGCTCCCTGGTATACAGAAAATACCCAAGCTCTGAAGCAAGCTTCTAGAAAACTGGAACGAAAATGGCGCCACACCAAACTGTAAGTCTCCCGACTAGTTTGGAAAGACAGTACCATGCAGTATCGAAGAGCCTTCACTGCAGCTCGATTATCCTATTTTCAAACTTAATTGAGGAAAATAAGAACAATCCGAATTTTATTTTTGACACTGTCGCAAAGCTAACTAAAAAGCAGCATTCCCCAAGAGATGATGGCTTTCACTTCAGCAGTAATAAATTCATGAACTTCTTTAAGGAAAAGATCATGATCATTAGAAAGCAAATTACGGACTCCTCTTTAAATCTGTGTATTCCTCCAAAGCTCAGTTGTCCTGAGTCTGCACAACTCTGCCAGAACCTAGGATCAAGAGAGACACTCAAGTATTTTAGGATTATATCTCTTGGCACAATGATGAAAATATTTGTGGCCTCTAAACCTTCAAGCTGCATACTGGACCCTATTCCAACTAAACTACTGAAAGAGCTGCTTCCTGTGCTTGGCCCTCCTATGTTGAACATAGTAAAAGGCTCTCTATCCACCGGATGTGTACCAATTTCACTAAAAGTGGCAGTAATAAAGCCTCTCTTGAAAAAGCCAAACCTTGACCCAGAAAATATAAAAAACTATCGGCATAATGTTAACTTTCACTGCTATGCGGATGACACACAGCTGTACCTTTCAATGAAACATGGTGAAGCCCCAAAATTGCCCTCGCTAGAAGCCTGTGTTTCAGACATAAGGAAGTGGATGGCTGCCAACTTTCTACTTTTAATCTCGGACAAAACAGAGATGCTTGTTCTAGGTCCCAAGAAACAAAGAGATCTTCCGTTGAATCTGACAATTAATCTTGATGGTTGTACAGTCATCTCAAATAAAACTGTGAAGGACCTCAGCGTTACTCTGGACCCTGATCTCTCTTTTGACGAACATATCAAGACTGTTTCAAGGACAGCTTTTTTCCATCTACGTAACATTGCAAAAATCAGAAACTCTCTGTCCAAAAATTATGCAGAAAAATGTATCCATGCTTTTGTTACTTCTAGGTTAGACTACTGCAATGCTCTACTTTCCGGCTACCCAGATAAAGCACTAAATGAACTTCAGTTAGTGCTAAATACAGCTGCTAGAATCCTGACTAGAACCAAAATATTTGATCATATTACTCCAGTGCTAGCCTCCCTACACTGGCTTCCTGTTAAGGCAAGGGCTGATTTCAAGGTTTTACTGCTATCCTACAAAGCATTACATGAGCTTGCTCCTACCTATCTTTCTGATTTGGTCCTGCCGTACATACCTACACGTATGCTACGGTCACAAGACGCAGGCCTCCTAATTGTCCCTAGAATTTCTAAGCAAACAGCTGGAGGCAGGGCTTTCTCCTGTGGAGCTCAATTTTTATGGAATGGTCTGGCTACCCATGTGAGAGACGCAGACTCTGTCTCAACCTTTAAGTCTTTACTAAAGACTCATCTCCTCAGTGGGTCCTATGATTGAGTGTAGTCTGGCCCAGGAGTGTGAAGGTGAACAGAAAGGCTCTGGAGCAACGAACCGCCCATGTTGTGTCTGCCTGGCCGGTTCCCCTCTTTCCACTGGGATTCTCTGCCACTAACCCTATTACAGGGGCTGAGTCACTGGCTTACTGTTGCTCTTCCATGCCGTCACAAGGAGGGGTGCGTCACTTGAGTGGGTTGAGTCACTGACGTGATCTTCCTGTCTGGGTTGGTGCCCCCCCTTGGGTTGTGCCATGGCGGAGATCTTTGTGGGCTATACTCGGCCTTGTCTCAGGATGGTAAATTGGTGATTGAAGCTATCCCTCTACAGGTGTGGGGGCTGTGCTTTGGCAAAGTGGATGGGGTTATTTCCTGCCTGTCTGGCCGTGTCCGGGGGTATCATCGGATGGGGCCACAGTGTTTCCTGACCCCTCGTGTCTCAGCCTCCAGTATTTATGCTGCAGTAGTTTATGTGTCGGGGGGCTAGGGTCAGTCTGTTATATCTGGAGTACTTCTCATGTCTTTTCCGGTGTCCTGTGTGAATTTAAGTATGTTCTCTAATTCTCTCTTTCTCTCTCTCGGAGGACCTGAGCCCTAGGACCATGCCTCAGGACTACCTGGCATGATGACTCCTTGCTGTCCCCAGTCCACCTGGCCATGCTGCTGCTCCAGTATCAACTGTTCTGCCTACGGCTATGGAACCCTGACCTGTTCACCGGATGTGCTACCTCTCCCAGACCTGCTGTTTTCAACTCTCTAGATACAACAGGAGCGGTAGAGATATGCTTAATGATCGGCTATGAAAAGCCAACTGACATTTACTCCTGAGGTGCTGACTTGCTGCACCCTCGACAACTACTGTGATTATTATTATTTGACCATGCTGGTCATTTATGAACATTTGAACATCTTGATTTGATTTGATGTGCTTCGGGCATGTGCTGACCAACTGGCAGGTGTCTTCACTGACATTTTCAACATGTCCCTGATTGAGTCTGTAATACCAACATGTTTCAAGCAGACCACCATAGTCCCTGTGCCCAAGAATACAAAGGCAACCTGCCTAAATGACTAAAGACCCGTAGCACTCATGTCCATAGCCATGTCGTGCTTTGAAAGGCTGGTAATGGCTCACACCAACACCATTATCCCAGAAACCCTAGACCCACTCCAATTTGCATAACACCCAAACAGATCCACAGATGATGCAATCTCTATTGCACTCCACACTGCCCTTCCCCACCTGGACAAAAGGAACGCTTATGTGAGAATGCTATTCATTGACTACAGCTTAGCGTTCAACACCATAGTACCCTCAAAGTTCATCACTAAGCTAAGGATCCTGGGACTAAACACCTCCCTCTACAACTGGATCCTGTACTTCCTGACGGGCCGCCCCCCAGGTGGTGAGGGTAGGGGTGCGTGCTCAGTCCCTTCCTGTACCATCATTAAGTTTGCAGACAACACAACAGTGGTAGGCCTGATCACCGACAATGACGAGACAGCCTGTATGGAGGTCAGATACCTGGTGCCAGAATAACAACCTCTCCCTCAACGTAACCAAGACTAAGGAGATGATTGTGGACTGCAGGCAAAGGAGGAATGCGTAAGCCCCCATTCTCATCGACAGGGCTGTAGTGGAGCATGTTGAGAGTTTCAAGTTCCTTGGTTTCCACCAACAAACTAGCATGGTCCAACCAGACCAAGACTGTCATGAAGAGGGCACGACAAAGCCAATTCCCCCTAAAGAAACTAAAAGGATTTGTGCATGGGGTCCTGAGATCCTTAAAAGGTTCTACAGCTGAGAGCATCCTGACTCTTTGCATTACTGCCTGGTACAACAATTGCTCGGCCTCCGAACGCAAGGCACTACAGAGGGCAGTGCGTACGGCCCAGTACATCACTGGGGCTAAGCTGTCTGCCATCCAGGACCTCTACACCAGGCGGTGTCAGAGGAAAGCCCTAAAAATTGTCAAAGATCCCAGCCACCCCAGTCATTGACTGTTCTATCTACTACTGCATGGCAAGCGGTACCGGAGTGCCAAGTCTAGGACAAAAAGGCTTCTCAACAGTTTTACCCCCAAGCCATAAGATTCCTGAACAGGTAATCAAATGGCTACCCGGACTATTTGGATTGTGAGCCCCCTCCACCCCCCAACCCCTCTTTTACGCTGCTGCTACTCTCTGTTATCATGTGTGCACAGTCACTTTAACTATACATTCATGTACATATGTACATACTACCTCAATTGGCCCGACCAACCAGTGCTCCCACACATTGGCTAACCGGGCTATCTGCATTGTGTCCCGCCACCCACCATCACCTCTTTATGCTACTGCTACTCTCTATTCATCATATACGCATAGTCACTTTATCCATATCTACAGGTACATACTACCTCAATCAGCCTGACTAACCGGTGTCTGTATGTTGCCTCGCTACTTCTATAGCCTCGCTACTGTATATAGCCTCCCTACTGTTTTCTTTACTTACCCATTGTTCACCTAATACCTTTTTTGCACTATTGGTTAGAGCCTGTAAGTAAGCATATTGCTGTAAGGTCTACAGCTGTTGTATTCGGTGCACATGACAAATAAACTTTGATTTGATTTGATTCATCCAAATACGTATCAATATAGGCCCACTGTGGTATTGCAGGGATGTCATGTGATGTGCAACGGTGTGGTCTTGCTTGAAATCTGCAATATCATCATCTTGTGTCTCCCATTGAGCATAACGTAGAGGAAAACATCCTCCATAAGCATCTATTGCCTCTGACTTGGGGTTATTTTCCTCTGCTAACAACACGCAGGCTAGAGGACAGCTTTCCATTGTCTTACATCCCACAGGGACCGGAAGAGGACATGAAGCCATTACAGGGGTGGCTTATGCATATTGTAATAATAATAATCCATTTATTAAATCTACCACCCCTCATAGCCTGCCTGAAGCCTATTACATAAACAGAGGCACTTAGCTAGATGAAAAGCTCAAGAGAATAGACATCAACCTCTAGACTATCATACGAAAATCGGTTTGATATCAAATCCCCTTAAATTAGCTCAGAAACCTTTTGACTCTTCAAGTGGGAGTAAGCTTGTACATTTAACATTAGAGATTATATTGATGAAAAATGTGATATGAGTGTTAGCCCATAACAACAACATACTGTATTTAGTATTCCTTCTTGGGTCCTACTACGGACTGAAGAATCTGAGGAGACGTACTGCTGTCCACAATATTTGAACAATATCTCTCAGAGTTTAGCATAAATAAATTCACAAAATCACGTAAAATGAGTAATGAAACATTAATTGTATAATGGTTTTTTTTTAAACAAGGGAATAACTCATTTACTTATTGGTGATTTCACACGCTCAGCAGATGATACAAAAACGATGCATTATCTACCTCTCGTCAAAAGGGAGCTGTCAGATATGCAGGCGTTTTTCATCAGTTAGCACAACAAACTCGGAGGCTATTTGCTGTAATTCAAAGGCTGAAAATGTATCATCGTACCCATATCTAGGTAAACTTTAGTATGAAAAATCATCTGCACTTACGCATTTGGACATGAGCTCCATCTAAAGCAAAAAATGAAATACACTATGTTCTAGTTTAACTTTAATTTATGAAGGTAATATAATTGGCTAAGCCTGATAGCAACTCTATGACCTCATGATACCAGGGTCATGGAGGAGCATGGGTGAGCAGAAGGTCCAGCTTCACTGCAGAGATTTAGAAAATAGATAAATAAGGTAGATATGGAGAATCCGTTAGGTAGATAATGAGCTTATTGTCAATGTTATTATATTGATCATACTGTAGATATTTGGATTAGCAAGAACCATTAAAAGATAAGGGTATGCAAGGCACATGCATAAACTTTTGTTTGTAATATTCTCTCATGTATGTCTTTGAGAGAGAGAGAGAGAGAGAGAGAGAGAGAGAGATAGAGGGAGAGAGAGAGAGTGTGAGAGAAAGAGAGAGAGAGAGAGAGAGAGTGAGAGAGAGTGAGAGAGAGAGAGAGAGAGAGAGAGAGAGAGAGAGAGAGAGTGAGAGAGAGAGAGAGAGAGAGAGTGAGAGAGAGAGAGAGAGAGAGTGAGAGACAACCAACTCGCTCGGGGGCCCTCCGTTGTCACGCGTTGTGGACAAAACTCTGAGGGTGACTTCCAAAGATTGGCAATGGGATCAATAAACCCATCAACTTCGGGACACACTCCTGACTTGAATAATGAAATTCCTGTTCCACTTTTAAATAATAAAACTAGCATGAAATTCTAACGAACAAATCCCCCCTGTCGTTTAATATTTCATTTGGGAAGAATTTCATCTGTTACATGTCAAGTCTCAAAATCAATATTTGTATGATATTGCGCAAACTTCAAACATGGCATTGTCTGCTGGGATAGCACTTCACACTGAGTCCGGCAGCCTTTCTGGTTTGGTTGAGGTGGCTATCTGAGGGTCTAGTTAACCCCTACACCCTCTATAATTTAACATGGAATAGCTACTTTTCATTATTGGGCCAACTAGATAGTTGGTTCATTGCTAGTTCAAGGACAAATCCCTGTACATTTGTGTGAAAGAACCAGCACACACTAATGCTGCACATTACACTCTAACATTGGACTGTGGAGACAAGATAACATAACCTGTTTTCAATTGCTTTCCTCCGATGATATGAATTGACTCACCTTAGAGAGAAAAGATAACTGATATCTTATGTAAGTGGGATTGTCAGCCCTCGCCTGCACTGAACAACATACACACAATGGTTTGGTATTTCGTGACACTTTTTAAACTATTTGAGGAAGAGTGATCGCCGAACGTACTAAGACAGCATCTGTGCTTTCATTTTCAATTTCGCCGCCACCAAAGGACCATACTGAATGTGTCTAAAGCTATTGTGTCTGAAGCTATTTTGTATTCAGATCATCGATCTTCTTACACAATGCCGCAAGGTTTCACCTCTGAGTTTTAGCATGGCACCTTCTTAGTGCGCCAGACACATAACCAATTCAGCGAGGCTCATAAATACAAATGAATATCAGTTGAGCTTTTGTTTTTGCTTTTTATCTGTGAGTCTCAAGAGTGGAGGCAATTTTAGTGGAGGAAGATACAGGTAACTGACAAAATAAAGGAAACACCAACATGGAGTGTCTTAATAGGGGCGTTGGGTCACCACGAACTAGAACAGGTTCAATGCACCTTGGCATAGATCCTACAAGTGTCTGAAACTCTATTGGAGGGATGCATTACCATTCTTTCACAAGAAATTCCATCATTTGGTATTTTATTGATGGTAGAAAACGCTATTTCAACCGCCACTCCAGAATCTACCATAGGTGTTCAATTAGGCTGAGATCTGGTGACTGAGATGGCATATGGTTTACATTGGTGTTGTGCACCTCAAACAATTCAGTGACCACTTATGTCCTGTGGATGTGGGCAATGTCATCCTTTGGGGGCATAGCCATGGTAGCCAAAATAGTGGCATGCCCAGCAATTGCTTCATTAAGTCAGGTACCACACCTGAACCCATCCACCTGTGCTGCTGAAGATATACACTCAACGGGCTCTATTCAACCTGTGGTGCTGAAGATACTCTTTAAAGGACGATTGACAATTAAAGATCCCCCTGTGTGCTGGTGTCTATAATTGATGTGATGCCACAAATGCCATCACATCTCCCCAATTGACACATATCTCTGTTTTTGGTTTGAAATGACAAAACAACTTCTGTGGGTGGAACACTTTTAATACCCTTTGATATACATATGAACATACTAATGTCTTCTTTTGACCTATTGCTACTGATTCAAGTTTCAAATATGGCCTGCTGGCCTGTTGATTATTTTACATTATCTGTCGATTTCAGATGTCATAATAAAAAGTGTTTATTTATTTCAAATTATGCAAAAGTCATTAACATCAAACATCAGGGATCAGGGAAATTAATTACAATTCCAGCATCTTTGGTCTTTTTTTTTATTTCATAAATGAGATCATAGTCCTCTTTCCCCATCCATTGTTGATGGAAAAAAAGCTTGTTTGTTCCTAAAGATCAAAGCCGCATCAAGATGACAACATCTTGAGACCAAGTGACGTTCAGTGGAGAGACTCTACTCAGCGCCTCAAGTACACAGGTGAACTGTGCTTGACAGGTGACTTAAAATGCTAAGGGACTCAAGAAGTGAGACTTACATTTACATTTTACATTTAAGTCACTTAGCAGACGCTCTTATCCAGAGACTTGAAAAAGCCACACTCATTGTTATGCCGACTGGCTCGTCCCATTCAACAGGGCTCATTTCTTACTAATTGTGTATCGTGCCACACAATACCCACTCACTTTTATGGATCTATTGCTTTTGGGGAAGGGGATAGCCAGTTCTTAAAAACAACAACTATACTCCATTTTTTCTCTGAATGTATTTTTGTTGACACAGCTAAGCTTCAACTTTGTTGGTAACTAAACTTTAAGATGAGTCTTTGGTTGTCTATCTTCAACAGCACAGGTGGATGGGTTTATAATGTATTTCACATATATTCCACCACTAAAATTGTCTCCACTCCTGAGACAGAGATGCAGCATAATGACAGGTTACAGACCTGTTATAGAACGATCCACTGTTATAGAACCATCCACTGTTGTAGACCCATCCACTGTTATGGACTCATCCACTGTTATGGACTCATCCACTGTTGTAGACCCATCCACTGTTATAGAACCATCCACTGTTATGGACTCATCCACTGTTGTAGACCCATCCACTGTTATAGAACCATCCACTGTTATGGACTCATCCACTGTTGTAGACTCATCCACTGTTGTAGACCCTTCCACTGTTGTAGATCCATCCACTGTTGTAGACCCTTCCACTGTTATAGATCCATCCACTGTTGTAGACCCTTCCACTGTTATGGACTCATCCACTGTTGTAAACCCATCCACTGTTATGGACTCATCCACTGTCGTAGACCCATCCACGGTTATAGAACCATCCACTGTTATGGACTCATCCACTGTTGTAGACCCATCCACTGTTATAGAACCATCCACTGTTATGGACTCATCCACTGTTGTAGACCCATCCACTGTTATAGACCCTTCCACTGTTATAGATCCATCCACTGTTGTAGACCCTTCCACTGTTATGGACTCATCCACTGTTATAGACCCATCCACTGTTATGGACTCATCCACTGTCGTAGACCCTTCCACTGTTATGGACTCATCCACTGTTGTAGACCCATCCACTGTTATGGACTCATCCACTGTCGTAGACCCATCCACGGTTATAGAACCATCCACTGTTATGGACTCATCCACTGTTGTAGACCCATCCACTGTTATAGACCCTTCCACTGTTATAGATCCATCCACTGTTGTAGACCCTTCCACTGTTATAGAACCATCCACTGTTATGGACTCATCCACTGTTGTAGACCCATCCACTGTTATAGACCCTTCCACTGTTATAGATCCATCCACTGTTGTAGACCCTTCCACTGTTATGGACTCATCCACTGTTGTAGACCCATCCACAGTTAAAGAACCATCCACTGTTATGGACTCATCCACTGTTGTAGACCCATCCACTGTTATAGACCCTTCCACTGTTATAGATCCATCCACTGTTATAGACCCTTCCACTGTTATAGATCCATCCACTGTTGTAGACCCATCCACTGTTAAAAACAGTGGATAATCCGAGAGTCAGGCTTCCAAAAACATATGCGAGCTTTGACTTTGTTGGTAAATATACCTTAAGGCGAGTCTTTGGGCTGGATTCAATTCGTATTGCTGAAGTATCGCGGAAGATCTGCGTAAGAATGTCAAGGACATATGCAGAGTTTAGGTCTACCGTGAATGCAGTCCCCGCAACAGTGGAAACATCGCCTTTAATGCAGGTATAACTGTGTTTAACGGTGTGTGCGCAAGCACATGAATGTGTGTGTTGAGAGGGTGGACAGTTATTTCAACCTTCTTCCCTTATTTATGCCTGTAAGTAAATTGACACAAAACAACAGGACAAGGCTAGGACAGCTTACCCCACAAGGTTCAAATATCTGTTTAAAGGTGAATTAACTTTGATTTCCTCTCTGACTCGTCACAAAATGATGTATCGCGGGAGCTTCCCGGGCGGTTGAATTAATTACAAAAAAGGGTTCACAGATGGAACTGTTCTTGGGATTGACCGGAAACGGACTATAAAACTCTGGCCACTTAAAGGGGCACTTTGGAGTTCATTGGATAAAATACTACTTGTATTTGGCAAATAAAAATATTTGGCCAAACAATTGATGTGAGACAGTGATTATTATTATTTTTCAGAAGCCTGGAGGTTGGTTTTATTAATGTAATATTTCACCTCAGAATGGCGATAACTGGAATGAAAGTAAATGCAGAGGTATTCATGAGTAATGTAAATGGTCAATTTCTTCAATGGCAAACCCCAATGTCCACACTGACACTGGGGTTTGGGGTTTGCGATATTTACTTATTAAACAGTTCTATTGAGTATGGCAGTGCTTACCAACCCTGATCCTCAAGTACCCCCAACAGTACACAGTTTCGGTTTAGCTCTTGATAAACACACCTCATTGAGGGCTTTATGATTAGTTGACAAGTGGAATCAGGTGTGCTTGTCCAGGGTTCTGTTGGGGGTACTTATTGGCAGACTCAACAGCCTTGGTTATTCTAATGACTGCCTCGCCTGGTTCACTAACTACTTCTCAGAATGAGTTCAGTATGTCAAATCGGAGGGCCTGTTGCCCGGACCTCTGGCCGTCTCTATGGGGGTGCTACAGGGTTCAATTCTCGGGCTGACTCTTTTCTCTGTATATATCAATGATGAAGCTCTTGCTGCGGGTGATTCTTTGATCCACCTCTATGCAGACGACAGCATTCTGTATACGTCTGGCCTTTCTTTGGACACTGTGTTAACAAACATCCAAACGAGCTTCAATGCAATACAACACTCCTTCTGTGGCCTCCAACTGCTCTTAAATGCTAGTAAAACTAAATGCATGCTCTTCAACCGATCGCTGTCCGCACCCTCCCGTCCGACTAGCATCACTACTCTGGACGGTTCTGACCATATGGACAACTACAAATACCTAGGTGGCTAGACTGTAAACTCTCCTTCCAGACTCATATTAAGCATCTCCAATCCAAAATTAAATCTAGAATCGGCTTCCTATTTTGCATCAAAGCCTCCTTCAGTCATGCTGCCAAACATACCCTCGTAAAACTGACCATTCTACCGATCCTTGGCTTCGGGGATGTCATTTACAAAATAGCCCCCAACACTCTACTCAGCAAATTGGATGCAGTCTATCACATTGCCATCCGTTTTTTCACCAAAGCCCCATAAACCACTCACCACTGCGACCTGAATGCTCTCGTTGTTGACTGGTCCTCGCTACATATTTGTCGCCAAACCCACTGGGAATGCGTTACATATTTTACAGAAATATAGGAAAGGAGTTTAGTATTTCATTGGCCACAGTCTCACAGTTCCATTTTCAGAGTTTCTGTGGAAGTGCCTGAACATGTATAGCCTGAAATACCAACCTCGCGACTCATAATAACTACATCATGATATAGGATCAAATGAAAGCGCGTTCTGTTCCGTACTGTTTGTTTAGTCACTACAGTATTGTAGGGCCCTCTGTTATTTGCAATCATATGAATAGCTATAAAAACAAATCTATCTTCACTCCTCAAATTTTGTCAGGCTCAATCAGAATCTCTGGAATGGATACTCCACAAACCGTTGCATTTCCTATTTCTCTAGAATGTCCCTCTTAGCTAGACGAGAGGAGATATTTCCGATATGGCAACTGTCAAATCTGAGAAAAAATAATGAGTCCCTCTCACCGCCACTTCACCCTCACCTACCTCGACACACAATCCTCCAATGAGAAGTTTTTAATAGTTTAGCATTAGCCTTTGTCTGTGTACTAATACTACCTCTTGTATCCTCCAAGTCCAGTGTTCTCCATGCAACAGCAGGGACAGTAGCCCTCGTTCACAGCTCATTTGCTTCTGCTTGTCTTCTGTGTATGAATAATAACTCTGCTGAGACCTACTGCTTTTGTCCTTCTACATAGTGCCATCGTTATCAGCTGTCAGGTATTTCTGTCAATAGCCTCGTGAAAGGAACACCGTAATTTGCGGAGTCACACAGTTGGACATATTTGTAGACATTTGAGAGTTTATTAACCTCTATCAATTTACTGAAGTCAGTATTGATTTCATTGAACCACTATCAAAAAATGTTTTCCCTATTGCATTATCATATTTTATTGAATTACTAGACCAATGTATTCAGAAATTATTCACACCACTTGACTTTTTCCACATTTGGTTGTGTTACAGCCTAAAACAAATGTGCCTACACAAAATACAACCGTAATGTCAAAATGTAATTATGTTCCCCTCCCCCCAAAAAATACTAATGAAAAGCTGAAATGTCTTGAGTCAATAAGTATTCAACCCCTTTGTTATGGCAAGTTCAGGAGTACAAAATAGCTTAACAAGTCACATTAAAATGTGCATTGAATAATAGTATTTATCATGATTTTTTAATGACTACCTCATCTCTGTACCCCACATATACAACTACATGTAAGGTCCATAATGAATTTCAAACACAGATTCAACAATAATGACAGGGGAGGTTTTCAAATGCCTCGCAAAGAAGAGCACCTATTGGTAGATGGGTAAAAAATAAAAAAGCAGACATTGAATATCCCTTTGAGCATGGTGAAGTTATTAATTACACTTTGGATGGTCTATCAATACACCCAGTCACTAAAAAATGCAGGTGTCCTTCCTAACTCAGTTGCTGGAGAGGAAGGAAACCGCTCAGGAATTTCACCATGAGGCCAATGGGGACTTTGACACAGTATAATGGTTGTGGTAGGAGAAAACTGAGGATGGATCAACAACATTGTAGTTTCTCCACAATACTAGCCTAATTGAGAGAGTGAAAAGAAGGAAGCCTGTACAGAATAAAAATATTCTAAAACATGAATCCTTTTTGCAACAAGGCACTAAAGTAATACGGCAAAAATTGTACTTTTCTTCCAGAATAATAAGTGTTATGTTTCAGGTAAATTCACTCAAATATATTACTGAGTACTACTCTCCATACTTTCAAGCATAGTGGTGGGTTCATCATGTTATGGTTATGCTTTTAACTGGTGAGTTTTTCAGGATAAAAAATAAAAGGAATGGAGTTAATCACAGGCAAAGGACAACCTGGTTCAGTCTGCTTTCTACCAGAGATGGCTTTCTACCAGAGATGAACTCACATTTCAGAAGGACAATAACCCAAAGCACAAGGCCAAATATACACTGCAGTTGCTTACCAAGAAGACAGCGAATGTTCCTGAGCGGCCGGGTTACAGATTTGACTTAAATCTTCTTGACAATCTATGGCAAGACCTGAAAATGGTTTTCAAGCAATGATCTACAAGCAATTTGACAGAGCTTGAAAAATGTTGAAAAGAATAATGAGCAAATGTTTCACAATTCAGCTGTGGAGTGCACATTGAGCACTCTTTGATCATTTACCCAGAAAGACAGTTGATCAGCTGTAATCACTGCCAAAGGTGTATTGACATGCTCAGGGGGTTGAATACTTATCTAATCAAGACATATTAGTGTTTTATTTTTCACTTTATTTGTAAAAAACATTTTAGCATTTTTCTTTCACTTTCACATTTCAAGTATTTTGTGTAGATCATTGACAAACAATTACAGTTAATTCAATTTTTATCCAACTTTGTAACACAACAATACTTGGAAGAAGTCAAGCGTTGTGAATACTTTCTGAAGGCACTGTATCAATACTTTTCATATATAATATAAAATATCCCACTGCTGCATGATGTCTTTGATAAATATATTCATCCTATAAATATCTTCATCTTTTGACCATCTACTTCACAGCACATTGTTTTGAAGATTAAGTTATTTTTCACCTCAACCACATCTCCAATAAACTTCATTGGTGAGAAAAAGAAAAGGAAAACTGGCATCAGTGATAATTCTCTGTGTTTAAAAAGTATTTTAATTTAAATTGATTATATAATCAAGGAAAGACTGATAAGGGGGACACGGGGGCTCAAATTGGTAATTATTCTCAGAGGTGATTGATGCCTGCTGGGTCAGCATTCCAATTTCCATCTTGTCAATAGTGTGCCTCCCAAATTTCATTCATTAAGATGGAGAACGAGCGACCAAGCCTTTTAAAGGTAAGTACCGACTTCAAAAAGAGTCAGGAGACTTAAATTACCATGCAGGGAAGATAAACATAAAACGTCTATGGATATTTTAAATGTGTGTGAGGGAAAATGAGAGGCAACATGTTTGCAGTGAGTGGTAGGGTCTTCTCACTGGTGCTCTGAGACGTTTGTCAGATAGAACTATACCACATGTGTTTGGTATGTATGTTTGCAACCTGTAACATTTGTGGGAAGAGGGAATAGCATTCAATGGCATCCTACTTACTTACCATATTCACAGGGGTATCCTCCTGGATAACTGGGGATGTAAGAATTTGTGCCACACCCTTGCAGTTCCTTGTTAAAAGAATTTGTCAGACATATTGTCAGCAACTTTGTATACATTGTGCAACATCAAAACCACACTATTTCCATATTTTTGCGACATTCACACATCTTGATAATCGTGTCTTGCCCTCTGCTCTGCAGTGCTGACTGAATAATGGTTTATTGAGTAAATAATCAACTTCTAACGAGTAGACAGCAGATTTCCAAATGGGGGCTGAAATGAGTCTGAACGGCACGCTTAAAAATGCACTATGACTGGACGTTCGGGACACTGCAATCTCCTCCAATGACTCTGGGTTGTGTCCTTGCGAAGAACAAACAAAACTAGGCAATATCTAAAAGGATACTTGCCTTTCTTCTTATTTACAACAAAAACATTAATACAACTATGATGACATGGCAAAACTTACTCTAGTGTATGTCCAGCATCAATTGGAGAGATAAACATAAGTAGCTGAGAGAAAAGGGCACAGAAAACGTGCATTTTTTTTGGCTTCAACTACTGGTCGTCCACATCTGAACATAGAAATATAATTACTGGCATGGGTACACTCAATATGGCCGCCGGCCTATCTATCACAGAACATTGACTTCTAGTAATCACATTTCTATGGATGTGATTTCACAAGGTGGGCCAAACATGGCCGCCCCCTGTGGGGCTTCGACAATGCAGCTGTGGAGTGTGACAGTTGGCAGTGTCATTGGAACACTGGTTTCCCGCTTGGAAGCCGTTTGAATAGAGAAACAACTGATGCTTTCGTTCCAGTGTGGTACAAAATGTGTTGGTACAAAATTGTTATTGGGTTTTCACTTCTACCATTTATGACCTTCAACTTCAGCTTTGTCTTGTTTATTTCAGAGAGAGTATTAATTGGGTGCAGCCAAATGTGTGTTTTGGTTTACAATGTCATGAATGACTGTATTTAGCAGGTTGTTGGACAAGGGATGTTCTGACATAAGTGGTGGAGCACAGTGTGCGTTCACAGATGAGACCTTGGCATCCCATACGTATGGTACTCAGGCTGAACTACCTGGTGACAAAGTACCATAAAGGTACTAAACCCTTACTTTACCAGGTAAGTTGATATACCAGCAAAGCTAGAGGTACTGTACAAGTCAGACTCAGAAATCAGAATTCTAAGATGTTTATTCAAGTCAGCTTCCCATCCATATAGATCGATAGACCAGGGGGTATGGACTCATTCCTGTTAGGATGAACTTAATAAGGGATCAAGTTAAGGATAACCCCCTATACGTGGCAGCAAACCCACCCATAGTGTGTTGTTCTCTGTCTGCAACCTCCATGCCCCTGATTCATCTCTACACTAAGGCCCACTCTGCCCTAGTCCTCTTCCCTGTTCACACCTTCTGGGCACCGGGTGTGAAACTGAGGAAAGGGTGAGGTCAGGGAACATAGCACAATGCTGTCAACAAACACAACAAGCATGGCGTGCTGACCACCATGGGTGTAAAAGAGAGAAAAGGGAAGACAGGTGAGAGGGCAGAAGAAGTTATTTTGTCGTGGCAGCAGACTACGATTAATACCTTTCTATTCTATTTCTTTCAAGATTTGTTAATACCTTTCACAAAGCTGTTTTATACTGCAAATAAACAATTGAATTATCTTTAAATGCAAACCTAACTAAATTAATGATGATTGCGTTTAATATTTACTTCAAAAATGGCATTAAATCTAACAAATGAAATGAAGTGTTTACAAAAATAATCTATTTTGAAGAGGAAACCTGGTGAGACGTCTAAGAGCATCATGTCATGCAGTATCTATCCTGTAATTAGACTGAGGGGTCCAACAAGATCTTTTAGATCATCCTATTGAGCTCCATTTCACTTTATGGATGTTGATGCTGAGAATAAACAGTACATACTGTAATCATACATGAATACCCGTGATTCTTACAGCTACCATTTCGCAATGGCCTACGATCTGAGAATATGATCAGTGTATAACCTCTCAGTAATAATAATATTAACACTACATACTGTTAATACTTCTCTTCCTATAGCTTGTACATGACAAATTACTCTCCACAATTATAGTAAATTGGCTCCTGAGACAATGCGTCTTCTCACAGCCATTGTACCTATTTATGTAATTCATGCAATCGGGTAGCTATACCGAGGCCATTTTTAGCTGGTGAGTGTGGAGTATCAAGGCTGATACTTGAGACTTTGTTTTCCATCCACATTTTAGATATACATGATCACACATTACAAATTTCACACTGAGTAGCTAGTCAAGAGCTCCTAACCGCATTAATCATTGGAGATAAAACAATGCTACAATATTAGACATGACTTTGTTTATTTCCATTGACACGCATGAAACGATAGTCTAATTCAGCCCCATTTCCACAATGATTCTAAGAAAGGACAGGATGGAACCATTAAAATAGTCAACTGGGACACAACGTAAATGACTATAAGAAGTCACAGCTCGTTCCTGGTGACAATAACGCATTGTCTTCCACCACCTCCAGCTGTTATGGTCTACAAACACATCCACATTTCATGTTTCAACGTGAATAACATCTCATGCGGATTTCCTTTTTTCCGTGCCTTTCCATACATCAACATCATGCGTCTCTATTCAGTTAATGCAAGTGTAAAGGGCAACAACCTCCTCGGCAATGTGATTGTGATGAAGAGGAGTAGGACGGTTTGTGTCTACAAAGATTAAATCAGAGTAATTAATGTGGCTTTCAAATTCAAACATTAGAACCATTTTTAAAACTGAGACACTGAATCCATGATTTCCCCTGGGTTGGGCCACGGACTCTGATCACAGAGCTCAAGGTGAAGGAAAAAAAGAAGAAAAACAAAAGGCCTTATGAAAATCCCCTTATAGCTTGATACTATTCTTTTCTGTTCAAGTCTGTGAAGTCTAACAAATGGTGAATGGTAATTATGTGGTAATAGAACATAAAAGGGAGTCTGGGGTGTGCTGTTGTTGTGAGAATGGCTTTACCTTGAGATGACCTTGTTGAGTTCTCTCTTTGATTCTCAACCCCTTGCTGCATATTGGAGAGTATGGCTATTAGCTACACAGAAAATATCAGGAGTAATTGCATTATTTACAAGGGAATAGTTGGTCTCATAATGCAAATGAAACAGTTCTGTAATATAGTTACAAAGTAAAAAGCAGTCACCACAAGCAGTCATACAGGTCACACAACAAAAAGCTTTTTTATATACAGTGCCTTGTATAAGTATTCACCCACCTTGGTATTTTACCTATTTTGTTGCATTACAACCTGTAATTTAAATGGATTTTTATTTGGATTTCATGTAATGGGCATTCACAAAATAGTCCAAATTGGTAAAGTGAAATGAAAAAAATTACTTGTTTAAAAAAATTGAAAAAAATTTTAAACGGAAAAGTGGTGCGTGCATTTGTCTTCACCCCCTTTGCTATGAAGGCCCTAAATAAGATCTGGTGGAACCAATTACCTTCAGAAGTCACATCATTAATTAAATAAAGTCCACCTGTGTGCAATCTAAGTGTCACATGTTCTGTCACATGATCTCAATATATTTACACCTGTTATGAAAGGCCCCAGATTCTGCAACACCACTAAGCAAGGGGCACCACCAAGCAAGCGGCACCATGAAGACCAAGGAGCTCTCCAAACAGGTCAGGGACAAAGTTGTGGAGAAGTACAGATCAGGGTTGGGTTATAAGAAAATATCAGAAACTTTGAACATCCCACGGAGCACGATTAAATCCATCATTAAAAAATGGAAAGAATATGGCACCATAACAAACCTGCCAAGAGAGGGCTGCAAACCAAATCTCACGGACCAGACAAGGAAGGTATTAATCAGAGAGGCGACAAAGAGACCAAGATAACCCTGAAGGAGCTGCAAAACTCCACAGCAGAGATTAGAGTATATGTCCATAGGACCACTTTAAGCAGTACACTCCACAGAGCTGGGCTTTACAGAAGACTGTCCAGAAAAAAGCCATTGCTTAACCTCTTGAAACTAGGGGGCACTATTTTTATTTTTGGAAAAATAACGTTCCCAAAGTAAACGAGCTATTTCTCAGGACCAGATGCTAAGTCACTTCCTGATTAGATTTTTCTCAGGATTTCGCCTGCAATATCAGTTCTGTTATACTCACAGACAATATTTTTACAGTTTTGGAAACTTTAGAGTGGTTTCTATTCTAAGCTGTCAATATATGCATATTATATGCATATTCTAGCATCTGGTCCTGAGAAATAGGCAGTTTACTTTGGGAACATTATTTCCCCCACCCCAAAAAATTGTGCCCCCTAGCTTCAAGAGGTTAAACTACTACTTAAGTACTTTACTTTACTATTTATATTGTTTTACTTTTACTTCACTACATTCCAGAAAAAAAATGTTTTTTTACTCCATACATTTTCCCTGACACCCAAAAGTACTCGTTACACTTTGATTGCTTAGCAGGAAATGGAAATGGTTGGCCACATTGCTACTGAGTAGGTTCACGCACTTAAAGAGAAAATCCCTGGTCATCCTTAATGCATCTGATGTGGCAGACTCACTAAACACAAATGCTTTTTTGCTTGTAAACCAGATGGCAGAATTGTCTTATTTTTTAAATGTACTCATAGCCACACTCAGACATAATAATTATGGCTATCTGTAAATTTTTAAAACAAGAAAATCATGCCATCTGGTTTGCTTAATAAAATGAATTTGAAATTATTTATACTTTTACTTTGGATACTTAAGTATATTTTAGCAATTACATTTACTTTTGATTCTTAAGTATATTTAAAACCAAATACTTTTTTTTACTTTTACTCAGGTAGGATTTTACTGGGGGACTTTCACTTGAGTAATTTTCTATTAATTAAGGTATCTATACGTCTACTCAAGTATGGCATTGGGTACTTTTTCCACCACTCCACCTTAAAAAAAATGTCCACTTGTACACTTTGATTGAGGGGATTGTCCGGATGTACTCTCTCATTTTTTATGATTGCCGGGTCCAAGACAAATGATCTAGAATTGGTCAGTTCTGGGTACTCTGACCAATTGGAAAGAAATAACATTTTTAGAGCGATTCCAATGCAAGGACCTACATCTGTCACTGTCTGTTGTACAATACAATCCTCACATCTGCCTGACTCCACTAATGTGGGTAGTAAAGTTCAACTTGCATATTCTTAATTGCAAGAGATACATTTGTACAACATTACGTAGCACATGAAGGTAATTGTGAATGACGTGTCATCTTAACATTTGAAAACCCTATCTTTGGATCACTCACCCATCGATCTTGCCATCCCATCAATGAGATGGGTAGCAACTCTGTGGCAGTAAATAAAGCTCAGTATTTGGTGCACTGTTTTTGTCATCTCATGCATAAAACATGAGTCTTTACTCTTCTGTTGCATCTTTAAATTCCTCATCTGGTACCTCATCATAAATGGTCCAAGGAGAGATTTATCATTTCACCTCCTGTCAGATGAGGAACATATTAGAAGTGGACCATCCATGGAGGTTCAGCTTCACGATAAATACCATATTTATAATGCCTGGGGAAAGATTATGGCGGCTGATAATTTGCTCTCTTGATGTCTGACCCTATGTTGACTCCTGGTTGGGGGAAGTGATAGATGTTTGCAAAATCCATGAGGGAGAATGTAGTGATTATTAATGTGTGAAATACTATGGAGATGAGTAGTGTTACTGCGATAGCTAAAATAAGGTTGGGTTTGGAATAGCTTTCCTTTTTTCTGCTGATGTGGAACAGGTCTTTGCTGGCTTACCTCATACAAAATGTATTAATTGTCTAGTCTATGATTGATGACTTCAGCTTTAGCTTCCTCGCTCCCATTCATCACCAGCAATGTAGGAGGATGGGATTCAAAATATTTTATTTATTTTTTCCACTCCCTTCCTCTTTCCTCTGTGACATGAACAAAGTCAGAGTGACGTTATGTGCCAGAGCTTTGTGAGGTAGTCACAAAAACGCTTGTTGATGCTTTTGTTGATTTGATCGAGTCGGGCTTGTTGGTTAACATACTGTTGTTGTCCTGCAGAGGCAGTGTATAAATCACCGTCAATTAATCATGTGCTGTCATATTATTTATGGTATGAATAATGTAGAATTAATGTATCTGCTGTAGTAGTATTTTTGGGGGCTGACAGAGGAATGCAGGGATACACTTGTCACATTATACGCACTTTAATAGGTATAATACAAGTGTTTACAAATTATTAATAACAGTTGCAGAATCAAATCATACCAAGTCGTGATATTACTGAAGTTATTCAATTGTGTGGATTGGCAGTTCAGTATATATTAACCTGGACTCAGCGATAGACGTAACATAGTACAGCTAAATTTGCCTCTCTCCATTTTGTTTGATATGTATGATATTTATTCATTTGTAGATGTGCATCATACACTTTGTATAATATGTTACGAATTACAATATGTATGATATATTATGAATTACAATTTGCTGTTGCAAATGTTAGCTAGATGGCTAGGTGGCTAACGTTAAGCTAGGCTAGGGGTTAGGAGTTCGGGTTAAGGTTAGGGTTAGGAGAAGGGTTAGCAAACATGCTAAGTAGTTGAAAAGTAGATAAAATAGAGTATGTAGTTGTGAATTTGCTAATTAGACTAAATGTCTGTGATGAGATTCGAACATGCAACCTTTGGGTTACTAGACATTTACATTATATGTCTACCCATACACCCTAACCCACCACCCTCCTTCTGTTTTATGTAACCGTACAGAATTTAACCTATTATTCTCATTTGAGCGTTCTGGATATATAGGTTTCATATGTTACGTCTAGTCTACAAGATCAGGCTGCATATACAGACCAAAAGGGAGGTAGTTAGCCCAGTGACCTTTAGTCAAAAGGTGGCCGGTTCGATTCCCGGGCAGAGTGCTGGAAAAAGGCTGGAATTGATCTGGCAACTGGAGTTCTGCTGGGATCACATCCTCAAGACATTACCCTACTGTTGGGAACCTTGAGAGAGGCCCTTAACCCCACAATATGCTCTCATTCAGGGGCAGTGCAGCTTGACCCTGTGCTCGTGTCAACTGTATGTGTTCTGTCTGGGGATGGAGGGTTGAGAACAGAGCAGACGATTTCTGTTGTTCGCTGTAACATATGGACAATAAAGTTGTATTGTGTTGTATTCCACATGAAACTGTTAAACTGTTCCATACAACCATGCATGGTGTAATTTTAATGGTGTTGAGTTTCGAATGCCATCTGCTACCAATCTCTGAGAATAGAATAACCATAGTGATGGATTCTGTTCAAAAAGACCCCCTACCAGCTCAGTGTCACTCACTCAAATGCTTGACTGACGCACTATCATTCCTATTTGGCATAAACCCCAGGGCGCCGCATTGATCATATTTTTTTGAGAACAAAGAAACATGGTGTTACAATTATTAATTCCCATAAAAAAACTACTTAATCCAGTCTGTTTATTATTCCAACAGGTAATCTGGATTTCTTGTAGCCAAAATACTGCAGTCTTCAGATTTATGTTAATTACTAGTACATGATCTCCTTTGATCATCACTTCTGTTTTCTATACTGACTTTAGTTTAGACTGGTGAATCAAAGTTGGTGAAAACTCATCCTGACTGTTCAATTGAGGTCAATGAGGATTTAAAAAATTCCATGTTTACTTCACGATTCCACTCCTTTCAGATATGGCGATTTAGGAATAGCTAAAACGAGAGAGATGCAGCTACTTAAGTTATGGCAAGGCGTTCCCCTAGGGGAACCCCCCCCCCCCAATCAGCTGAAAAGGTGGCGCGGGGAATTCAAAAATATTCTTTAGAAATATTTAACTTTCACACATTAACAAGTCCAATACAGCAAATGAAAGATAAACATCTTGTTCATCTACCCATCATGTCCGATTTTTAAAATGTTTTACAGCGAAAACACAACATATATTTATGTTAAACCATCACAAAATCAAAAATAAAACACATCCATTTTTCCCAGCCAAAGATAGTCACAAGAGCAGAATTAGAGATAAAATGAATCACTAACCTTTTGATAATCTTCATCAGATGACACTCATATGACATGTAACACAATACATTTATGTTTTGTTCGATAATATGCATATTTATATCCACAAATCTCGGTTTACATTGACGCCATGTTCAGAAATGCCTCCAAAATATCCCGAGGAATTACAAAGAGCTTCGCCAGATAACAGAAATACTCATCATAAACTTTGACGAAAGATACATGTTCTACATATAATTAAAGATACACTGGTTCTTAATGCAACCGCTGTGTCAGATTTTTTTTAAACGTTACGAAAAAAGCCTACCATGCAATAATCTGAGACAGCGCTCAGACATAAATATATTTCTCCGCCATGTTGGAGTCAACAGAAATAAGAAATTATATCATCAATATTCCCTTACCTTTGATGATCTTTCATCAGAATGCAGTGCAAGGAGTCCTAGTTCCACAATAAATCGTTGTTTTGTTCCATAATGTCCAATTAGCTGCATTTGCTAGCACTTTCAACTCACATGCCCAAGGAGAACTCGGACGAAAACAAAAAATATATATATTCCATGTCGAATAAACTGCTGAAACTAAGTAGAGAATCAACCTCCAGGATGTTATTTTCATATATATCCAATAACGTTCCAACCGGAGCATACGTTTTCATCTGCAGCCAAATGGAACGATGGTGACATCCACAGACAAATGCGCCACAGGGAAATTGCATTCTGCCAGGACAATGACTATTTTCCCTCCCATTCGGTCAAAGTTCACACCAGAGGCTCCATTCCACGTTCTACTGAATGAGGACATCTAGTGGAAGGCGTAGGAAGTGCCAACAGATCCATATCTTATTTGGAAGTGAATAGGCGATGACTTGAAATTAGACACGCATTCAGAATTTCACTTCCTGTTTGGAAGATTGCCTGCCCTATGAGTTCTGTTATACTCACAGACATAATTCAAACAGTTTCAGAAACGTCAGAATGTTTTCTATCCAATAGTAATAATAATATGCATATATTAGCAATCTAGGACAGAGTAGGATGCAGTTCACTATGGGCACGCAATTCATCCAAATTGAAAATACTGCCCCCTATCCCCAACAAGTTTTATGAGTGACTGTCCAATGGGTGTCAAGGTGGATTTAAAATGTTTTTTACCCCCTGCTTCCACTACCTCAGATGTGTCCACTTACCGTAGCAGTCCCTCCAGGATTTCACAACATTCTTTGGTGATTTCTGCTGCCAAAAATGCTTGATATTGCGTGAGCTTTTCTGAAATTCTGCGATACATTCTGAGAAAACAAATTGACGTTAATTTCTTATAAAGCAATAAAGTCATATGTACTCCGTCTTAGGACGATTTTTAAGCAGAATGCATCATTCAAAAAAAATTGAAACGACTAAAGTACTCAATTTTGTTTATTTTCCTGAACAAACAGCTCTGTCCTAATTCACTCACACAAACCTCTCCTCTCCATCAGGCTTGGGGCGTGTTATCAACATGAGATGCACCTCCCATTCCCACTCCCAGGCTCTCTCTCAAAAAACAAATAGATTCAAAGCTGATCAATCGCTTTCAATTTGAGGACTGATATTCCTTTCGCATAAATTGTCTTCAAAATACTTGAGATTGTGATTTTTTTCTGAAAGGGTCGTAAGGGAGATAAAGAACAGAAAACAAAAGGAGAGTGTTTTGGTTGATATGCACTTTTAAAACAATATAACCATTTCTAAAAAAAATCCAGAAAGATTGTGTTTTTGTGATCCGTATTAAGCTTTACAGAGTGTTTAAAACAGCAAAGCTAACAAATTGCACTCGGTGCTTTGAGTAGTGCTCTCCATAGACAGACTGGGGAGAGCAGAGTGCCGACCACCCTGCTGAAGCCAAGATTAGCGGAGTAAAAGTTTGAATAAAACGCCACTCACCTTGATTCTTTCAGCGCTTGCCACAGTCTTCTCTGCTACCACTTCAGTCACGGTGATCTGCCGCTGCTGTGGGAACTGTTCTGACATTCCCATATGCTTTGCTGATCCTAAGTGACTGTTGATTGTGGACTTTGTCTTGTTTCCAAAAACATTTGGAAATTGTTTTGCACAGTCTTAGCTGTTATTTTTGTTGGCAAATGAGATTGATTTCTGTTCACTGTACTACCTGTCAGCCATCAACAATCCCCCATCATCTTCGCATGTGAATAAGCTGACAGCCAGGGGGAAATAACTTTCTTCACTTGTGGTTGGATTGGGCCATTTTCCACGATAACAGTGCAGTAATTGGTCATAATTACGAACCAACTTTTGATTGGATCCTTTTATGCACTAAAAGTGTGGGGATTGGTCAAAATGGCAAGCTCTCGCATAATATGCGCTGATTTGTTGATTTTGCATTGAATTATGTGATCGCAGAATCGCGGAATCCTGGAGGGACTGACTTAGGAAAAGCTAAAAAGGGAAATAGAATGAGATGCAGCTATTTAAGAGTATTGGGGCATAGCTGCTCTAGTTCAATGACAACTAGCGTGAACTCCACAGTAAAATGAAGTTTTAATTATGGCGTTTGGATGACACGGCTAATGATTATCTGTTAACGCTGCCAATGTGATATAGATTGAGTTAACCCCAGACACAGGGCGATAATGCATCTGTCTGATGACTGTGGAGATGTGGAGAGGGCTAGCGGCCACCTCGGTAGCAACGGGGGGAACAGAAAAACACATACATCTGATACAATGAACATGCAAAGACCTATGTCACTGCAGACAATATTGTATTGGCTTCTGTATGTCAGTTGTTGATATGAATCAGCTCTGGGATAAAACTAGAAGGAGTTGAATGATATGAAGATGTTGGTAGGGTTGGGAATTAGTAAAAAATAATGAACTAAACATGAAAGCTGACTTCATTGCGTGGTTCACGTTGTTTTACAGTGACAACAAAACAATACACCTGGGTCGCTAGCGTGAAAGGCAAACGCTCTGCACATCACCCCAATAGTGTTAACCCAATTGGTGTGAATTCTGACTTGGCTCATATAGCAAGGACCGAAACAATACGTTAGATGACAGGTATTATTTTTTATTATTTGCATTCAATTAATTGAATAATGCTTAAAAAACAAGTTATGGTATGATTTTAAATCATCTTTAAGAAAGCTGTTCTATGATGGAATATGACAGAAGCACGTTTGTTTTTCGAGCTGTGCAATCCAAGACCTGTTGACTTTAGCCACTTTCAGTCTGAGTTTTGACCGCTTGTATAGAATATTCGGACATTTTCTTCTCTGGGTGTCAAAACAAGATTAATAACTTTTCTCTAACCTTTGCTTTCCGGCAGCCTACCAAATTGACTTCACCCTACTTGGGGATGTATGCTCAAAGTGAAACTTATGTTGGTGCATTTTTATTGATAGTAATTATCTAATAGTAATTATCTAATCCAAAGCACTGTAGGCAATTTGGTCTACTGCTACACCAATTAGGTTTTCCTTTTAATAAATGGGGAAGCCAAAACGACTGCAGATTAGCTGGCCAACCCTCTTTGTACCCTCCACTGCCAAATTCATGTGTAAAGGTGACTAACTCTAACTACAACAATTACTTCATAGAGTGTAAGAAAATGTGTACCATTGAACATTTCTAAAGGAAACCCTGAGTAGACGGTAGCTAGATACAAATCCTTCCTTTTGTCTTGTTGCAAAGGGGGTGCAAGGAAGGTGGATAGCTAGCTACACTCATTACTTCCCTGCTTTAGTCTTAGACAATGTGTACCATTCAAAAGGAGGAAACACGGTATCCCACTCGTGGTCAGTTTCCATGTTCAAAGGGAAAGTCGATGCAGCTAAAAGATCATGAGGCGGTGAGACTTTAATGGTGGTACAGGTTGTATTATCCACCGCTATCTTAGCCTGCGCTTTCATTTGACATGTATATGTAATAATGTGGGGTTTTAGCCGGAACGAAAGACTCCCCACCAAAGCGAGTTCGATTTGGGACGTGATAGGCTACATGGGAACTTCCACCAATTAGGCTCCCTCATTCTTCTCTCTGACCTTCTGTCCTCTGTGCCAATTAACATATCTCCATCTCCCTTCACCTGCCTTACTGGGGCCTTAATTGGAACTTGGCAATGGGAGAAAACGCCTGGTCCATTATTTCTCTCCACACTGGTAAAAGAGATGACACCTCGATTTCACATCTTTCATTAGATTAGATGTCAATCATGTATAGTAGTTTCTGTCCTCATATATTTGGGGTGTACAGTATGTTATAATGATCTAGTGCCAGCTACTGGGACGATATGTTCAGGTTAATGGTAGACATGGTTCTGTATTCTGAATGTGAGGGTGTTAATTGAGGACCTTGTAGCTGAGGACTGTAAATATGTTGTATTTGTATTGTGTTTTGTATTAATTGCTGTTTTGTTTTACATTGTATTGGTTGTTTTATTGCTGTGACTAAGGCACCCTTGGGAATGAGACCATGGTCTCATTGGGTTTTCTCTGAATAATTAAATAAAAATAAATAAAACTAGCAATATTGTTTTCTGAAATTATTATATTTTTCAGTACTGCTGCCTGTGACACAAAATACATTGAAACTAATGGTTACATGCTGAAGTCATAATGACATGCTTTGGTGCCGGGTGGTAAAGGCGTACAAAGCCTTTATTTAGCTCAGTCTCTGTTGTCTGTGATGGACCCTGTACCATCAACCATCAATAACCTTAAAGACAGATGAGGGAAAAGGGAAGAATAATCATACATATCTAAAACATGGTCACATTTGTAGAAGAATGTTGCCATTATAGTGCCCAGCGTTTGACTCCCGGTGAGAGAGATAATTACTCTAGACTGCACGGTGCAAGGACATGTGCAAATAGCCTGTTAGTCGCCTCTCCTGTGGCAGCATCTCACCTTGCTACTGTCATTGTAGCCTCGCTAATGCAAATAAGGAGACGTTTGAAGTTATCACCGCTTCTCAAGGTAAGATCAAATAGCTAATATCCAATCACAGAAGACACCGGTAGAATAGCTTTAGAAAGGGAAATAGACAGAAAGTGTGTGAAGGATGAAGAGAGAGAGAGAGAGAGAGAGAGTGAGAGAGAGAGAGAGAGAGAGAGAGAGAGAGAGAGAGATTTTCAACTCTTGGTATACACTACAATGTAAAACGCTGTCACAAACTACAAACACCACACAGTTGCCACTGACTAGTTGGATATTAATTTCACACTGAGCAAACAATTTCTGTACTTACAGCATTCATAGAAATTCTTTGGCTGATCATTGTTTGGTGTTGTACTTGTCCTGAAAAGAATGGTAAAACCCCTAACATTGTAAGGCTACACATAAGTCAGATAAATGAAAAGCTGATTTTTGCTGGAGTCTCGGGACTAATAGTGTTAAAGGGAGAAGCTTTTTTCATCCCCTAAATCAGCCTTGTTCATAATAATGAATAGTCATTACAAGTGCTGCATGTGGGTGCCTTTATCTGCATTTCCAAAAACAACCCTTCTGGTTTCCAGGCTACGTAGTGTGTGTAATGTGTGGAAGTACACATTAAAATGCTATCTAATTGGGACAGAGAAACCCTGAGTTGAAGCTATAACTGAGTCAACATTTAGTTGTGCGTCTATGTGTGGAATGAATTTGACATGTTCTCTGAACTTTTGATGGGAGTCATTTTGTAATTGATTGGCCCAGTTTGGTTAGCACATGATTTTCTACCTTGCTGTCTGTTTATGGGCAAAACACATATTAAAGTACAGATTTAAGATCTTAATTTGAGCCAGTTTTCCGCAGCAGAAATATAATCTTATTATTGAGATTATAATTCATGGACATTTTTGCAGGGGGTGATGCATCATATTTCAACATTTCTAAACTCAAATAAACTACAAGTTTTACATTTCCTGCATTACAGGAAAGTTCTCCTTTGACAGGGTGATCACATTAAGATCCCACATCTGTATTAGCCTTATCAAAGTATAGGTCAGAAAACATACTGTACTGTATTGCATCCATTCTGAGGGACTCTAGTGAAATATTTTCTTTATAGATAGTCAGCAAACCTGGGTTTAAATACAATTTGAAATCAAATAGCTGGGCTTAATTGAGCTTGTCTGTTGCAGTGGAACAATTAAAGTAATTGCAAAGGTGTAAATCCCACCCATCTTGCACTGCTGGTAGGCTAAAATAAACAATATATGTAATTGAAAGCTTTCAAATAGTATTTGAACCCAGATCTCACAGTCAGGAAGCATTGGGCCAATGACAACACCCTAGACTAGGACCACACGAGAGAGAGAGAGAGAGAGAGAGAGAGAGAGAGAGAGAGAGATCTGGGATTCCCTTTGCGTCTCTAAATTATCTGAACACATGATACTGTCCCTGTTGATGTTTGTCCTGATTCAAGCTTATGGAGTCGGCCTAGCCTATCATGGGTGTTGAGCTAAGGTTGGCATTTGTTTCACTGCTACCAGACTGTACTATGTAACTTCAATGGGGTTGTCATAATCGAATACAAATTCACTGTTATTAAGGATCCGCCCCTTTCTTCAATTTTCACCTAAAATGACATACCCAAATCTAACTGCCTGTAGCTCAGGACCTGAAGCAAGGATATGCATATTCTTGATGCCATTTGAAATGAAACACTTTGAAGTTTGTGGAAATGTGAAATTAACCTGTTGCGACGAGCAATCCCGTATCCGGGGTCGTAATTATAGCCTCAAGCTCATTACCATAACGCAACGTTAACCTGTTGCTTCTACTCGGGACGCTTGCGTCCCAACTAGAGCTCTGGAAATGCAAATGCGCTACGCTAAATGCTAATAGTATTAGTTAAAACTCAAAAGTTCATTAAAATACACATGCAGGGTATCGAATTAAAGCTACACTCGTTGTGAATCCAGGCAACAAGTCAGATTTTTAAAATGCTTTTCGGCGAAAGCATGAGAAGCTATTATCTGATAGCATGCAACACCCCAAAAGACCCACAGGGGACGTAAACAAAATAATTAGCATTTCGGCGTTACACAAACCGCACAATAAAATAGAAAACAGTCATTACCTTTCACCATCTTCTTTGTTGGCACTCCTAGATGTCCCATAAACACTATTTGGGTCTTTATTTCGATTAAATCGGTCCATATAAAGCCTAGATATCGTTATATGTAGACTGTGTGATAAACGAAAAAAACATAGTTTCAAAACGTAACGTCATTTTTTAAAATTCAAAAAGTCGACGATAAACTTTCACAAAACACTTCGAAATACGTTTGTAATGCAACTTTAGGTATTAGTAAACGTTAATAAGCGATAAAATTCATCAGGAGGCGATGTAAAGATCATTAGCTGTCCGTCTGGAAAAATGTCCGGCTAGAAACTCAACGAAAATATCCGGTCCTAGACCGGATTAGATACGGTGTCCTGCATGTGTTTGACCAAGAAAAAACTCGAAGGGAAATAACAAGACTCTAGACACCGTGTGGAAGCTGTAGGTACTGCAACCTCAGTCAATTAATTGTGGTTCACCTTTATCAATGGGATCAAGTAGCGCATGGATATATTTTCCCATTTTCAGTGATCAGTTTTTCCTGTGCTTTTCGATGTAAATGCCGTTCTGGTAAAGCCACAGCAGTGATTTAACCAGTTTTTTAAACGTCTGAGTGTTTTCTATCCACACAGACTAAGCAAATGCATATACTATATTCCTGGCATGAGTAGCAGGGCGCTGAAATGTTGCGCGATTTTTAACAGAATGTTCAAAAAAGTAGAGGGTCGACTGAAGAGGTTAACTATTCATGAAAATCACAAATGAAATGAAATAAATATATTGGCTCTCAAGCTTAGCCTTTTGTTAACAACACTGTCATCTCAGATTTTCAAAATATGCTTTTCAACCATAGCAAAACAAGCATTTGTGTAAGAGTATTGATAGCTAGCATAGCATTAAGCCTAGCATTCAGCAGGCAACATTTTCACAAAAACAAGAAAAGCATTCAAATAAAATCATTTACCTTTGAAGAACTTTGGATGTTTTCACTGAGGAGACTCTCAGTTAGATAGCAAATGTTCAGTTTTTCCAAAAAGATTATTTGTGTAGGAGAAATCGCTCCGTTTTGTTCATCACGTTTGGCTAAGAAAACCCGCAAAAATTCAGTCATCAAAACGCCAAACTTTTTTCCAAATTAACTCCATAATATCGACAGAAACATGGCAAACGTTGTTTAGAATCAATCCTCAAGGTGTTTTTCACATATCTATTCGATGATAAGTCATTCGTGGCAGTTTGGTTTCTCCTCTGAATCACATGGAAAAATACATGCAGCTGGAGATTACGCACCAATTTCGACGGAGGACACCAGGCGGACACCTGGTAAATGTAGTCTCTTATGGTCAATCTTCCAATGATATGCCTACAAATACGTCACAATGCTGCAGACACCTTGGGGAAACGACAGAAAGTGTAGGCTCGTTCCTGGCGCATTCACAGCCATATAAGGAGACATTGGAACACAGCGCCTCAAAAATCTGGCTCACTTCCTGTTTGAAGTTTCATCTTGGTTTCGCCTGTAGCATTAGTTCTGTGGCACTCACAGACAATATTTTGCAGTTTTGGAAACGTCAGTGTTTTCTTTCCAAAGCTGTCAATTATATGCATAATTATATGCATAGACAAAATATCTTGTTTAAAACGGGAACGTTTTTCATCCAAAAATGAAATACTGCCCCCAGAGGTTCAAGAGGTTAATGTAGGACAATATAACACATTAGATCTGGTAAAAGATGATACAAAGAAAAGACATGCGTTTTTTAGTATTTTTTTGTACCATCCGTTTTGAAATGCAAGAGAAAGGCAATAGTGTATTATTCCAGCCCAGGCCAAATTTATATTTTGGCCACTAGATGGCAACAGTGTATGTGCAAAGTTTTAGACTGATCCATTGAACCATTCCATTTCTGTTCAAACTTTTGTGTCAAGATTGCTCAAATGTGCCTAATTGGTTTATTAATACATTTTCAAGTTCATAACTGTGCACTCTCCTCAAACAGTAGCTTGGTGTTCTTTCACTGTAATAGCTACTGTAAATTGGACGGTGGAGTTAGATTAACAAGAATTTAAGCTTTCGCCAATATCAGATATGTCTTTGTCCTGGGAAATTGTCTTGTTACTTACAACCTCATGCTAATCTCATTAGCCTACATTAGGTCAACCGTCCCGCGGGGGGCCAACCGATCCTGTAGCTGCCAGAACTTCTGATTGTATGAGAATGTTGAATGTATGAATAACCCAAATGGGGAATGGTGATACAGAATTCTTGATGAGCGCTCATTTTGAGCATATACATTCCAGGGGTATATTACAGATGTATTTACTGCGTATCAGTCACAGCTTTTGTTATTCAGAAGGGGGCAATAATTCAATGGCGTCCATTGAACCTAAACCACCTGTTTTAAATCATTTGGAATGTCTATTAGTTATATTCTGGAAGGGCTACAGAATGAAAAAAACCTGCATAGCTAGATCAACACTTATAGTCAGGTCCATAATTATTGGCACCCTTGATAAAGATGACCAAAAAAGAATATATAAAATAAATAATACAAATACTGAGCTATATTCTATGCTAAAATACAATTGGGAAATTATATTATTTTAGACTAATACAATTTCTATAAAAATAAATAAGGACAGTCACTCAATATATATATACAAGCTACCAATAATTTATTGGGAATACCTCCAACGTTTCAGCATCACTGTGCCTTCTTCAGGGTAATGTCATGAATATGGTTCGTCTTCATCTTCCTCAGCGTTATAGCTGCCTGTAAATTAATTATCACCGCAACATTGGGTTTATTTGTCACGTGCGCCGAATACAACAGGTTCACCTTACAGTGAAATGCAAACTCTGACCAACAATGCAATTTTTAAGTAAAAAAAAGGTATAATGGTGAAGATTAGATAAGTATAGAATTAAAAACAGCAGTAAAAAATACAGTGAAAAATAACAGTAGAGAGGCTATATACAGGAACTGGTTAGTCGGCCTGATTGAGGTAGTATGTACATGTAGGTATGGTTAAATTGACTATTCATATACAGTGGGGCAAAAAAGTATTTAGTCAGCCACCAATTGTGCAAGTTCTCCCACTTAAAAAGATGAGAGAGGCCTGTAGGTACACTTCAACTATGACAGACAAAATTAGAAAACAAAATGCAGAAAATCACATTGTAGGATTTTTATGAATTTATTTGCAAATTATGGTGGAAAATAAGTATTTGGTCAATAACAAAAGTTTATCTCAATACTTTGTTATATACCCTTTGTTGGCAATGACAGAGGTCAAACGTTTTCTGTAAGTCTTCACAAGGTTTTCACACACTGTTGCTGGTATTTTGGAAAATTACAGGCCTGTCTGACTAAATACTTTTTGCCCCACTGTATGATAAACAGAGAGTAGCACTAGCGAAAGAAAGGGGTTGGCGGGTGGTGGGTGGTGGGTGGCGGGACACAATGCAGATATTGTGGGTAGCCAATGTGAGAGGGCATCCGTTAGTCGGGCTAATTGAGGTATTATGTACATGAATGTATAGTTAAAGTGACATTGCATATATGATAAACAGAGAGTAGCAGCAGAGTAGCAGCAGCGTTGGGGGGAGCACACATTGCAAATAGTTCGGGTAGCCATTTGATTACCTGTTCGGGAGTCTTTTGGTCCTAGACTTGGCACTCCGATACTTGCTATGCAGTAGTAGAAAGAACCGTTTATGACTGGGGTGGTTGGGGTCTTTGACAATATGTATGGCCTTCCTCTATAGAGGTCCTGGATGGTGGGCAGCTTAGCCCTAGTGATGTACTGGGCCATACGCACTACCCTCTGTAGTGCCTTGTGGTCGGAGGCTGAGCAGTAGCTGTACCAGGCAGTGATTCAACCATGTTCTCGGTGTTGCAGATGTATAACATTTTGAGGATCTGAGGACCCATGCACAAATCTTTTTAGTTTCCTGAGGGGGAATAGGCTTTGTCGTGCCCTCTTCACAGCTGCCTTGGTGTGTTTGGACGTTTCTAGTTTGTTGGTGATGTGGACACCAAGGAACTTGAAGCTCTCAACGTGCTCCACTACAGCCACGTCAATAGGAATGGGGGCATGCTCGGTCCTTCTTTTCCAGTAGTCCAAATTCATCTCCTTAGTCTTGGTTAGGCTGTTATTCTGGCACTACCCGGACAGGTCTCTGACCTCCTCCCTATAGGCTGTCTCATCGTTGTCTGTGATCAGTCCTGCCACTGTTGTGTCATCTGCAAACTTAATGATGGTGTTGGAGTCGTGCCTGGGCACGCAGTCGTGGGTGAAAAGGGAATACAGGAAGGGACTGAGCATGCACCCCTGTGGGGCTCCAGTGTTGAGGATCAGCATGGCAGATGTGTTGCTACCTACCCTCACCACCTGGGGGTCTAGGATCCAGTTGCAGAGGGAGGTGTTTGGTCCAGGATTAGCTTAGTGATGAGCTGTGATGTAACTATGTTGTTGAACGCTGAGCTGTAGTCAATGAATAGCATTCTCACATAGGTGTTCCTTTTGTCCAGGTGAGAAAGGGCAGTGTGGAGTGCAATAGAGATTGTGTCATCTGTGGATCTGTTTGTGTTGATGTGAGCCATTACCAGCCTTTCAAATCACTTCATGGCTGCGGATGTGAGTGCTACGGGTCTGTAGTAATTTAGACAGCTTGCCTTCGTGTTCTTGGGCACAGGGACTATGGTGGCCTGCTGAAATATTTGCTATTACAGACTCAATCGGGGACATGTCAAAATGTCAGTAAAGACACCTGCCAGTTGGTCAGCACATGCCCGGAGCACAATTCCTGGTAATCCGTCTGGCCCCGCAGCCTTGTGAATGTTGACCTGTTTAAATGTCTTACTCACGTCGGATACGCCTCAGTGTTGCTTGCATCGAAGTGAGCATAGAAGTGATTTAGCTCATCTGGTAGGCTCGTGTCACTGGGCAGCCCGCAGCTGTGCTTCCCTTTGTAGTCTGTAATAGATTGCAAGCCCTGCCACATAAGACAAGCGTCAGAGCCGGTGTAGTACGATTCGATCTTAGCCCTGTATTGACGCTTTGCCTGTTTGATGGTTTGTCGGAGGGCATAGCATGATTTCTTAGAAGCTTCTGGATTAGAGTCCAGCACCTTAAAAGCAGCAGGTCTGCCCTTTAGTTCAGTGCGAATATTGCCTGTAATCCATGGCTTCTGGTTGAGGTATGTACGTACAGTCATTGTGGGGACGACGTCCTCAATGCACTTATTGATAAAGCCAGTGACTGATGTGGTGTACTCCTCAATGCCTTCACGATTCTGTGAAACATAAGATGTTACAGTTTGTGATGTCCCGTTGGTAGGATATTCGTGATCGTACCTTGTCTAATTTATTGTCCAATGATTGCACGTTGGCGAGTAATATTGACGGTAACGGCAGCTTTCCCACTCGCCTTCTGTGGATCCTTACAAGGCACCCCGCTCTGTGTCCTCTGTACCTGCGTCTCTTCCTCTTGCAAATAACTGGGATGTTGTCCTTTTCGGGTGTTCGAAGTATGTCCTCTGTGTCCTGCTCGTTGAAGAAAAAATTGATCTGATCTGAGGTGAGTGATCGCTGTACTGATATCCAGAAGCTCTTTTGTCTGTGGAACAAACAGTGTGTACAATGACAACCACTACTCAACCTTATCATCAATTGACTAATTTACTTGTGGAACAGGGCATGCAATCAGTGCAATGGGAAATAGATGCATAATAAACACTATCAAGTCACAAGACCAATTTGAAATGCCGCCACTGAACGTGCTCACAGTCTCAAGTCAGAATTAGACTTTCATCTATGTTTCTTAAATGTCAAATATAGTATTTTTAAGGATACGGTTAGGGTTAAGTTCATGCACTAACTCCGATATCTTAAGGTAAGGCATTAACTCTGAATGGTTAAGGTAAGGGTTAAGGTTTGGGACAGGCCAAAAACTAAAATTCTAAAGACAACTTTCGATCGCTGGATTCAACCATGCAACCTTTAGCACCAGAAACAGAAACCAACTTGAAGGTAAAAACGTTCACTATTGCCCCTAGTGGCCAGTTTCTACATCATTTCCCGAAGTCCTCGGACATGGATAGACATCTAACACTGACTTGTATCATGGGTGACCTGGCTGGACATCCATAAGCATAGCATGAGTTCTAAGTTTGGGGAACCTATTTTTTTCACCACCAAATTGCAACTTGATAAAAAAGGATTGCATGCATCTATCATCTCATTTGCAGGCTAATGTAAGATAGGCTACTAATCCCAATGTAATAACTGGATTGCGTAGTCATATTTGACTCTAATAATATAACTGCATCACTGTTAGCAAAACAGACCATTCTGAACAATGAATGCCTGAGCATGTAGTGACATACAGTGCATTGGAAAGTATTCAAAGCCCTTTACTTTTTTCACATTTTATTACGTTTCGCCTTATTCTGTAATTGATTAAATTGTTTTTTTCCCCTCAACATTCTACAAACAATACCCCACAATGACAAAGCATAAACATTTTTTAATTTTTTATTATTTTGCAAAATTATTTAAAAAAAATGAAATATCACATTCACATAAGTATTCAGACCCTTTACTCAGTACTTTATTAAATGCTCTTTGGCAGCAATTACAGCCTCGAGTCTTCTTTGGGTTTGTCACTGCAAGCTCCTCTTTCCCTCGATCCTGACTAGTCTCCCAGTCCCTACCACTGAAAAACATCCCCAGAGCAAGATGCTGCCACCACCATGCTTCACCATAGGGATGGTGCCAGGTTTCCTCCAGGCGTGACACTTGGCATTCAGGCCAAAAAGGTTAATATTGGTTTCATCAGACCAGAGAATCTTGTTTCTCATGGCCTGAGAGTCCTTTGGCAAACTCCAAGTGGGATGTCATGTGCCTTTTGCTGAGGGGTGGCTTTTGTCTGGCCACTCTACCATAAAGGCCTGATTCATGGAGTGCTGCAGAGATGGTTGTCCTTCTGGAAGGTTCTCCCATCTCCACAGAGGAACTCTGGAGCTCTGTCAGAGTGACCATCGGGTTATTGGTCACCTCCCTGACCAATGCCCTTCTCCCCCGATTGCTCACTTTGGCCGGGCAGACAGCTCTAGGAAGAGTCTTGGTGGTTCCAAACTTCTTCCATTTAAGAATGATGGAGGCCACTGTGTTCTTGGGGACCTTCAATACTGCAGACATTTTTTTGTACCCTTCCCCAAATCTGTGCCTCGACAAAATTCCTTCGACCTCATGACTTGGTTTTTTCTCTGACATGAACTGTTAACTGTGGGACCTTCGATAGACAGGTGTGTGCCTTTCCAAATCACGTCCAATCAATTGAATTTACCACAGGTGGACTCCAATCAAGTTGTAGAAACATCTCAACGATGATCAATGGAAACAGGATACACCTGAGCTCAATTTCAAGTCTCATAGCAAAGGGTCTGAATACTTATATAAATAAGGTATTTCTGTTTTTGATTTTTTTATACATTTGCAAAACAATTCAATCTACACACAATATGTGGTATTGTGTGTAGATTGATAATTAACTTTTTTATTTAATCCATTTTAGAATAAGGCTGTAACGTAACAAAATGTGGAAAAAGTCAATGGGTCTGATTAGAGCAATATCTTCTCCTTTCTTTGCACAGGAAAAATGTGGAATTTTAGAAATACATTTCATGCAATTCTACTACACTTTATGTGACTGGGAAAAAAAGCAATATACTTTTTCAGAAGATACAAATTAGTAGCCTACTATGCTGATACTGACAAACAGATCAGTAAAAGTAAAAGCGACCTTGTCTTGAATGCAACCATTTAATCTAGTCCTCGAAAAGGGGAGAAACAAAATGTGCTATATGATCACCATCTAGACAGGAAGAGGACATTATTGTCATTCAAAAAGTTTTCCAGTGGTACTGGTCTAATGATAAGGACTGTGATTATGTGCGCACTCAAAAGAGATATGGCCTGCGGGCATTTACCAGGAATATGGCCTGCTGACACTCACCAGGGATATGGCCTGCTGGCACTCACCAGGGATATGGCCTGCGGGCATTTACCAGGAATATGGCCTGCTGACACTCACCAGGGATATGGCCTGCTGGCACTCACCAGGGATATGGCCTGCTGGCACTCACCAGGGATATGGCCTGCTGGTACTCACCAGGAATATGGCCTGCTGGCACTCACCAGGAATATGGCCTGCTGGCACTCACCAGGTGCCAATATAATAGGCTACTGTTCCAGACAGATTAGAGTTATTTCTTTGTCTTTTCTTTGCTTTCTAAACTATGTTTTTCCTATGATCGTATTTTGAAATATTGCAATAGGCCTGGGGCTATTTAACTGAGAACTATGACTTAACAATCAGCTATTTGGTAGGCTATTTGTCAGGCATGCTGGGCAAATTGCACTCATAAAACAATCCACAACTAATTTTTAAAAACCTAATGATCCTCTGTGGCCAAATCATGCTCTCTGGTGCAGTAATTACAATTGAAGTCGGAAGTTTACGTACAGCTTAGCCAAGTACATTTAAACTCAGTTTTCACAACTCCTGACATTTAATCCTAGTAAAAATTCCCTGTCTTAGGTCAGTTAGCATCACCACTTTATTTTAAGAATGTGAAATGTCAGAATAATATTAGAGAGAATTATTTATTTCAGCTTTTATTTCTTTCATCACATTCCCAGTGGGTCAGAAGTTTACATACCCACAATTAATGTTTCGGTAACCTTCCACAACCTTCCCACAATAAATTTGGTGAATTTTGGCCCATTCATCCTGACAGAGCTGGTGTAACTGATTCAGGTTGTAGGCCTCCTTACTCACACACACTTTTTCAGTTCTGCCCACAACTTTTCTATGGGATTGAGGTCAGGGCTTTGTGATGGCCACTCCAATACCTTGATTTTGTTGTCCTTAAGCAATTTTTCCACAACATCGGAAGTATGCTTGTGGTCATTGTCCATTTGGAAGACCCATTTGCAACCAAGCTTCAACTTCCTGACTGATGTCTTGAGATGTTGCTTCAATATATTCACTTAATTTTCCTCCTCATGATGCCACATATTTAGTGAAGTACACCAGTCCCTCCTGCAGCAAAGCACCCCCACAAAATGATGCTGCCACCCCTGTGCTTCACGGTTGGGATGGTGTTCTTCAGCTTGCAAGCCTCCCCCTTTCTCCGCCAAATATAACGATGGTGATTATGGGCAAACAGCTATATTTTTGTTTCGTCAGACCAGAGGACATTTCTCCAAAAAGTACGATCTTTGTCCCCAAGTGCAGTTGCAAAACATAGTCTGGCTTTTTTTATGGCGGTTTTGTAGCAGTGGCTTCTTCCTTGCTGAGCGGTCTTTCAGGTTATGTCGATACAGGATTCGTTTTACTGTGGATATAGATAATTTTGTACCTGTTTCCTCCAGCGTCTTCAAAAGGTGCTTTGCTGTTGTTCTGGGATTGATTTGCACTTTTCGCACAAAAGTACGTTCATCTCTAGGACACAGAACTCGTCTCCTTCCTGAGCAGTATCACGGCTGCGTGGTCCCATGGTGTTTATACTTGCGTACTATTGTTTGTACAGTTGAACGTGGTACCTTCAGGCGTTTGGAAATTGCTCCCAAGGACTTGTGAAGGTCTGCAATTTTTTTCTGAAGTCTTGGCTGGTTTCTTTTGATTTTCCCATGATGTCAAGCAATAGCCACTGGGTTTGAAGGTAGGCCTTGAAATGCATCCACAGGTAACCTCCAATTGACTAAAATTATGTTAATTAGCCTATCAGAAGCTTCTAATTTTCTGGAATTTTTCAAGCTGTTTAAAGGCACAGTCAATTTAGTGTATGTTAACTTCTGACCCACTGGAATTGTGATACAGTGAGTTTAAAGTGAAATAATCTCTCTGTAAACAATTGTTGGAAAAATTACTTATGTCATGCACAATGTAGAAGGAATTAAACCCTAAACAGCGGTGGCATTTTATTAGAGATTGAAATGAAAGTAAATTATTACTTTTTGTAGATTACTTTTACAATGTTGGTCTGGATCTGAGATTGGCATGGCCAACTGACGCCCCTGCTTGCACTTAACTCTGTGTACCTGGCTTCCGATCTCCGCTCATACCCAGATAATTTGCGCATTGTGCCCGTCACCAGTCCAGCTACACCTGGAGGAATTGCAACAGGATACCGGTACGCGCGCAGCTATGTCCGAGCCAGGCGGCCAAAGCTCTGGAACACGTCCGGCTGGAGTACTAACCAAATACTGAAGTACTAAGCGACACCCAACGTGTAGGTGTTTACGAGGATGAACCCAGGTTCCGACGTTTAGCGAGTCTGAGGACCGGTGGCCACGATTTGGAAAGAGAGATCTCGGATGAGAGAAGGAGTCCTGGTCCGTTACTGGATGAAAAGATTGGGCTGATCCGAATTCAAGTGGAACACGGAAGAGAGAGGGACTTCCAGAGGAGAAGCCTAAGCCAGCAGAGGAGATGATCCCAAACTAACCAGCACTAATTTAGTCTTGACAGGGGACACAACCATGCAGTAGTTTGCTGTTTGGGACAAAACAGCAGCGTAAGTGATGATTATTCACCAAGTTTGTGTGGTTTTATATGATGACTAAAGCACTACGTTTCGTGAAGCAATGTAAAGGCTTATCATATCCTGATGTGTTACGCACAGAAATCTCGCATGTTTTAGGTAGTTCTTCGTCCACTGTAACAGGTACATTTGTTCAGTTGGGCACAGCAGGGCACCTACCCCAAATACTGGGTTTCACCACCTCCAGAATAAAGCATTCGGGACTACGTTGGACTGACATTGCTATTGCGCACGAAGGGATGCTTGCTTGATGCAGACTCCGTGCCCGTGCCATACCGATAGCAGCATTGCTTCGCATAGCGGTTGAAAAACACTCACTATGGGTTGCGCGTAGGCTAGTCTACTCTGACAGGTGAATTCCAATATTAGTTGCAGTGTATTTATATTTAATGAAAACGACTGCAATAAATGTTCATAATTAACTTGTCTTATGTTTAGCAATATATATTTTTGGCAATAGACTACATCAAGTAAACCTCGCTTCCTACCCGAAACCATTCATCCAATTTAATTGACTGGGCAGGGTTGTACATTTATTTGTCGGGGATATACATTCTTCGAACGCTTTACTTGTAATGACATTTCATTGGGAAGGAAAGCCTATATGGTCATCTGAATTTCTGGCTAGTTCTTGCCACTTTTACCTTCACAATTCCTTTACAAAAGCTATAGATTAGGCCTAATTGAATTATTCGATTCTATGCCAATGAATAATGTGGACTTTTTATGAGAGTGTCATTAGGTTTCCTTAATGCAGCATCTGCCATGGTGTATTATTGTAGGGAGACAGGGCCTGAGACAATGGTCTCTAATGGAATCAGAGGCAATGAAATCTTCTAGTGAAAGATCCAGTCTTAACTTGATTAGCAAAACATCAACAGCACTTATAACACTGTTGCACCTATGCTTTCATAGGCCTAAATGATCGATATCTGATGGTCAAGAGTGCAATTAAGTTGATTTGCAGGCTATAAGTCTGTAGTAGTATGCTTACACATTCAAACGGAAGCATTGTTAGGTCATATTTGATTCTGGTCCGTAACTGTTCTGACACCAAAGTCTGTCCGTCTACAAAAGGGTATTCATTGGTGATGCAATACAACCTGTCTCATCCTCTGTGAGTGAAGACAGCTTCTACTTTCTCACAATGGAACGTGTAGGTCATGTTAATGATAAGACATGTCCTTGTTCTGGCTAATACCTCAGGCTACTAATACATGAATGGCTGTTATGACACAGATTAATCATTTTCATGTAGCAGCCAGATCATTCCATCCCAATTTTATTCGGAATACTGAAATGATACTGAAATTATTTCATCCCCCAAAATGGGATAGAGGGCTTCGTTTAAAAAGAGAGTAATGAGGCAAAATTACTAAAAGTCATTTCCACAACCATGTAAAGCCACTGGACCCTTTTATCATTCTTACATGTTAATTTGTTGTTGTGGCTGCCTCTTTTTGCTTGATTTCATTTGGATGAAGGAGGAAAAAAGCGATTCCAGCAGTTTAAATCCTCTTTTCTGAAATTATGACATGCTGCATGAACTTGTTTTTTTTACTGTCTAGCTCAGTCTACCTCCCGGCCTCCGTTTCCCCTTAGCTGTAAATCTTGAAAAATGATCTTAAAGACGCAAACTGGCATCCATTTTGAGATATTTTCTTATTGCCAGGTAAGGGGGACTGACTGCCTACTCAAGCATGTTTTCTCCAGCTCTCAGACACTAGTACTGGGCTACTTTATCTTCATTGGGCTTTAGATCCTGATTGTATGGGTGATGAATTAAGCCCTCAAGGATGGCCTGATGGAGTCTGAAGTGATCTAACTATAACTTAACCACAGCAGTTGGTGCTGGTGTGTGTGTGCGTGTGCGTGTGTGTGTGTGTGTGTGTGTGGCTGAACGGGAGACTGAGTCTACTCTGGCCTCACAGATGCATTCACTCACTTGTCATTTTGCCATCATTGCTTTTCACTCCTTTTCTCTTCTATTCCCTACTTTTCCCAGAATGCCCTGCTGTGCTTGTGCTGCCCGAGCTGTGTTTTACCACTATTCCCTCTAGGATGACCTGGGTAGTAGTGGTGTTACGTTCCCTAAGGCAGGTCGTGTCCTCTGAGGCATGAAGGCAAGGCTAATGTGGTCTCTTCTTTGTCTGTCTGTCTGTGTACCTGAGCCCTGGGTGGATACTAGTCCTGCCTAGACTCCCTATGGGGAGAGAGATGGGCTGAGTGTTGAGTCTCTCATTCTCAGTGGTGTTTATGAATTTAATGGCAAGGTTCCTTCTTCCTGCCAGTGTGGATCCAAAATGGCCGCCATGATTGTGCCTCATGCTGATTGTTATTATCATAAAAGTCACTTTCCTAAGTGATTTTCCACCTTGATCATTTATTTCATCCATCAACTCGCTTTTTAAGTTGATGCTTTCAGTAATACACTTCGTTGGTAGTGAATATCTACATATCAACAATATTGCATGAAAATCTGCCAGCCTTGGTGTGATCAATGTCAATTATTTTCTCTTGGTGTAATTTTTTCTCTTTGTTCTTCATACATCCAGTGGGGAAATTCTAAATATGTATTTGCATAAGATGCAGAGTGAGACTCTGTGAGTGGTCTTTAATGTGAGGGACGTCACAGAGAGAGTTCATTATATATCAGGCAGGTTATCAATGTAGTGAGCTGGTCTTTTGAAATACCTACATCTCTTTCAGAGAGATAATAGGCAAACACACACACACACACACACACACACATGCGCACCCACACAAGCACACACACGCCGGTGTGCGCACACACACACAAAGTGGAATAAGAGGCCAACTTTGTAAGGCTACAGTAATGTATGAGTCTACTAAATGTACTTGATAGACCTTAATTGAAGACATTTTATTTCTTCAATAATTTCAGTACATTTAGTAGACTCATGCACGTGGCTCCTCAACCTGAACAAAGGAATTTCCTGGTTCAAATAGATTCTTTCCCTTAAAATAAACTGAACTTTATTTATCATGAACTGAAATTAATTGCACTGAACTGAATTGAACTGAAATAAACTGAACTAATGTAACGACTTCCGCCGAAGTCGGTTCCTCTCCTTGTTCGGGCGGTGTTCGGCGGTCGACGTCACCGGTCTTCTAGCCATCGACCTTTCATTTTCCATTTGTTTTATCTTGTTTTCCCACACACCTGGTTTACATTCCCTCATTACATGACGTGTATATAACCCTCTGTTCCCCCCCATGTCTGTGTGGAATTGTTTGTTTTATAGTTTGTTGTTTCTGGGTGCAGTTTGTTTTGCCTAATTTAAAAAATATATATATATATATTATTTCACCTTTATTTAACTAGGCAAGTAAGTTAAGAACAAATTCTTATTTTCAATGACAGATTTGTACCTTGTCAGCTTGAACTTGCAACCTTCCGGTTACTAGTCCAACGCTCTAACCACTAGGCTACCCTGCGCCCCTGTTAATGTACAGTTGAAGTCGGAAGTTTACATACACTTAGGTTGGAGTCATTAAAAATCTGTTATGGCAAGGCGATAAGGGGAACCCCCCCCCTCCCATTCAGCTGAAAAGGTGGCGTAGGGAATTCAAAAATATTCTTTAGAAATATTTAACTTTCACACATTAACAAGTCCAATACAGCAAATGAAAGATAAACATCTTGTTCATCTACCCATCATGTCTGATTTTTAAAATGTTTTACAGTGAAAACACAACATATATTCATGTTAGACCACCACCAAATAAAAAAAAACACAGCCATAGATAGTCACAAAAGCAGGATTAGAGATAAAATGAATCACTAACCTTTTGAAAATCTTCATCAGATAACACTCATATGGCATGTTACACAATACATTTATGTTTTGTTCGATAATATGCATATTTATATCCACAAATCTCGGTTTACATTGACGCCATGTTCAGAAATGCCTCCAAAATATCAGGGAGGAATTATAGAAAGCTACGCCAGATAACATAAATACTCATCATAAACTTTGACTAAAGATACATGTTCTACATATAATTAAAGATACACTGGTTCTTAATGCAACCGCTGTGTCAGACTTTTTTTAAACGTTACGAAAAAAGCTTACCATGCAATAATCTGAGACAGCGCTCAGACGTAAATATATTTCTCCGCCATGTTGGAGTCAACAGAAATACGAAATTACATCATAAACATTCCCTTACCCTTGATGATCTTTCATCAGAATGCAGTGCAAGGAGTCCTAGTTCCACAATAAATCATTGTTTTGTTCCATAATGTCCAATACTAGTTTCCAATTAGCTGCATTTGCTAGCACTTTCAGCTCACGTGCCCAAAAGCTGATGCTGGTCCAGAAGAACTCAGACGAAAACTTCAAAAAGATATATTCCAGGTCGAATAAACTGGTCAAACTAAGTAAAGAATCAATCTTCAGGATGTTATTTTCATATATATCCAATAACGTTCCAACCGGATCATACGTTTTCATCTGCAGCCAAATGGAACGACGATGACATCAACAGACAAATGCGCCACATGGAAATTGCATTCTGCTAAGACAGTGACTATTTCCCCTCTGATTCGGTCAAAGTTCACACCATTCCACGTTCTACTAAATGAGGACATCGAGTGGAAGGCGTAGGAAGTGCTAACATATCCATATCTTATTTGAAAGGGAAGGGGCGATGATGTCAAATTTGACCCACATTCAGAATTTCACTTCTTGTTTGGAAGATTGCCTGCCCTATGAGTTCGGTTATATTCACATACATAATTCAAACAGTTTTAGAAACTTCAGAGTGTTTTCTATCCAATAGTAATAATAATATGCATATATTCGCAATCTAGGACAGAGTAGGATGCAGTTCACTATGGGCACGCAATTCATCCAAAGTGAAAGTACTGCCCCCTATCCCCAACAAGTTTTAAAACTCGTTTTTCAACCACTCCACACATTTCTTGTTAACAAACTATAGTTTTGGCAAGTCGGTTAGGACATCTACTTTGTGCATGACACAAGTCATTTTTCCTACAAATGTTTACAGACAGATTATTTCACTGTATCACAATTCCGGTGGGTCAGAAGTTTACATACACTAACTTGACTGTGCCTTTAGACAGCTTGGAAAATTCCAGAAAATTATGTCATGCTGTAGAAGCTTCTGATAGGCTAATTGACATCATTTGAGTCAATTGGAGGTGTACCTGTGGATGTATTTAAAGGCCTACTTTCAAACTCAGTGCCCCTTTGCTTGACATCATGGGAAAATCAAAAGAAATCAGCCAAGACCTCAGAATTGTTTTAGACCTCCACAAGTCTGGTTCATCCTTGGGAGCAATTTGCAAATGCCTGAAAGTACCACGTTCATCTGTACAAACAATAGTACCCAAATATAAACATCATGGGACCACTCAACCGTCATACCTCTCAGGAAGGAGATGCGTTCTGTCTCCTAGAGATAAACGTACTTTGGTGCGAAAAGTGCAAATCAATCCCAAAACAACTGCAAAGGACCATGTGGAGATTCTGGAGGAAACAGGTACAAAAGTAACTATATCTACAGTAAAAACGAGTCCTACATCGACATAACCTGAAAGGTCATTCAGCAAGGAAGAAGTCACTACTCCAAAACCGCCATAAAAAAGCCAGACTACGATTTGCAACTGCACATGGGGACAAAGATCAAACTTTTTGGAGAAATGTCCTCTGGTCTGATATGGTAAAATATAACTGTTTGGCCATAATGACCATCATTTTGTTCGGAGGAAAAAGGGGGAGGCTTGCAAGCCGAAGAACATCATCCCAACCATGAAGCACTGGTGCACTTCACAAAATAGATGGCATCACGAGGGAGGAAAATTATGTGGATATATTGAAGCAACATCTCAAAACATCAGTCAGGAAGTTCAAGCTTCGTCACAAATGGGTCTTCCAAAGGGACAATGACCCCAAGCTCACTTCCAAAGTTGTGGCAAAATTGCTTAAGGACAACAAAGTCAAGGTATTGGAGTGGCCATCACAAAGCCCTGACCTCAATCCCATAGAACATTTGTGGGCAGAACTGAAAAAGTGTGTGCGAGCAAATAGGCCTACAACCATGACTCAGTTACACCAGTTCTGTCAGGAGGAATGGGCCAAAATGCACCCAACTTATTGTGGGAAGCTTGTGGAAGGCTACCCAAAACATTAGACCTGTTAAACAATGTAAAGGCAATGCTAACAAATACTAATTGAGGGTATGTAAACTTCTGACCCATTTTGGATGAAACGTGTGCCCAAAGTAAACTGCCTGCTCCTCAGGCCAGAAGCCAGGATATGCAAGTAATTGGTAGATTTGGATGGGAAATACTCTAATGTTTCCAAAACTGTTAGAATAATGTCTGTGAGTATAACAGAACAGATATGGCAGGCAAAAACCTGTGAAAAATCCATCCAGGAAGTACTATTATTCTGAAAGGCTGTTTTTCCATTGAAAGCCTATCCACCATACAAAGACCCATTTCACAATCTCTATGGCTCCCTCAACATGTGGCCAGTCTTTCGGCATTGTTTCGTGGTTTTACTCAGAAAAAGTAGGGAGATACACCACTTTCAATGAGAGGACAGTGGAAATTTCCAGACATGAGTCCAGTGCGCGATCGGGGGCGCGCCTTTCTTGTTTTTCCTTTTCTATTGACGAAGCTTTTGTCTGGTTGAAATATTGTTTATTATTTATGACAAAACAACCTGAGAATTGATTTTAAACATCGTTTGACAAGTTTCTAAGAACTTTTACGGTACTTTTTAGATTTTCCGTTTGTCTGTTGTGACCACGCTTTGTTCCAATGGATTGCTGAACAAAACGCACACACAAACAGAGGTTTTTTGGACATAAAGAAGGACATTATCGACCAAAACAAACATGTATTGTGTAACATGGAGTCTTTGGAGTGCAACCATATGAAGATCATCAAAGGTAAGTGATACATTTTATCGCTATTTCTGACTTTTGTTACTCATCTTCTTGGCTGCTAACTGTTTGTAATGATTTGTCTGCTGGGTGCTGTTCTCAGATAATCGCATGGTTTGCTTTCACCGTAAACCTTTTTTGAAATCTAAAACAGCGGTTAGATTAACAAGAAGTTGATCCTTAAGCTGGTGTATAACATTTGTATCTTTAATATATGTTTATTATGAGAATTTCTGTTTTGTTGAGTTTTACGCGCTGCAATTTCACCAGATTTGGTTTGAGACAGTGGATTATTGAATAAAACATGCTAACAAACCGGAGGTTTTTGGATATAAACATGGACTTTATCGAAGAAAACAAACCTTTATTGAGTAAATGGGAGTCTTGTTAGTGCAAACATATGAAGAGCATTAAAGGTAAGTGATTAATTTTATCACTATATTTGACTTGTGTTACTCCTCTACTTGGCGTGTTACTGTTTGTAATGATTTGTCTGCTGGGCACTGTTCTCCGATAATCGCATGGTATGCTTTCACCGTATAGCCTTTTTGAAATCTGACACCGTGGTAGGATTAACAAAAAGTCCATCTTTAAACCCATGTATAACACTTGTATGTTTCATGAATTGAGTATTTCTGTTTTTGAATTTGGTGCTCTGTAATTTCACTGGATGTTGGCCAGGTGGGTACCGTCCCACACCCCCTAGTGAGGTTAAAGGCAATGCTACCAAATACTAATTGAGTGTATATAAACTTCTGACCCACTGGGATAGTGATGAAAGAAATAAAAGCTGAAATAAATAATTCTCTCTACTATTATTCTGACATTTCACATTCATAAAATAATGTGGTGATCCTAACTGACCCAAGACAGTGAATTCTTACTAGGATTAAATGTCAGGAATTGTGAAAAACTGAGTTTAAATGTATTTGGCTAAGGTGTATGTAAACTTTAGACTTCAATTGTAACTACAGTTGGCTTATCAGCATTTGATAGCCACACATTTACCCAGTATGCCAGCATTGATGCTTCATTACAACACATTCAGGGTCAGTTACATTACCTGCTGTTGGAACAGAGCAACATCTAAGACGACAGAAGTCACTAACAACCTTGAGACTCACGTCTCTTGCATGGCTCGGAGGTTACCCATTTTAAGGCAGCCCATCATCAAGCTAATGGTCTCATTACGTTTCCTGCACCATCACCACGGTAGCAGTACTAGACTAGGCCTTGGTGGAAGGATACGTTAAGACTGTTTGACTCGAGTGTAATAATACTCTTGGCCACTGATCCCTTTCTGCAGTGTGTGTTTGTGTGTGTGTGTGACAAAAGTCTCTGTGTGAGTGTGTGTGTGTGACAAAAGTCTGTGTGTGAGTGTGTGTGTATTAAAGAGAGAGTGTCAGTGTGTCAGTGTGTGGGTGTTAATTACATTGATATACCAGAGTGTCAAATGTGATTTGGTTTCATCTTCATTCTATTAAATCTCTTTTCCCCAGGAGGTATCTCAGGATAAAGTAGCGGCTGATAGTGACATTGTCTCTGGATCTCAAACAGATGATCCCAGTAAAGTTTGGATGGTAATAGTTGGACTGACGAGGTTTAACTGTCTCTAATTCTCTAACAGCTGATCTCAGACCAGTTTTGCATGGTAGTGGTTGGACTGCATGATCCAGTGTAGTAGGTAGATCAATGTAGGTGGTATATGCAGCATGCTCTTGACCTTTACCACCTGCTTCTTGAGGCAAAGTGGGATACAGTGCCTTGTGAAAGTATTCACCCCCCATTTTTCCTATTTTGTTGCCTTAGAATCTGGAATTAGTAGATTTTTGGGGGGGTTTGTATCATTTGATTTACACAACATGCTTACCACTTTGAAGATGCAAAATATTTTTTAGTGTGAAACAAACAAGAAATAAGCCAAAAAAACTGAAAACATGAACGTGCATAGCTATTTAACCCCCCCCCCCCAAATTCAATACTTTGTAGAGCCCCCTTTTGCAGCAATTACAGATGTATTTTGGGATTTGTCTCTATAAGCTTGGCACATCTAGCCACTGGGATTTTTGCCCATTCTTCAAGGAAAAACTGCTCCAGCTCCATCAAGTTGGATGGGTTCCTCCTGGTATACAGCAATATTTAAGTCATACCACAGATTCTCAATTGGATTGAGGTCTGGGCTTTGACTAGACCATTCCAAGACATTTAAATGTTTCCCGTTAAATCACTCGAGTGTTGCTTTAGCGGTTATTGTCCTGCTGGAAGGTGAACCTCCGCCCCAGTCTCAAATCTCTGGAAGACTGAAACAGGTTTCTCTCAAGAATATCACTGTATTTAGCGCCATCCATAATTCTTTCAATTCTGACCAGTTTCCAAGTCCCTGCCAATGAAAAACACAAAGCATGATGGTGCCACCACCATGCTTCACTGTGGGGATGATGTTCTCCGGTGATGAGAGGTGTTGGATTTGTGCCAGACATAGCATTTTCCTTGATGGCCAAAAAGCTCAAATTTAGTCTCATCTGACCAGAGTACCTTCTTCCATATGTTTGGGGAGTCTCCCACATGCCGTTTGGCGAACACCAAACGTGTTTGCTTATCTCTTTCTATAAGCAATGGCCACTCTTCCGTAAAGCCCAGCTCTGTGGAGTGTATGGCTTAATGTGGTCCTATGGACAGATACTCCAATCTCCACTGTGGAGCTTTGCAACTCCTTCAGGGTTATCTTTGGTCTCTTTGTTGCCTCTCTGATTAATGCACTCCTTACCTGGTCCGTACGTTTTGGTGGGTGGCCCTCTCTTGGCAGGTTTGTTGCGGTGCCATATTCTTTCCAGTTTTTAATGATGGATTTATTGGTGCTCCGTGGCATGTTCAACATTTCTGATATTTGTCTAGAACCCAACCCTGATCTGTACTTCTCCACAACTTTGTCCCTGACCTGTTTGGAGAGATCCCTGGTCTCCATGGTATCGCCTACTTGGTGGTGCCCCTTGCTTAGTGGTGTTGCAGACTCTGAGGCCTTTCAGAACAGGTGTTTATATACTGAGATCATGTGACAGATCATGTGACACTTAGATAACACACAAGTGGACTTTAACCTCTTACCTCTACCTGGGACGCTTGCGTCCCAACTAGAGCTCTGGAAATGCAAATGCGCTACGCTAAATGCTAATAGTATTAGTTAAAACTCAAAAGTTCATTAAAATACACATGCAGGGTATCAAATTAAAGCTACACTCGTTGTGAATCCAGGCAACAAGTCAGATTTTTAAAATGCTTTTCGGCGACAGCATGAGAAGCTATTATCTGATAGCATGCACCAATACACTACAACAGAAAAGCACAGCAGGGGACGTAAACAAAATAATTAGCATTTCGGCGTTACACAAACCGCACAATAAAATAGAAAACAGTCATTACCTTTCACCATCTTCTTTGTTGGCACTCCTAGATGTCCCATAAACACTATTGGGTCTTTATTTCGATTAAATCGGGCCATATAAAGCCAAGATATCGTTATATGTAGACTGTGTGATAAACGAAAAAAACAGCGATTTCACAACGTAACGTCATTTTTAAAATTCAAAAAGTAGACGATAAACTTTCACAAAACACTTCGAAATACGTTTGTAATGCTACTTTAGGTATTAGTAAACGTTAATAAGCGATAAAAATCATCCGTAGGCGATGTACATATCATTAGCTGTCGTCTTGGAAAAAATTTCAGGAGAGAGCTCTTCCGGAATGATCTGGGCGGAGACCGGAGGTACGTCGTGCCCCTCTTTCGGTTCAACCAAGAATCAAAGAGGATTAAATTCACAAGATACTCGACTGCATGGGGATGCTGTGGGAGTTGAATGCTCGGTCTTATCTAATTCGGCTCACTGTTAACAATTGCTGGAAGTGGCGCAAGGATATTTATTTCCATTTTCTGTGATCAGGTTTTCCTGCGCTTTCCGATGTAACGCACGTTATGTAATAGCCACAGTCGTGATTTAACCAGTTTTAAAAACGTCCGAGGGTTTCCTATACACACATTCTAACCATATGAACGTACTATATTCCTGGCATGAGTAGCAGGGCGCTGAAATGTTGCGCGATTTTTAACAAAATGTTCAAAAAAGTAGAGGGTAGGAGCAACTAGTTAATTAATTATGTGACTTCTGAAGGTAATTGGTTGCACCAGATCTTATTTAGGGCCTTCATAGCAAAGGGGGTGAATCCACATGCAGGCACCACTTTTCCTTTTATTTTATTTTTGAGAATGTTATTTTTTTCATTTCACTTTACCAATTTGGACTATTTTATGTATGTCCATTACATGAAATCCAAATAAAAATCTATTTAAATTACAGGTTGTAATGCAACAAAGTGGGGTGAATACTTTTGCAAGGCACTGTACCTTGTAACGTCGATCTCTCTTGGCATTTCCTGAACATTAGCACACTAGGTAGAACGCGATGAGTAAGTAATGATGTCAGAGAGGATGTTGAGGGGGAGATCACCTGCCTCTCTCTCTCTCTCTCTCTCTCCTACTCTCTCTCTCTCTCGTGCTTTCTCTATTGCTCTCTCACTCCCCCCGCTCTCTTTCTCTCTCACACATGCAAAAACTCTTTCCCTCCCCCTTCCTCTTTCTGTCACTCTCTCCCTCTCTTTCTCACTTGGTCGGGGTGAATGGTGTCACTCTCGTGAGGGGTTGTCGCTGATGAAGACTAATAATGACATACTGTATTATACCCCAGGACCCATACTCAATTAACACACTGTCAAATTAAAATAATCTAACGGTTTATCTATGAAAAAGACTGCGAGTGGTTGTAAAACGGTGCCACGCCACATTAACTTCACTATCCCCTTCTCCTTCCCTTTTTATTCCCATTTTGATTTTAATGATAATAACCTGTTTAAACATTGGCCATTACCAAACATATTGCGTAGGCATCTTTCATTTAGTGGAGGGAAATAGATGTGGCTGGATGTTAGGAGATTTGCTAACAGAGTCAGTTTGGGGAAGCAAGCAGTACGTGACTTTGAACTCCTGTCTCTCCATTGTATTTTGAAAAAGAAGACTCTCTCTCTCTCTCTCTCTCCTGACTATCCTCATGAAAGTAGCCTCTAAATTAAATTGATGGTAGTCAAACAACCTTGTTTTTCTCCTTCTCCCGAGCCTGCTTTAAACTCATGGAAATAGATCACTCTGTATTTATATCGTTTATTTTACACTAGTATTATATCTTTATTTTCTCCACCCCCTCTTTGCATTCATACATTTCCATTTGTAATAACTCTTTAAGAGAAGTAAAGACGAGCTTGGTTTAAAACCTAATAATACAACTGTGCTCAGTAAAACAGAGAGAGTGAGTGTTCATAGATATCAATGCATTATTCATTTGCCTTCTCTTTAAAGGAATTTTGCTGAGTCGGAGGGGCATCAGAACATGAGTCAGCTGGGTTTACTGTTTTGGTGTTGTTTCTACACAGTGTGTGATTGTTATGAATGAAAAGGGCATGGAGTTATCTCTGACTGCGTTTCCCAATAAGGAGATACTCTGGGCCCATGTGATAGCCTATACTTAGTGCCTAAGGTAATACTCTGGGCCCTTGTGATAGCCAATACATAGGGCCTGATGTAAAACTCTCGACACTGTATACTTGAAAAGGACCTTAAGTTTATCCCTGAACACGTGACCCGACCAGGACATACTCTGGGCCCTTGTGATAGCCTACACTCAGCACCTGCGGTAAAAGTCTTGGCCCTATATACATCTATCTATCTGAGTATTGTTTTTTTTGTTTATTTTTGACACTCTTGAAAACTAAATCATGCATCTCAAGAGATTTCAACCCACAAAATGTAAAATAAATACATCGCTCTATCTTGCTATAGCTTTTATTGTTTCCCTCTCTTTATGTCTCTACTATATCCATTTTATCACCCTCCCTTTGGAATGGTTGTAACAGTCTGCTTTTTTCATTGTTATAACAGAAAATAATGAAATACTGAAATCTGCAGGTATTGTCTGTAGCTACCACTCCAGGGCAGTACAAATAAAAACCACACAACATATGTTGTCTGCCACTAAAGCCTCTCTGTGTCTTTTCCCCACTGGAGTATAGCTAGCTAGGGTTATGAGTACAATTGTCTGCTAGGGATCCAGGCTAATGCTATTTTAAGCCTCAAACAACAGGGGAACCATACTTAATGTTTCTGCATGCCTTTGTATAACATTGTATCATTTTAAATCCAAAGTGCTGGAGTACTGAGACAAAACAACAAATACTTTTGGACTTCACTGTACATAAACACATTACGTCTCCAAATGAGAGACGACAGCTAAGGTCCTAGTGTGTTCAGGGATTCCCCTGCACTCTGTTTAACAGTGAATACATTGTTTTGTAATGCCACTACACTGAAAGTAAGTTGGTTACATTAAACATATGAATTATAAATACAGTGTCTCCTTTTCCTGCTGAGAGTTCCTCTGTACAGGTTCTGTGTTCTTTTTCCCATCTTAATCTTTTCTTTTTATTGGCCAGTCTGAGATATGGCTTTTTCTACCTAGAAGGCCAGCATCCCGGAGTTGCCTCTTCACTGTTGACGTTGAGACTGGTGTTTTGTATGTACTATTTAATGAAGTTGCCAGTTGAGGACTTGTGAGGCCTCTGTTTCTCAAACTAGACACTCTAATGTACTTGTTCTCTTGCTCAGTTGTGCACCGGGGCCTCCCACTCCTCTTTCTATTATGGTTAGAGCCAGTTTGCACTGTTCTGTGAGAAGTACACAGCGTTGTATGAGATCTTCAGTTTCTTGGCAATTTCTCACATGGAATAGCCTTCATTTCTCAGAACAAGAATAGACTGATGTGTTTCAGAAGAAAGGTCTTTGTTTCTAGCCATTTTGAGACTGTAATCGAACCCACAAATGCTGATGCTCCAGATACATAACTAGTCAAAAGAAGGCCGGTTTTATTGCTTCTTTCATCAGAACAACAGGTTTCAGCTGTGCTAACATAATTGCAAAATTATTTTCTAATGATCAATTAGCCTTTTAAAATGATACATTTGGATTTGCTAACACAACGTCCCATTGGAACACAGGAGTGATAGTTGCTGATAATGGGCCTCTGTACGCCAATGTAGATATTCCATAAAAAATCTGCTGTTTCCAGCTACAATACTCATTTATAACATTAACAATGTCTACACTGTATTTCTGTTTTATCAATTTTATGTTATTTTAACGGACAAAAAAATTGCTTTTCTTTCAAAAACAAGGAAATATCTAAGTGACCCCAAACTTTTGAACGGAAGTGTAAATATTGGGTATTTAATAATATACTATATTATTATATTTATTATATTAAATATAATATACATTCATGTTGGGTATTTATACAATATATATTGGGTATTTAATCAAAGTCCAGGTTATGAATTAATTCAATACTGTAATACTTGATAATGCAATCAGTATGCTCTTACTGCTGCTCTCTAATTATTTGTTATTCTTATCTGAAACTTTTTTTTACATTTGGGGGGTATTTTCTTAAAACTGCATGTTTGGTTAAGGGCTTGCGAAACTATTCAACCCCTTTGGCATTTTTCCTATTTTGTTGCCTTACAACCTGGAATTAAAATATATTTTGGGGGGGTTTGTATCATTTGATTTACACAACATGCCTTCCACATTGAAGATGAAAAATATTTTTTTATTGTGAAACAAACAAGAAATTAGACAAAGAAATTGAAAACATGAGCCTGCATAACTATTCACCCCCCCAAAGTCAATACTTTGTAGTGCCACCTTTTGCAGCAATTACAGCTGCAAGTCTCTTGGGTATGTCTCTATAAGCTTGGCACATCTAGCCACTGGGATTTTTGCCCATTCTCCAAGGTAAAACTGCTTCAGCTCCTTCAAGTTGGATGTGTTCCGCTGGTGTACAGCAATCTTTAAGTCATACCACAGATCCTCAATTGGATTGAGGTCTGGGCTTTCACCAGGTCATTCCAAGACATTTAAATGATTCCCCTTCTTATGGATAGGGGGCAGTATTCGGAGGTTTGGATGACTGAGGTGCCCAAAGTAAACTGCCTGTTACTAAGGCCCAGACGCAAAGATATGCATGTAATTGGTGGTATTGGATAGAAAACACTCAAAGGTTTCTAAAACTGTTAATATAATGTCTGTGAGTATAACAGAACTGATATGGCAGGCGAAACCCCGAGGTCACCACTCATTGAAATGGCTGTCTATGGGACAATCAAAGGAATACCTTCCAGATTGAGGTTCCTAGGGCTTCCAGTAGATGTCAACAGTCTTTAGAAAGAGATTCAGGCTTGTTTTTTGAAAAATGGGTGGGTCCCATTTTGGCTGTAATATTGTGGTGCGCGTACATGAGGGCGAGCACTTCGTTATTTATCTCCGGGAATAAACATACTATTCTCCGTCTTAAATTCGATTGTTTATTTACATATTAGGGTACCTGAGGATTGATTAGAAACGTTGTTTGACTTGTTGGACTAAGTTTATTGGTAACTTTTGGGATCCCTTTCTATGCATTTTAAATGAGGAAAACCGGTGGATTAGTGAATCAAGTGTGCCAACTAAACTGACTTTTTTGGGATATAAAGAAGGACTTTATCGAACAAAACGACCATGTGTTATGTAGCTGGGACACTTGGGATTGCCAACAGAGGAAGATCTTCAAAGGTAAGTGATTTATTTTATCGCTATTTCTGACTTTCGTGTTGCCTCTGCTTACATTTACATTACATTTAAGTCATTTAGCAGACGCTCTTATCCAGAGCGACTTACAACTTGGTGCATTCACCTTATGACATCCAGTGGAACAGTAGTGCATCTAAATCTTTTAAGGGGGGTGGGTGAGAGGGATTACTTTATCCTATCCTAGGTATTCCTTAAAGAGGTGGGGTTTCAGGTGTCTCCGGAAGGTGGTGATTGACTCCGCTGTCCTGGCGTCGTGAGGGAGTTTGTTCCACCATTGGGGGGCCAGAGCAGCGAACAGTTTTGACTGGGCTGAGCGGGAACTGTACTTCCTCAGTGGTAGGGAGGCGAGCAGGCCAGAGGTGGATGAACGCAGTGCCCTTGTTTGGGTGTAGGGCCTGATCAGAGCCTGGAGGTACTGAGGTGCCGTTCCCCTCACAGCTCCGTAGGCAAGCACCATGGTCTTGTAGCGGATGCGAGCTTCAACTGGAAGCCAGTCGAGAGAGCGGAGGAGCGGGGTGACGTGAGAGAACTTGGGAAGGTTGAACACCAGACGGGCTGCAGCGTTCTGGATGAGTTGTAGGGGTTTAATGGCACAGGCAGGAGCCCAGCCAACAGCGAGTTGCAGTAATCCAGACGGGAGATGACAAGTGCCTGGATTAGGACCTGCGCCGCTTCCTGTGTGAGGCAGGGTCGTACTCTGCGGATGTTGTAGAGCATGAACCTACAGGAACGGGCCACCGCCTTGATGTTAGTTGAGAACGACAGGGTGTTGTCCAGGATCACGCCAAGGTTCTTAGCGCTCTGGGAGGAGGACACAATGGAGTTGTCAACCGTGATGGCGAGATCATGGAACGGGCAGTCCTTCCCCGGGAGGAAGAGCAGCTCCGTCTTGCCGAGGTTCAGCTTGAGGTGGTGATCCGTCATCCACACTGATATGTCTGCCAGACATGCAGAGATGCGATTCGCCACCTGGTCATCAGAAGGGGAAAGGAGAAGATTAATTGTGTGTCGTCTGCATAGCAATGATAGGAGAGACCATGTGAGGTTATGACAGAGCCAAGTGACTTGGTGTATAGCGAGAATAGGAGAGGGCCTAGAACAGAGCCCTGGGGACACCAGTGGTGAGAGCACGTGGTGCGGAGACGGATTCTCGCCACGCCACCTGGTAGGAGCGACCTGTCAGGTAGGATGCAATCAAGCGTGGGCCGCGCCGGAGATGCCCAACTCGGAGAGGGTGGAGAGGAGGATCTGATGGTTCACAGTATCGAAGGCAGCCGATAGGTCTAGAAGGATGAGAGCAGAGGAGAGAGAGTTAGCTTTAGCAGTGCGGAGCGCCTCCGTGATACAGAGAAGAGCAGTCTCAGTTGAATGACTAGTCTTGAAACCTGACTGATATGGATCAAGAAGGTCATTCTGAGAGAGATAGCGGGAGAGCTGGCCAAGGACGGCACGTTCAAGAGTTTTGGAGAGAAAAGAAAGAAGGGATACTGGTCTGTAGTTGTTGACATCGGAGGGATCGAGTGTAGGTTTTTTCAGAAGGGGTGCAACTCTCGCTCTCTTGAAGACGGGAGGGACGTAGCCAGCGGTCAGGGATGAGTTGATGAGCGAGGTGAGGTAAGGGAGAAGGTCTCCGGAAATGGTCTGGAGAAGAGAGGAGGGGATAGGGTCAAGCGGGCAGGTTGTTGGGCGGCCGGCCGTCACAAGACGCGAGATTTCATCTGGAGAGAGAGGGGAGAAAGAGGTCAGAGCACAGGGTAGGGCAGTGTGAGCAGAACCAGCGGTGTCGTTTGACTTAGCAAACGAGGATCGGATGTCGTCGACCTTCTTTTCAAAATGGTTGACGAAGTCATCTGCAGAGAGGGAGGAGGGGGGGAGGATTCAGGAGGGAGGAGAAGGTGGCAAAGAGCTTCCTAGGGTTAGAGGCAGATGCTTGGAATTTAGAGTGGTAGAAAGTGGCTTTAGCAGCAGAGAGAGAAGAGGAAAATGTAGAGAGGAGGGAGTGAAAGGATGCCAGGTCCGCAGGGAGGCGAGTTTTCCTCCATTTCCGCTCGGCTGCCCGGAGCCCTGTTCTGTGAGCTCGCAATGAGTCGTCGAGCCACGGAGCGGGAGGGGAGGACCGAGCCGGCCTGGAGGATAGGGGACATAGAGAGTCAAAGGATGCAGAAAGGGAGGAGAGGAGGGTTGAGGAGGCAGAATCAGGAGATAGGTTGGAGAAGGTTTGAGCAGAGGGAAGAGATGATAGGATGGAAGAGGAGAGAGTAGCGGGGGGAGAGAGAGCGAAGGTTGGGACGGCGCGATACCATCCGAGTAGGGGCAGTGTGGGAAGTGTTGGATGAGAGCGAGAGGGAAAAGGATACAAGGTAGTGGTCGGAGACTTGGAGGGGAGTTGCAATGAGGTTAGTGGAAGAACAGCATCTAGTAAAGATGAGGTCGAGCGTATTTCCTGCCTTGTGAGTAGGGGGAAGGTGAGAGGGTGAGGTCAAAGAGGAGAGGAGTGGAAAGAAGGAGGCAGAGAGGAATGAGTCAAGGTAGACGTGGGGAGGTTAAAGTCGCCCAGAACTGTGAGAGGTGAGTCGTCCTCAGGAAAGGAGCTTATCAAGGCATCAAGCTCATTGATGAACTCTCCGAGGGAACCTGGAGGGCGATAAATGATAAGTATGTTAAGCTTGAAAGGGCTGGTAACTGTGACAGCATGGAATTCAAAGGAGGCGATAGACAGATGGGTAAGGGGAGAAAGAGAGAATGACCACTTGGGAGAGATGAGGATCCCGGTGCCACCACCCCGCTGACCAGAAGCTCTCGGGGTGTGCGAGAACACGTGGGCAGACGATGAGAGAGCAGTAGGAGTAGCAGTGTTGTCTGTGGTGATCCATGTTTCCGTCAGTGCCAAGAAGTCGAGGGACTGGAGGGAGGCATAGGCTGAGATGAACTCTGCCTTGTTGGCCGCAGATCGGCAGTTCCAGAGGCTACCGGAGACCTGGAACTCCACGTGGGTCGTGCGCGCTGGGACCACCAGATTAGGGTGGCCGCGGCCACGCGGTGTGGAGCGTTTGTATGGTGTGTGCAGAGAGGAGAGAACAGGGATAGACAGACACATAGTTGACAGGCTACACAAGAGGCTATGCTAATGCAAAGGAGATTGGAATGACAAGTGGACTACACGTCTCGAGTGTTCAGAAAGTTAAGCTTACGTAGCAAGAATCTTATTGACTAAAATGATTAAAATGATACAGTACTGCTGAAGTAGGCTAGCTGGCAGAGGCTGCGTTGTTGACTATGTAGGCTAGCTGGCAGTGGCTGCGTTGTTGACACTACACTAATCAAGTCGTTCCGTTGAGTGTAATAGTTTCTACTGTGCTGCTATTCGGGGCTAGCTGGCTAGCTAGCAGTGTTGATTACGTTACGTTGCGTTAAAAGAACGACAATAGCTGGCTAGCTAACCTAGGAAATCGCTCTAGACTACACAATTATCTTTGATACAAAGACGGCTATGTAGCTAGCTATGTAGCTAGCTACGATCAAACAAATCAAGCCGTTGTACTGTACTGTAATGAAATGAAATGAAAAATGTGATACTACCTGTGGAGCGAAGCGAAATGCGACCGGGTTGTTGAGTGCTTGTTAGGACAATGTTTAATGCTTTTGTATGCGGGGCACTGTCCTCAGATAATCGCATGGCATGCTTTCGCCGTAAAGCATTTATGAAATCTGACAAAGCGGCTGGATTAACAAAAAGTTAAGCGATGTAGGACACGTGTATTTTTCTGCGGTCACGACAACGCAGATGAAAATTTCAAATTATATCCATAATGTCCACAGAAACATGTCAAACGTTTTTTTTATAATCAATCCTCAGGTTGTTTTTAAAATATATATTCCATAATATATCAACCGGGTGTGTAGGTTTTTCAATAACACCAGGAGAAACAATGGCCGCTTTACTCTGTAGCGCAAAACTCACTCTGAGAGCCCCCACCTATCCACTTACGCAATTTAATTTTACCTTTATTTTTATTTTACTAAGCAAGTCAGTTAAGAACAAATTCTTATTTTCAATGACGGCCTAGGAACAGTGGGTTAACTGCCTGTTCAGGGGCAGAACGACAGATGTGTACCTTGTCAGCTCGGGGATTCTGGGATTCAATCTAGCAACCTTTACGGATACTGGCCCAACGATCTAACCACTAGGCTACCTGCCACCCCGAGCATGTCTTGGGGGTATGATCTTTGACCCTCAATAACTTTAATTTCTATTAAAATGGTTAGTATAGTTATTTCATTTCATGACAGTCCTCATCCATAATCTGCAGTTACACATTATACAATTAGCTTGCCAGTCCAAGGCGTTATGATGCTGCTGTAGGCCTACTGTAGGACTACATAGAGATAGATGTATTCTAGTTTTTATGGAATAGATTGGGAAACAATTCAGGGGTTTTATGTTTTATTTCCACAAAAATGTAAAGCTGAACACAGTCGATACAGAAGGCTAACTAGCAAACATTTATAGTCAAGCCAGATGAACTGAAACTGAAAAACAAACTATTTCAAACCAACAACAGCCTCCTCTCATAGAGCTCACAGAGGATCCGATGCTTACATTTGATCACAAAAGCTTGAAAAAAACAGTCAGAGAGAACTCATATTTTCTATCAAATGCTTATTTGAGAGGGTAGTCTTTGAATCAAAAAGCTACTAGTGATCCTTAGGAAGGCTGTGTGGGGCTGCCTTGCAAGGAGACAGATGACTACACACACAGAAACGCATACAGAGATACCGACACACGCTAGCACACACAAACACATACACACATATGCACACACACATGCACACACACACACACACACACACACACACACACACATACATTTGAAGGATCTGAATACAAAGTGGCTCTGGGAAGAATCGTTTCCTGCTTCGCTGCACTGTGGCATCATGGGACGGCTAATTCAGTGGAGTGGAAAGCAAACAAAGAGGAGCACAAACGCTAGTATTCCATTTCACACACACACACACACACACACACACACACACACACACACACACACACACACAGGAAAACATATGAACACATACACACAAATACAAAAGCAAGTGCACGCACACACATACACACTCCACAAGGCCTCAACCATAATCTACAATTAGATAATAAGCGCTTAGAAATGACTCTGATTGGGAAGTCAAGGGAACTAAGGAAGAACCTTAGGGGTTGCATCTAGAAGTAGAATCTCTGTCTTAATCATCTCCATCTCCTGTACCAGCATGTCAAACCCATGCGTTATCTATCTGATCCATCATACGCGTCTGTCAGTACATGTGTAGCCTACAGAGTGTGGAGGAATTCAATTCACAACTCCATATCTAGTGTAGTGTTTTGGTTCTGAACACTATAGAGTCCCTATATGTTAAAGAGGATCCCACTGTTCAACCCTACATACAGTATTCCTCTTCCATGTGTACTGTCTGTTTCCCTGTAGCACTGCCACTACACTCAGTCTCTGAAACTTCTGTCACATGGAGTTTACTTTCACAGAGATAATTACAGTGCAGTTTTGGGTAGACAGTATAGTGAGCCACAAATTGTCCAGAATCTGTGTTGGCAGAACGAGCGGTGGAGAGTATTAAAATGCTACCAACAGCAAAGTTAGCAATTGACGACACCACCATAGCAGGGACGTTGGTGACCCCGACGTGAATTCTTGTAATCATGTTTATTCAAATAGGGTGGAGTGGTGGTGGTGTGCGTGTGTGTGTTGTGTTTTGTGAGTGTGTGAGTGTGTGTGGTGGTAGCTCAGTGTGTGTGTGTGTGGCTGTAGATCAACGTAGCTTCTAGTCTGAAGTCATTCACTGCCTTCTATCTCTCATTTCAGTGTGGTTCCTGTTGTTTTAATCCTCAACAGACTGTTTTATCAAACTGACTGTCTTTATACCAGATTGTTGAGGGTGGATAGGGAGTTGCAGGCAGTGAAGCTATTTGGATTTACTACATTTGAATTGTTCATATGCTGTAACATTTTCAAGGTTGTTGGGTAATTTGTTCATTGCATGTTTATTAGATAGCTATTTGTATAGGTGTAGAATAATACTGTGCCGTCTGTATTTGACACAAGGGACCAATATGATACTCCTGAATACATAACTTTAATACCTTTTAGTGAGATCTGCTGAATTAAGTCAATGATGTCTTCTTGGGAGTAAACATTACGATTAACATTCGTCATGCACAGTCTTCTAACTCTTTCACAAATGCTTGCCAGTATAACTCAGTAGTCTGCCATATGACAGCAATCCAGGAACGTTAAGCAGCTGCACATGGTGCCTGAAGGAGAGAATCTGTGTGAATTGTCTGTACTCTCCAAGTCCCCAGATGGATCCAAGTCTCCCCAAGGTCAAGGAACTCAGGCAATAAACTTGTCTGTGGATTATTGAATTCCATCTAATGCCCCCTTTCCTTCCTCTCTCCTCCAAGTGTCCTTCTATCAAATCAAGCAACTCGTCTGAGGGATTCCATCTTTTTCCTGTTTTTCTCTCTCCTTTTATCCTTTTCTTCACTTCTTCTATAATTTTCTCTAATTTTCTTTGCTTCTATTAATTTCTTTCTCTCCTTCCTCTCCTCCTATTCCTTTTCCTCTCTTTTTCATTCTCTCCTCCAAGTGTCCATCAATTTCTGCTTTAGACATCAAGAGTGTCTGTCTTGTTCATTGGAATGACCTTGAGTACGATGTCTATTTCACATTAACGATAAACTGCTCTAGAAATCCTCCTCATTTCTCCTTCCCTAGAAAGCCATAGGCTACAGTCGAGGGAACGTGACTTTCCACCCTCATCGTTAAAAATAAATTGACAGGTTTTTTTATGTCAGACTGGTGGCCATTTTCTCTCAGGGGATAATGGGTAATTTAGCTATTTCAAAACAATGACGTATATAACCACAAATGAAGTATAACAGAAGCCCCTAACAGCAAATCTATTCAGCACCTTGCCTGAGGCTTGCCTGCTTTGTGTTTGACTGTCAAGCTTGTCCTACCGTTTGGCTCACTTTACCTCACAATCAACCGCAAAGTTGTCTGATATTATCAATAGCCTTGAAGCAATTGGAATATAGATAATTCAGCTTATGAATTTGGCCCATATTGTAAAATGTGAGGGAAAATAGTGCCAGAGAGAAAGAACGTGAGAGAGAGCGAGAGAGAAACCTGTAAGACAAAATTGTGCCTCCAGATCTTGTTTCGGTTCCAGTCTAACCACATCCATACATGCGAAACAAATATTGCATGCATCATAAAGTTAGTGTTCAGAGCCTCCTCCAGTTCAAAAAGTAATACATCTAGTAATTTATCTTCAGGCCTTTTGCAGCTTTGTCATCATAAATCCACTATGGGGATGAGAGATGAATGGTGAGTAATTATAATACCGAATTAGGGAGCCAAAATGGAGGAGGCTTTGCAGTCATCCCCCACTACATGATACAAGCCAATGCATGGGCCATGGGTCCTAAAACTTAAGTTCCAATGAACGTTCTAGTTTACAATACACTTATAGAGAAAGCGAGAGAGAGAGAGAGAGGGAGAGAGAGGGGGACAGAGAAGGGTAGAAAGAGAAAGTCAGGTCACAGTAGAAACGCTCCTCAATGGCTGCGTTTAGACAGGCAGCCCAATTCTGATATTTTTTTCCATTGATTGGTCATTCAGCCAAACATATCAGATCTTTTCACATCAGATCTTTTTCAGAGCTGATCTCTGACCAATTTGTGAAAAATGATCAGAATTGGGCTGCCTGTCTAAACGCAGCCAATGGGGGGGATCAAATCAAATCAAATGTTATTTATCACATGCTTCGTAAACAACAGGTGTAGACTAACAGTGAATTGCTTACTTACGGGACATTACACAACAATGCAGAGCATTTCTTGTTGTTGAAATACTATAAAAATATAGAAAAAATAACACAATGACGATAATTTGGCTACATATACAGGGTACGAGTACCGAGTCGAGGTAATTGAGGTACAGTAGATATGTACATATAGGTAGGGAATAAGTGACTAGGCAACAGGATAGATAATAAACAGTAACAGGACGCTGTGTACAGTCTGTCTCCGCCCCGGGAGGCTGTAGTGGCATAGGATACTGTCTCTCATTCCTCTCTCCCTCTCTTTTTCTAAGTGGGGAAAGAAAAGGAGGCCAAACAAAGGATATTAATCTGGCTTTGTAATTAACGAGGGCTTTCAGGTTTTCGCTGATATATTTTACAAGTCTTCAAATTCTATAAAACTCCTGCTTTTGCATAAAGGTACCTTGCAGTTAATTAGTGCAGGTTAATTATTTTGAAGTTAAACTTCACAATTTTTAGATCAATGTCAGTGATTGATATATTGGGGTTACAAGTGACTTAATTGCCACCACGGATTATAATATTGCAGTAATACCTGTTTGATCTACACACTGGTGTGCTGTAGTCAGGGGCGGACTGGGACAATAATTCTGCCCTGGCATTTTATCCACACCAGCCTACATGACTGTTTGCGCTGCCAACTCACAATGAGTGAGGTGACATTGTAGAATGTCGGAGTTGGAGAAGGTCTCATTACTGATGCCATGTCACATTTTGTTTTGACATCATTTATTTTCAACCAGCTCACCCAACTAAAAAATGATCCAGCCCATCTGGCATTTGCCAGAATTGCCAGATGGCCAATCCACGACTGGCTGTGGTGCGTCTAATGTGGTGTCTTGATAATATTGATGAGGTATTCAGTTATAGAGTACTGCATGATATCCACATATTTCATGCTTGTCTTCTCTGCCTACAACTGACTCTAACAAGACCCATGAAAATAAGAATCTATTCTGAGTGTAGGCCTAGATTCTCATGTTTCGGGCCATAGCTAACGGTATGATAGTACAGTTTCATGGTATCAATCCAACGTGGGGAAAAACTGGCATTACGGTGATATAGACTGGATCCAGTGATGTTCCCTCTTTGATACCATAGCAGTACAAGGCTGTTGGCACTCAGAACTTCTTAAACTGTATTTATGAAGGAGGGAGAGAGAGGGAAGGAGTAGGAGAGTCCTGTGGGAAGTAGCGAGGGAGGTTGTAGCTGGTAGTTCCTCTACCCCCCTCGGCTAGCTAGCTAAAGGTCTTCCTGCGGTCAAAGAGAACTCTGACGCACAATCAAACTCCTCTCATCTCCTTTCATGTACCTACTGCTGCCTGCAGTACAGTTACAATGTTGGCAATGTGGCTTTTCACTTCTGTTGTAAACTGTACTGGTCCACATATAACAACTTGGATAAAGGATGATATTACAGTAGATCTTACATTCTGTAAGGGTTTCAATCTGTCTCACTGTTATATAATCCTGGTAATTGGGACCCACAGTATGTGCAGGGTTTTGGTCCAGCCTAGCACAGACACACATGATTGCACTAATATTCTAATCATCAAACCCTTGTAAAGTTGAATCAGGTGACAATGCAGGGCTGGAATAATAGTCTGTGTGTCACCATGGCCAGAATGGGACAACATTGATCTAGATAGTACACCATGATATTATAATCATACATGGAAAGACATTCTGTGATTTGTTCAAAACACCTGGCAGACACTATTGCAGTTTAAACCACACAGACATTGCATATTTATGACATTTGAACCACTGTTAGATTCAGAATATAGCATTCCCTCTCTCCCCTATGCCTTGTTTTCGCCTCCTACGCTGTAGAACCATGGGTCTCAGTCAGCACAGTGCTGACCTAGGTCACATGGTCCGCAAAACCTGGCCAATGGCTAGTAGGGGGAGAACAGGGTGCTTGTTTTTACAAGGGAGTTATGGAATAATGCTAGAAGTAAGGAGTGTGTTGAGTGGAATGAAAATGCATGGATTGTGTATAGTCTGGATAAGGAGGCCTGGAAGTCATTTTAGAGGATTTTCACTATCTTCATTCTTGATTTTATAATGTGCAGTATGTTTCATTTATCTTAATGTCATGCTACAGTTTCAGAATGAATTGATCAAGATTCCCTCAGTGAAAAACTGTATCTGTTGGATTTCATATCGTCCTTTGCTTTCCCATGGTTATTTTTGTATAAATCTAACACTGTTAGAAAATAGTTTTGTCCTCACTTGTCAGTCTGCTCCTCATAATTCACACCTTATCCTCCCTCAATTACTCCCATGTGTCATTTTGTCACCGACGGTCACCTTTCTGAAATGACTGCACTCATTTCACACTAATAACTGAGCACTCATTTCACACTAATAACTGAGCACTCATTTCACACTAATAACTGAGCACTCATTTCACACTAATAACTGAGCACTCATTTCACACTAATGACTGAGCACTCATTTCACATGGGCTTCAAAAGGCTTCAAAAAGCCCCAATCTACCAGAGAAGTCATGTACACACAGGCTGAATCCCTGATAGCATCGTATTCCCTATATAGTACACTATTTTTCACCAGGGCCCATAGGGTTCTGGTCAAAAATAACTCACTATGGAATAGGGTGCCATTGGGGATGCAGCCACAGTGTGAAAAGTTCACCTCTTTCTGAATCTGTGGGCTGATTCATGTGTTTTAGTTGGCAATTTGAATTGGTTGATGCTGTTATGTGAAAATAATAAATTAAAAGCCTATGGTCTTCTAACTGGCAGTAGGGCAAGGATTATGCTTGGTGTTTGATGTAAATGCATATAGGTGTTGGGCAAGGGCATATGAATGGACTTGCCCACAGCTACAATAATGATATGTTAATAATTATTGTAACGACCATCTGGTCATTTTTTGTTATTAAACACACACACACACGCACACACGCACACACACACACACACACACACACACACACACAAAATATATATCATTTTTACCAGTACTATGCTTCCTAAACAATGTCTACTGTCATTACTCTTGCTCAGCACAACATGACAGCTTGTGGAGCAAAATTACACTCAACATGCTTTTTAACGTTAAACCGTTGTTCCTTTGAAACAATAGCCAACTATAGCCAACCTCTTAATACATAGAATAATGCTTTTGCCTGTAGCTTTTTAGTTTCTTATCCCTGTCATTTAATTAATCCATAACCAACTTTCCTCAAGCATTCATCCTACATGTTTACAGACACAAACCCCAGCAATAGAAACTGCATGCAGGCTTTTCTGAAAAAAGGCTGGTTTGGTAGCTTTTCATTTTTCTCCCTTTGTTATCTAGACCAAATAAAATGAATGCTCCCTGGAGAACTCGCTAGCAACAACAGGAGGATGTCGGCCCTTGGTGGCAAAATCTTAATGACTTGGAAATAAATATATAATATAAATGTATATACAGTGAGGCAAAAAAGTATTTAGTAAGCCACCAATTGTGCAAGCTCTCCCACTTAAAAAGATGAGAGAGACCTGTAATTTTCATCATAGGTACACTTCAACAATGACAGACAAAATGAGAAAAAAAATCCAGAAAATCACATTGTAGGATTTTTAATGAATTTATTTGCAAATTATGGTGGAAAATAAGTATTTGGTCACCTACAAACAAGCAAGATTTCTGGCTCTCATAGACCTGTAACTTCTTATTTAAGAGGCTACTCTGTCCTCCACTCGTTAACTGTATTATTGGCACCTGTTTGAACTTGTTATCAGTATAAAAGACACCTGTCCACAATCTCAAACAGTCACACTCCAAACTCCACTATGGTCAAGACCAAAGAGCTGTCAAAGGACACCAGAAACACAATTGTAGACCTGCACCAGGCTGGGAAGACTAAATCTGCAATAGGTAAGCAGGTTGGTTTGAAGAAATCAACTGTGGGAGCAATTATTAGGAAATGGAAGACATACAAGACCACTGATAATCTCCCTCGATCTGGGGCTCCACGCAAGATCTCACCCCGCGGGGTCAAAATGATCACAAGAACGGTGAGCAAAAATCCCAGAACCACACGGGGGGACCTAGTGAATGACCTGCAGAGAGCTGGGACCAAAGTAACAAAGCCTACCATCAGTAACACACTACGCCGCCAGGGACTCAAATCCTGCAGTGCCAGACTTGTCCCCCTGCTTAAGCCAGTACATGTCCAGGGCCGTCTGAAGTTTGCTAGAGAGCATTTGGATGATCCAGAAGAAGATTGGGAGAATGTCATATGGTCAGATCAAACCAAAATATAACTTTTTGGTAAAAACTCAACTCGTCGTGTTTGGAGAACAAAGAATTCTGAGTTGCATCCAAAGAACACCATACCTACTGTGAAGCATGGGGGTAGAAACATCATGCTTTGGGACTGTTTTTCTGCAAAGGGACCAGGACGACTGATCCGTGTAAAGGAAAGAATGAATGGGGCCATATATCATGAGATTTTGAGTGAAAACCTCCTTCCATCAGCAAGGGCATTGAATATGAAACGTGTCTGGGTCTTTCAGCATGACAATGATCCCAAACACACCACCCGGGCAACGAAGGAGTGGCTTCGTAAGAAGCATTTCAAGGTCCTGGAGTGGCCTAGCCAGTCTCCAGATCTCAACCCCATAGAAAATCTTTGGAGGGAGTTGAAAGTCCATGTTGCCCAGCAACAGCCTCAAAACATCACTACTCTAGAGGAGATCTGCATGGAGGAATGGGCCAAAATACCAGCAACAGTGTGTGAAAACCTTGTGAAGACTAACAGAAAATGTTTGACCTCTGTCATTGCCAACAAAGGGTATATAACAAAGTATTGACATAAACTTTTGTTATTGACCAAATACTTTTTTTCCACAATAATTTGCAAATAAATTCATAAAAAATCCTACAATATGATTTTCTGGATTTTTTTTCTCTCATTTTGTCTGTCATAGTTGAAGTGTACCTATGATGGAAATTACAGGCCTCTCTCATCTTTTTAAGTGGGAGAACTTGCACAATTCGTGGCTGACTAAATACAATTTTGCCCCACTGTAAATATATAATGTGATCTCTTCATTAATTGTATCAGGGAGCCTTCTCAGAAGTGTGTTTCCTCTCACATCGCACCACCGCTGCCACCCTCTCTCTCATCATATGGTAGGAATTTGAGGAAAGAATGGAGGTCTGGGGGAGAGGGTGTGTGTGTCTGTGTGTGTGCGTGCGTGCGGTAAGCGGACTCATGGGCATATTGGCTCATCTCTGGAATGTTTTCCTCAAATTTCCTCAAAATAGTTACCAAACGATTGTTTACATGATATATTCATAAGGGTATTTTTACCTGTTGAAATGGTTGTTTACTTTGCTGTTATGCAGTGTAAGTGTCTGGGGTATTGATTTTAGATACTGTCTGGGATATTGATGGTGGATACTGTATGGCATTGATGTTAGATACTGTGTGGGGTACTGATGGTGGATACTGTATTGGGTATTGATGGTAGATACTGTATGGGGTATTGGTGGTGGATATTTTATGGGGTATTAATGATATATATTTTATGGGGTGTTAATGGTGGATACTGTATGGGGTATTGATGCTTGATACTGTATGGGGTATTGATGTTGGATATTGATGGTGCATAATGTATGGGGTATTGATAGAGATGGAAAACGTAGTGACAACATGGGGAAATGTACAGAGATATTCATAGATAGGTCAAACATCTGAAGAAAAAAAAGTATTGTCACATTTCATAAGCCAACCATATTCTGTGTTAGACATTGTTATCATCAATCTAACATTGTTGTCATCCGTCTGACATTGTTGCCATCACAAAGTGCTTTAAGTTCAGTTGGTGCCCACTATCTACAGCTAAAGCAGACCATAACACTATAAGTCTGATATAATCTAGGTCTCACATTCAAAAAGAACCTCAGCACAATGCTGATCTAGGATCAGGTGTCCCCCTCCTTTAAAATACTAATTAGTATTCTTGGCGTGGGTGTAAGACAAGGCTGGCAGTGCTTTGCTCTCAGTCTGGCATAGTGGGCCTCCATTCTGGGGCAGATCCACTCAGTTTCCCTAGGTGGTGCAGCAATTAATCATACAAAGTTAAACTGGCAGGCGTGCTCTTTATTTACAATTCTTGTAGACAAACTGTTACTTTGAAGTGAAGATGTGAGGGAAAACTTAATGTGCGAATAAGGTAGATAGACATGTAGATTGACATTATGGAGGCAATGAATATCATGACACTAGGCGAGACCCAAATGCAGACACAGGAGGCAGATGGTTGGAGTTTAAGATGTTTAATAAATCCAAAGGGAATTGTCAAGAGAATGGTCGTGGACAGGGAAAAGGCCATAACCAGATCAGAGTCCAGGAGGTACAGAGTGGCAGGCAGGCTCGAGGTCAAGGCAGGCAGTATGGTTAGGCAGGCAGGTACAGAGACCAGAACAGGCATGGGTCAAAACCGGGAGGACTAGAAAAAGGAGTAATGGCAAAGCAGGGGAACGGGAAAAAACGCTGGTAGGCTTGGACATACAAGGCAAACTGGCACAGAGAGACAGGAAACATAGGGATAAATACAGTACACTTCAAGTGACCGTTGTTCAAGATGGCCCTCGTTCAAGATGACCGTACTTCTTCATTACACAAAGGAATAACCTCAACCAATTTCTAAAGACTGTTGACATCCAGTGGAAGCGATAGGAACTGCAAGAAGGTCCGTTAGAAATCTGGATTCCCAAAAAATGAATGTTTTGTCCTCGGAGTTTCGCCTGCTAAATAAGTTCTGTTATACTCACAGACATGATTCAAACAGTTTTAGAAACTTCAGTGTTTTCTATCCAAAACTACTAATATATACACATCTACAAATCTACTAATATTGCATATCTTATCTTCTGGGGATGAGTAGCAGGCAGTTGAACTTGGGCATGCATTTCATCCGGATGTGAAAATACCGCCCCCTGTCACCAAGAAGTTAAGGAGTGTATGCTAGCATACAAAAGCTGTCCTCGATCTTCATCTCGAAAGATGTTCAGTTCCATTTATGTTAATGGAAAATAATGTTCAATAGCTACATAACCACGATTGAATTTAACACAATAAAGGTTAGGACATTAGTAACGTTATCCCGCGTGTCTGTGGTTATAAGGAATACACAAATATATTATGCTCCGCACATAGTGAGTTAGAGTAGAAATTACCACACGACATACAGGAACTATGATAACATAATAAGTCACATACTTTGATAGAAAGGCACATATTTCCAAAGTTATTATCATGTAGTAAGGAAAACAATGAATGGGGGTGCGAGCACCAGACGGAAAAGGTGCGCACGTGTGCAGTTCCTGTTCTGACTGGAGATGCGCAAATGTCTGCAGACTTGATCTGTTGAAACAATTGGGAAGTGCTTGGGGAAGTTAGTCCTGGTCAGTAATGCATAAAAAATGAATTCTCCACAAAAATGAAATGGCCTAATTTTATGTGAATTAATAAGGAAGCGGAACACACCTCAATTCAAACTGTTGTTCGAAAATCATTTGAAATTGACAAAATTAAACAGCCTATAAATAAAAACAGGCAGGAAATATGTTTTGGTTTTAGGGCAGCGCGGATTAACTGTCCTGTTGCGTAACAATCACATTTTGGAACAGTGAGCGCATTCCGACATCACGTGCTTAAAAAACTCACGCCGGTGCGACCGTTAGAGGCATTTGGAACTCAGTTGTGAAAAGTATATTTATAACCAAATACTTATTGACTTTTGCTCAAGTAGTACATACTGGGTGACTTTCACTTTTACTTGAGTCATTTTCTATTAAGGTATATTTACTTTTACTCAAGTCTGAATATTTAATCATTTTTCCAGCACTTACTCTGATGCTTCGTTTATACTGTTCAATGAAACTAGTCCAACAAGTAAACACTGTTTTCCAGGATCCGTCTGTTCCTTTAAAATATCAATGCGTATTCTTGGTGTGGGTGTAAGACAAGGCTGGCAGTGCTTTGCTCTCAGTCTGGCATAGTGGGCCTCCATTCTGGGGGCAGATCCACTCATTTTCACCAGGTGGTGCAGCAATTAACCATACAGAGTGAAACTGGCAGCCTTGCTCTTTATTTTCAATCTTCTCTGTAGACAAACGGTTACTTTGGAGGGAAGAAAAAACTTCATGTGAATGAGGTAGATTGACATGTAGATTGACATTAGGAAGGCAATTAAAGCCTACTGCACAAAACAACAAAATAACGTATTTGAAAAAACCTCTGTGAATTTCCATACATACATTCCATCCATATGTATTATGGATAGTTTGCAGAAACATCACTTTCTTTCAGACTCGGGAAATAATGTATATCGCTGCATGTTGGCTTCCGATGGGCTGCATATAGGCTGCATTCAAGTTGACAAATGAGACCTATAATATAGTGAGACAAAGTTAGACTGTTGCCTTGACTGGTGGTTACCTCCAGTAGTGTTAGTGTGTTCTTGATGGGTCTCCTCAAGATCTACTGTGGACTGCCACATTGTTAGTCTTTGACTCAACTCTCCTTAGGACCCCACTGCGATTTGCAATTATTGACTAAAGTATCTCCCCACTTGAGAAATATGTCTATCTGAAAGGTCTGGCCAGCTGTGATAATGGAATGCAAATTATTCCTGTGCTCACAGACACAGAATACTGTTAATGTATTATAGGTTCTAAGGAAATTTGTTGGAATCGGAAACCGATCTTGGCACGTTATCTGCTTCTCAGTGGCAATATTGTTTTCTTTGATGTGTTCTTGTTGACCCCGGGTGTCCTTTGTACCATATTCCCTATATAGTGCAATAGTTTTGACTAGGGCCCAAATGGATCTGGTCAAATGTAGTGCACTTCATAGTGAGTCATTTTGGACAAAGACCTTTGACTGAGAACCCATTTGTATTTACTGCAACAACCTGGGGAATAGTTTCAGGGGAGAGGATGAGGACGAATGAGCCAATTGGAAGCTGGGGATGATTAGGTGGTGGCCATGATGGTATGAGGGTCAAATTGGGAATTAAGCCAGGATAAACACCCATCTCTTTCAATACGTGCCATGTTATCTTTAGTTACCACAGAGAGTTTATTGTCCCATCTGAAAGACGGCACATTGCACAGGGCAATGTCACCAATCACTATCCTGTGGCATTGGGATCTCCTTAGACCAATGGAAAGAGTGCCTTCTACTGGCCTCTCAACACCACTTCCAGCAGCATATGGTCTCTCATCAGGGACTGAAGAGGACTAACTATGCTTAGCTTCAGACTCAAGCCAGCAGTTTGAGTCTGTAGGCCTGAGGAGAAGCCTGGTTTAGAGTTGTGTGAGGTGAATGGTAAAATATAAATGGTAAATATAAATATACATTTTAAACCTAGTGATAGAGACAGGCGCTTCTTCATTAGATAACCACTGATGGGGGGCTCATTAAATAAAAGAGATAGAAACTTCATTTTCCTCCCTCTTCCTAAAATAGTCTAAACACAGTTTTGCCCGAATACTGTTCAGTCACCAGGACCGATTCAGTTTGTACACATAGTCAAGCCCTCTGTCTTATATGATGTAGGCCTAATGGAGTGGGTATGAAGTTGACAAATAAAACAATAGAAGTGATGGTCAATTTGACAACATCATGTTGTTGAAGGATGATGATCTTGAAAATTATGCTTTCTATAAAGGTCCTTGCACTTGTATGTTGCAGTTCAGAAATGCTGGACAAAATACTGAACTTCCAGTAGCACCTCTTATTCATTAGCTAAAATCATACTGAACTAGTAGAACCCGGCCATGATCCCAGTCTCCAAGTGTGTCTTATACCCTGACTACACCGCTCACGTCACGTCACAAATTACATTTAGAAATCTATATTATTAAATTATTGTCTGCGTTGTCAAGGGCTAAAATATAAGTAAGTCAGTTCTATTTGTGACGCAAATTTCTCTGCAATTCCTGCCTCTTCCATGTCCTCATTGGTTTATAGAAGCAGGTACCCACGTGCCATCTCCTCATTGGTTATGCCCACGTGAGTGACTGAAAGACGAACGAGGTCAATGGCACTAATGCACCTAATTTATGAAAGTTGCCTATCGCAATATTAAGTCCAGAGATGAAAAATACTGGAAGGAGGAGAGTTGACCAGAAACAATTCAGTTGACCGTTTTATGTGTGGATTAATTGTCGGAGTAGAGGACCTTGTGAATTTCAGGTAAAATAACAACTCAATGTTTATATCCCAGGACAAATTTGCTAGCAACAGCAAGCTAGCTTAATAGGACATATTAGCTAGCAAGTGCAAGCTAGCTAGCTAATTTTCCATAAATGTTTAATGTTTTTCGACCTGTCCCCAAATTAATGTAATTGGTTCAGAGTTTGTTTTCATATTTTAACCTGCGTGCCGTGATCGCGTTTGGTGTGGAGGGACAAAATACAATTATGTACGATGGCACACGATGGCGCACGCACAGCCAGTTTGGGATCCGTGTCAGGGAGAGTGGGATATGCAAAAAACGCATCTAAAATTCACATGTGTGTTAATACACTTGTACACGTGTGAAATAGGACGAATATATATTATTATTATCCTCTTAGCGCACAGATCCTGCTAGCGGAATCAAAATCAACAACATCCGGTGAAGCTGGAGTGCGCCAAATTCGAATGACAAAATTGTAATATTAAACATTCATGAACATACAAGTGTCCTTCATCATTTAAAAGCTGAACTTCTTGTTAATCCAACCGTTTTGTCAGATTTCAAAAAGGCTTAATGGCGAAAGCATACCATGCGATTATCTGAGGACAGCGACCCACACCAAAATACTTTTCCAAACCAGCACAGGCATCACAAAAGTAACAAATAGCGATAAAATAAATCTCTTATCCTTGAAGATCCTATATCAAACGAGATACCAGAACACAATCTCAAGAGCGTTTTCTCCCGATAAGGATAGGATGCTTAGAAGACAAATACAGAGTTATGGCATTTTCTAGTTTGATATCATCCCTAGTAAAATTACAAATAAAATAAAAGGTTAACCTCTAGCGACGAGCAATCCCGTATCCGGGAGCGTAATCATAGCCTCAAGCGCATTACCATAACGCAATGTTTCCTATTCATGAAAATCGCAAATCAAATTAAATAAATATATTCAAACACAAGCTTAGCCTTTTGTTAACAACACTGTCATCTCAAATTTTCAAAATATGCATTACAGCCAACGCTAGACAAGCATTTGTGTAAGTTTAGCATGGCATAATGCTATGCTAGGCTGTGCTGGCAGCAGGCAACATTTTCACAAAAATAAGAAAAGCAACCAAATTAAATAATTTACCTTTGAAGAACTTCAGATGCTTTCACTCAGACTCCCAGTTAGATAGCAAATGTTCCCTTTTTCCAAAAATAATATTCTTGTTCATCCTGCTTGGCTGAGAAATCGACCGAAAATACTTAAACTATAACGCTGAACATTTTTCAAAATTTGCTCCATAATATCGACAGAAACACGGCAAACGTTGTTTAGGATCCATCCTCAAGGTGTTTTTAACATATGTATTCGATAATATATCCATGGAGGCAGTTGGTTTCTCATAAGAAACTATTGGAAAAATGGCTACCTCAGTATTTTACGCAAGATTTTCTCCGGGAGACACCATGCGTCCACATGCCCTATATGGTCTCTTACAGCCATTCTCCAATGGAAAAAGATGTCACAATGCTGCAGACACCTTGGGAAAAATGTGGAAAACGTAAGCTGACTCCTAGCTCCTTCACAGCCATATAAGGAGTCGGCATGAGGCGGTTTAAAAAAATGCGGCACTTCCTGATTGGATTTTTAACTGGGTTTCGCCTGTAACATCAGTTCTGTGGCACTCCCCCTTACAAAATAGTATTCAAGCAATACTCAATAATTGGTTTCGGAGATAAGGTCTCCTTCGTTCACAATGGGGATAACTCAATCCCTGATCTTGTTAGAGAGCTTTTAGGGGATAGAGAGGATCGACAGAATCTCAGAGTCCGGTCTCCTGTTTTTATCTCACTGACACCACCTTCTCTCTGATGGTTCGCCTTAAACCCCATAATCGGCATGGGAAAGATTACATTTGGCATTCTGCTACGAATCAGATGAAAATATTGGACAGCAACATACTATAAAGACAAGGACAAAACTGCACTGTCTGACTGTCTGCTTGCTCGGATGTTAACAGTTTCTTCACACGTCTTTCTGAACTACAGTAATTTGAGCTAGCCAAGTAGCCGTATAGACTACCATTGCTGTGGGGTTTGCAATTCAGTCCTTCAGTTCAACCATTGTGTATTTTTAGCATTGCGTAAAATATGGTACATGTCAGTGGTCGCCCATGGCCCTGACAGGTTTCTTCTTGTGAAAGTTATTATGGAAATTGAAATTCTTATTTAATCAAGCAGATTAAATGTTTTCAGGTTTTGTGGCCGGGGCTTAATAAAAATTGATGTGGTGGATATTGAACCGTGGCCTCCCCTGAGAGAGCACAGAGGTCTGAGGATGCCTTAAATACCTGCACTGTATTGATGACAGGATGTAACGGCTCTCTGTCTCCAGGTCTGGCAGGGTAACCTTTAGAAATATACCAATTACACCAGACTCAATGCTTATGTACAGTTTCACATGTGTAAAACACATATCGGTGATTATGTTGGTTCAGAAGCACCACCTGACATCATAATAATTGTGTTAACATGTTTTAAGTACCATAAAGTACCCATGGTTACCACCTAGTTTCCTAATACTAGGTAAATACCACTGGAAATAGTACCGTACAATGAAGTGATACCAATCATTTATCAGAAGTCTGTCTTCGAGGTCTGTTTATTGAAGCAGTTTTTGGTCATCTTAGGAAGTCTAACGATTCTTAAATCAAATCAAATGTTATTGGTCACATACACATATTTAGCAGATGTTACTGCGGAGGTAGCGAAATGCTTAGTGTAGACTGCAGAGAAACCTATCCTTACTCCACCCCACCCCTCCCTTGCTTTTTAAGAAAGTTCTTACTGTACTGGGGGGTTCTGAGGAGAGATATAGTTTGTCTCTGGTGCATTTCCTCAAATATTAGTGTTTATGCTGAATCTTCTTAGAAGTAATTTCATGTAGCTAAGTACTTCTTTCACTAATTAATACGTTATTACCATGTAACTACTTACCAATGTTCAGAAACCTGATCAGTTGTTATGCTCACTTAATCTTTTTCAGGATTCATGTAGCTGTACATTTCCCTGGACAATCTGTGCCAAAGTGACAGTAGCTATGAATGGCTGGCCCTTTGGCATTGGAGCCCAGTTGGTACCCAGTTGACTTCTTTTGACAGTAGGTACCCCCTTCTCCCTAAAAAGCAGAGCATAAATAATGTTACCATGTGTCAATGTGCAGTGACAAAAATGTCTAGTGGCCAAGTGTTTAACATGTGCAGAGCGATGCAGGGAACTTTTTGCCCATGTCTCATTACAGTGCATTGTGGGATTTTATTTCTTCCTGAAGGAAAACAGATGTTATCATTGACACACCCATTAAAGCTCAACTAAATTGTGTGTTTAATTCATTTGCATGGTTGGAAAACATTAGCAGTTAGCATGACATTGCAACGAACACCGCAACATGCCTTGTCGTCATGACGTACTCTTCTGAGATTCCGCAGTGCATCAACATGGTGGCTATTATTCTAAACTAAAAGTTCACCTCTGAACCTCCTAATCAAGAACTGTGCGGTTTTCAGCTTATTCATTGTTCTGAATTAGCATAACTTGTCAATTTGCACAGATGGTGGAATACATGACGGTAAAATGGTGCAAACAGTCTGAGACCTTACGGTTTCTCGTGCCTTGATCCACTCTTGGTCACACATAATGTTTTATGATGGAATATAATCACTTTGATTCAGAGACCAAGCATTCAAGAGAGAAAGCGATTGCATGACAAGTGACACCCGGATAAAATGTACAGTTAACCCTTGGTTCTAAAAATATCTTCTAAATTATCTATCACATCTAAGAATGGAATCATATGGTATCAGACTGTATATTCCTTAAGGGTTCTCATGTCATCCTGTCAAACTTGATCTAAAGGACAAATATTGTCAACAAGTAATTTAGACAACTTTCACATCTGACCTAGTTTAAATCTGTTTCACAAATCTATTTTTCCCTGAATCAGTTAAGTTAATATGTAAACTTTTACGTATGCAAATGCCGAAAGAAAGAAATTATCCCACTCCCCAAAGTTAGCAAAAATAGATAAGATCTTGCTACCATGGAAAGGAAAACACTTGTCTATTTGTGGAAAAATCACCCTGATTTAGTCATATCACAGTTTACCTATTTTCTTATGGTTTTGCCTACACCTAGTGACCTGCTTTTTAAATTATATGAACAAAAAATATTCCATTTTATTTGGAATGGCAAGCCAGACAAAATTAAAAGGGCCTATTTATATAAAGAATATGAATTCAGATGGCAGCAATATCGTTATCTTTTAAACAAGCCTTGGAAATTTGGTTGCAAATTCAGTTTAATCCACCTAAAACAGAACAAATAATACTTCAGATATTGTGTTTAAACTGAAATATATTATTTGATAAAAACTACTTATTTTTTGATAACATTTTTAAAAAAGGCCTAGTTTTTGTCAATTATATCATAAATAGGATGGGTGGAGTTGTCACACATGCAGCTAACACTGTAACAGCTGTTGGAAGGAGTGGAGGACCAAGGTGCAGCGTCGTGCATGTTCATCTTTATTATTTGAACTGAACACTGATTAACAAAAATAACAGAGAATGAACGAAAACCGAAACAGTTCTGTCTGGTGCAGAAAGACACAAAACAGAAAGCAACTAACCACAAATCATAATGGGAAAACAGGCTGCCTAAGTATGGTTCTCAATCAGAGACAACGATTGACTGCTGCCTCAGATTGGGAACCATACCAGGCCATACCAGGCCAAACACAGAATAGAAGTACCAAACCAAGAATACAAAACATAGAATGCCCACCCCAACTCACTCCCTGACCAAACTAAAACAGAGACATAAAAAAGGAACTAAGGTCAGGACGTGACAAACACAGACATATGGAAATGTCTGCTCTACCCAAAACTACAACCCACTAATTGAGCATTACCACACAAATGGAAGAGGCAAGAAAAAGGGGGAACAAGTAAGGCACCTGTCTGTCGGCCCTGCTTTAAAGACCATAAATGGTTAAAGAAAATTGTGAAAAATAAAAACATACCAATTTGATTTAAGGACCAAAAACAGACAGCTTTGCCATGTACATAGCAAAATAGTTGGGAAGAGATTTTCGATGTACCCATTCCATGGCAGATGGTTATTGAATTGACAATCAAAACAACGCCGGATTCAAAACTTCACATTTTTCTATTTAAATTATTATACAAAATTCTTGCAACCAATAGAATGTTGTATAGATGGGGGATACCATCTTTCAAGCTCTGCAGATTTTGCTGTGAGGAGGCAGAGTCCTTAGATTATTTATTTTTGTACCCTCCATATGTAGCTCGTTTTTGGTCACAGGTCCAATAACATTTGCCTAAAACTAAAGCTGCAGATAGCAATACCTGTGATGACTCTCGTGGGTCGAAGAAGGAGACCAAGGTGCAGCGTGGTAGGCGTTCATCATTTTTAATAAACTGAACACCGCAACAAAATAACAAAGTAGAAAAAACTAAAGCGCACAGTTGTCAGGCAACAAAACAGCTAAACAGAAAATAACTCCCCACAAAACCCAAATGGAAAATCACAACTTTTGTATGATCCCCAATCAGAGACAACAATAGACTCTGATTGGGAACCACACTAGGCAAAAACAACAAAGCAATAGAAAACAGTATATCCCACCCGAGTCACAACCTGACCTAAACATACATAGAGAATAAATAAGGATCTCTAAGGCCAGGCCATAACAGTCCCCCCCCCCCCCCCCCCAAAGTTGCGGACTCCGGCCGCAAACCTGAACCTATAGGGGAGGGTCCAGGTGGGCATCTACTCTCGATGGGTGCTGCGGTGCGGGATGCAGACCCCGCCCCGCTTTAGACTCCCCCCACTTCGGTGGCGCCTCCGGTGCAGGGATCATCGCTGGAGGCTATGGACTGCGGACCGCCGCTGGGGGCTCGGGACTGCGGATCGCCACTGGAGGCTCCGGACTGGGGACCGTCGCTCTAAGCTCCGGACTGGGGACCGTCGCTGGAGGCTCCATGCCATGGATCATCACTGGAGGCTCTGTGCTATGGATCATCACTGGAGGCTTTGTACCATGGATCATCACTGGAGGCTTTGTGCCATGGATCATCACTGGATGCTTCATGCAATTGATTATCACTGGAGCCTTGTACGTGGAGCCGGAAAAGGTCTCACCGGACTGAGGAGAAATACTGGAAGCCTGGTGCGTGGAGCTGCCACAGGGCTAACCAGGCTGGGGAGACATACTGGAGGCCTGGTATGTGGAACCGGAACAGGTCTCACTGGACTGGGGAGATGCACTGGAAGCCTGGTGCGTGGAGCAGGCACCGGATACACTGAGCCGTGGAGGAGCATTGGAGGTCTCAAGCGTAGAGCTGGCACAACTCGTCCTGGCTGGATGGTTACTTTCACCCGGTAATTGCGGGGCGCTAGCACAGGACGCACTGTGCTGTGCAGACACACCGGAGACACAGTGCGCATAGCCGGCGCAGGATATTTACATTTACATTTAAGTCATTTAGCAGACGCTCTTATCCAGAGCGACTTACAAATTGGTGCATTCACCTTATGACCTCCAGTGGAACAGTAGTGCATCTAAATCTTTTCAGGGGAGGGGGTGAGAGGGATTACTTTATCCTATCCTAGGTATTCCTTAAAGAGGTGGGGTTTCAGGTGTCTCCGGAAGGTGGTGATTGACTCCGCTGTCCTGGCGTCGTGAGGGAGTTTGTTCCACCATTGGGGGGCCAGAGCAGCGAACAGTTTTGACTGGGCTGAGCGGGAACTGTACTTCCTCAGTGGTAGGGAGGCGAGCAGGCCAGAGGTGGATGAACGCAGTGCCCTTGTTTGGGTGTAGGGCCTGATCAGAGCCTGGAGGTACTGAGGTGCCGTTCCCCTCACAGCTCCGTAGGCAAGCACCATGGTCTTGTAGCGGATGCGAGCTTCAACTGGAAGCCAGTGGAGGGGAGCGGAGGAGCGGGGTGACGTGAGAGAACTTGGGAAGGTTGAACACCAGACGGGCTGCGGCGTTCTGGATGAGTTGTAGGGGTTTAATGGCACAGGCAGGGAGCCCAGCCAACAGCGAGTTGCAGTAATCCAGACGGGAGATGACAAGTGCCTGGATTAGGACCTGCGCCGCTTCCTGTGTGAGGCAGGGTCGTACTCTGCGGATGTTGTAGAGCATGAACCTACAGGAACGGGCCACCGCCTTGATGTTAGTTGAGAACGACAGGGTGTTGTCCAGGATCACGCCAAGGTTCTTAGCGCTCTGGGAGGAGGACACAATGGAGTTGTCAACCGTGATGGCGAGATCATGGAACGGGCAGTCCTTCCCGGGAGGAAGAGCAGCTCCGTCTTGCCGAGGTTCAGCTTGAGGTGGTGATCCGTCATCCACACGGATATGTCTGCCAGACATGCAGAGATGCGATTCGCCACCTGGTCATCAGAAGGGGGAAAGGAGAAGATTAATTGTGTGTCGTCTGCATAGCAATGATAGGAGAGACCATGTGAGGTTATGACAGAGCCAAGTGACTTGGTGTATAGCGAGAATAGGAGAGGGCCTAGAACAGAGCCCTGGGGGACACCAGTGGTGAGAGCACGTGGTGTGGAGACGGATTCTCGCCACGCCACCTGGTAGGAGCGACCTGTCAGGTAGGACGCAATCCAAGCGTGGGCCGCGCCGGAGATGCCCAACTCGGAGAGGGTGGAGAGGAGGATCTGATGGTTCACAGTATCGAAGGCAGCCGATAGGTCTAGAAGGATGAGAGCAGAGGAGAGAGAGTTAGCTTTAGCAGTGCGGAGCGCCTCCGTGATACAGAGAAGAGCAGTCTCAGTTGAATGACTAGTCTTGAAACCTGACTGATTTGGATCAAGAAGGTCATTCTGAGAGAGATAGCGGGAGAGCTGGCCAAGGACGGCACGTTCAAGAGTTTTGGAGAGAAAAGAAAGAAGGGATACTGGTCTGTAGTTGTTGACATCGGAGGGATCGAGTGTAGGTTTTTTCAGAAGGGGTGCAACTCTCGCTCTCTTGAAGACGGAAGGGACGTAGCCAGCGGTCAGGGATGAGTTGATGAGCGAGGTGAGGTAAGGGAGGAGGTCTCCGGAAATGGTCTGGAGAAGAGAGGAGGGGATAGGGTCAAGCGGGCAGGTTGTAGGGCGGCCGGCCGTCACAAGACGCGAGATTTCATCTGGAGAGAGAGGGGAGAAAGAGGTCAGAGCACAGGGTAGGGCAGTGTGAGCAGAACCAGCGGTGTCGTTTGACTTAGCAAACGAGGATCGGATGTCGTCGACCTTCTTTTCAAAATGGTTGACGAAGTCATCTGCAGAGAGGGAGGAGGGGGGGGAGGGGGAGGAGGATTCAGGAGGGAGGAGAAGGTTGCAAAGAGCTTCCTAGGGTTAGAGGCAGATGCTTGGAATTTAGAGTGGTAGAAAGTGGCTTTAGCAGCAGAGAGAGAAGAGGAAAATGTAGAGAGGAGGGAGTGAAAGGATGTCAGGTCCGCAGGGAGGCGAGTTTTCCTCCATTTCCGCTCGGCTGCCCGGAGCCCTGTTCTGTGAGCTCGCAATGAGTCGTCGAGCCACGGAGGCGGGAGGGGAGGACCGAGCCGGCCTGGAGGATAGGGGACATAGAGAGTCAAAGGATGCAGAAAGGGAGGAGAGGAGGGTTGAGGAGGCAGAATCAGGAGATAGGTTGGAGAAGGTTTGAGCAGAGGGAAGAGATGATAGGATGGAAGAGGAGAGAGTAGCGGGGGGAGAGAGAGCGAAGGTTGGGACGGCGCGATACCATCCAGTAGGGGCAGTGTGGGAAGTGTTGGATGAGAGCGAGAGGGAAAAGGATACAAGGTAGTGGTCGGAGACTTGGAGGGGAGTTGCAACGAGGTTAGTGGAAGAACAGCATCTAGTAAAGATGAGGTCGAGCGTATTTCCTGCCTTGTGAGTAGGGGGGAAGGTGAGAGGGTGAGGTCAAAAGAGGAGAGGAGTGGAAAGAAGGAGGCAGAGAGGAATGAGTCAAAGGTAGGCGTGGGGAGGTTAAAGTCGCCCAGAACTGTGAGAGGTGAGCCGTCCTCAGGAAAGGAGCTTATCAAGGCATCAAGCTCATTGATGAACTCTCCGAGGGAACCTGGAGGGCGATAAATGATAAGGATGTTAAGCTTGAAAGGGCTGGTAACTGTGACAGCATGGAATTCAAAGGAGGCGATAGACAGATGGGTAAGGGGAGAAAGAGAGAATGACCACTTGGGAGAGATGAGGATCCCGGTGCCACCACCCCGCTGACCAGAAGCTCTCGGGGTGTGCGAGAACACGTGGGCAGACGAAGAGAGAGCAGTAGGAGTAGCAGTGTTGTCTGTGGTGATCCATGTTTCCGTCAGTGCCAAGAAGTCGAGGGACTGGAGGGAGACATAGGCGGAGATGAACTCTGCCTTGTTGGCCGCAGATCGGCAGTTCCAGAGGCTACCGGAGACCTGGAACTCCACGTGGGTCGTGCGCGCTGGGACCACCAGATTAGGGTGGCCGCGGCCACGCGGTGTGGAGCGTTTGTATGGTCTGTGCAGAGAGGAGAGAACAGGGATAGACAGACACATAGTTGACAGGCTACACAAGAGGCTACGCTAATGCAAAGGAGATTGGAATGACAAGTGGACTACACGTCACGAGTGTTCAGAGAGTTAAGCTTACGTAGCAAGAATCTTATTGACTAAAATGATTAAAATGATACAGTACTGCTGAAGTAGGCTAGCTGGCAGAGGCTGCGTTGTTGACTAAGTAGGCTAGTTGGCATTGGCTGCGTTGTTGACACTACACTAATCAAGTCGTTCCGTTGAGTGTAATAGTTTCTACTGTGCTGCTATTCGGGGCTAGCTGGCTAGCTAGCAGTGTTATCCCCAGGATATCCTGGGCAGAAGAGACGCACTGGAGGCCAGGAGCGCTGAGCTGGCACCATCCGTCCTGGCTGGATGCCCACTCTAGCCCAGCCAATGTGGGGAGCTGGAATATAGCGCACCGGGCTGTGACTGCGCACTGGAGACATGGTGCGCATCACCGCATAACACGGTGTCCGACCGGTCACAAGCTCCCCATGGTAAGCACGGAGAGTTGGCTCAGGTCTAATCCCTGACTCCGCCAATTTCCCTGTGTGCCCCCCCAAAACAATTTTTTAGAACTGCCTCTTGGGCTTCCGTGCTAGCCGTGACCCCTTGTATAGTTGCTTCCTCCTTGCTGCCTCCGTCTGCTCCCATAGGGGTTGATCCCTCTCCGCCAGGATGTCCTCCCACGTCCATTCCTCCTGACCACACTGCTTGGTCTTCTTGTGGTGGGGAGTTCTGTGACGACTCTCATGGGTTGAAGAAGGAGACCAGGGTGCAGCATTGTAGGTGTTCATGATTTTTTAATAAACTGAACACCGCAAGAAAACAAAGAAATAGAAAACATAGATTCTCCCACACGAGTCACACCCTGACCGAACCAAACATAGAGAATAAATAAGGATCTCTAAAGGTCAGGGCGTGACAATACTGGATGATTTGAAAAGTCCTAGTCAATCAATCTATAATGTAATAATTATTTTTGTCAAACATGTTTAACTTTCATGTACACTCTGTAGAAGCTATGAGAATTGAAAGGTTCATTCGTTTTTTGAAGCATCACAGCACAGTTTAAAAATATATGGCAAATAGAAATCCAAAATGGATGGTGTTAAAGGCACAGTCAATTTAGTGTATGTAAACTTCTGACCCACTGGAATTGTGATACAGTGAATTATAAGTGAAGTAATCTGTCAGTAGACAATTGTTGGAAAAATGACTTGTGCCGTGCACAAAGTAGATGTCCTAACCGACTTGCCAAAACAATAGTTTGTTAATTAGAGCTACTAGTTCCCCTTTGGGAACTCACCCCACCCCCCCTGAGCTGTAATGTGGCGCAGGGAACGCAAGAAATAATCCTAAAAATATTTAACCTCCACAGAATCGCTTGAAAAATGGCTCAAATGAAAGATAAAGAAGTTATTTATCTACCCAGCAAGTCAGATTTCTAAAATGTTTTACGGCGAAAACATAGCACATATTTATGTCCAACCACCACTGCATACATACCTCATTAGCTTAGCCAAGTAGGAAAAAATATGCAATCAACAAACGCAGGATTCAAAGAAAAATCATTTCACTAACCTTTTGAAATCTTCATCAGATGACAGTAATATAACATGTTACACAGTACATTCATTTTTTTTTCAATAATATGCAATATATATCCATAAATCTCTGTTTACAATTATGCATCGTTCAAAAAATGCTACTGCAATGTCAGGAGAAATAAATAGCTCCGGCAGATAACGTCAGCTAACAAGGAATACACATCATAAACTTGGACTAAATATGCATGTTTTACATATGTATGGCAAGATAAACTTCTTCTAAATGCAATTGCTATGTTACAATTATTTTTAACGTTACATTTGGCGTTCACTAGGCTATAATAGAGAGTCGGCGCTCTCATTTAGCATACTGACTCCTCTATCATGGAGTCAACAGAAACCCAAAATGAAGACGTAAATATTCCCTTACCATGGCTGTTCTTGCTTCAGAAGACGTGGAAGGGTTAAAACTCACCAAGTTAGCGTTCAGTTTTCAAGTCTGTGTCTTTCCGTTCTCAAACTAGACACTTTTCGGTCGAAATGTATGCAAATTTCAAGTGGATGCGCACCAAAACGTCGAAAGTATACATTATATTTCGAGTAAACTTGTCAAACTATGTTTATAATTAAGCCTTAGCATGTTATAAAGGTCTACAGCAATCGTGAGGGCGAACAGATAAGCACACGTTGTTCAGTCCGTCCTGAGAGAAAGAGAGAGAAATTTCCCAGCTCCCATTGGTGAAACTTTTTTTTTGCGTCACCGGGACGTTTGGGCACGCTGAACGTCTCATGAGCGCGCGATTCTCACAGTTACACGCCTCATCGAAACAGGCTTCACGCTGAAGACGTAGAAACTGTTTCCATGGTTATAGCTGTTTGGGAAGTGTGTATACGATGACGTCAAAGTGATGGCAACTTTTCCCATTACAAGAGAGACTTTGGGAGAATGCATGCCCTGAGACTTCTGCTTTAGCTAGAGACAAAATTTAAACGGTTTTATAAGCTTTAGAGTGTTTTCTATTCGATAATATTTTTTATATGCATATATTAGCAACTTTTGACAAAAATTTATCATGGTTTATATGGGTGCCGAATTCCTCCAGAAGGGGCAGTATTCAGGCCTAGCCCTAAGAGAAATTTGTGGAGTGGTTTAAAAACTATTTTTAATGTCTCCAACCAATGTGTATATAAACTTCTGACTTCAACTGTATGTATTTGTATATATGTATGAATGTTTATGTATACATATATAGATACAGTATATCACAAAAGTAAATATTTGAGTATATCTTTTCATGTGACAACACTGAAGAAATTACACTTTGCTACAATGTAAAGTAATGAGTATACAGCTTGTATAACAGTGTAAATTTGATGTCTCCTCAGAATAACTCAACACACAGCCATTAATGTCTAAACTGCTGGCAACAATAGTGAGTACACCCCTAAATGTCCAAATTGGGCCCAAAGTGTCAATATGGTGTGGCCACCATCATTTTCCAGCACTGCCTTAACCCTCTTGGGCATGGAGTTCACCAGAGCTTCACAGGTTGCCACTGGAGTCCTCTTCCACTCCTCCATGACGACATCACAGAGCTGGTGGATGTTAGAGACCTTGAACTCCTCCACCTTCCATTTGAGGATGCCCCACAGATGCTCAATAGGGTTTAGGTCCGGAAACATGCTTGGCCAGTCCATCACCTTTACCCTCAGCTACTTTAGCAAGGCAGTAGTCGTCTTGGAGATGTGTTTGGGGTCGTTATCATGTTGGAATACTGCTCTGCGGTCCAGTCTCCGAAGGGAGGGGATCATGTTCTGCTTCAGTATGTCACAGTACATGTTGGCATTCATGGTTCCCTCAATGAACTGTAGCTCCCCAGTGCCGGCAGCACTCATGCAGCCCCAGACCATTACACTCCCACCACCGTGCTTGACTGTAGGCAAGACACACTTGTCTTTGTACTCCTCACCTGGTTGCCGCCACACACGCTTGACACCATCTGAACCAAATAAGTTTATCTTGGTCTCATCAAACCACAGGACATGGTTCCAGTAATCCATGTCCTTAGTCTGCTTGTCTTCAGCAAACTGTTTGCGGGCTTTCTTGTGCATCATCTTTAGAAGAGGCTTCCTTCTGGGATGACAGCCATGCAGACCAATTTGATGCAGTGTACGGCGTATGGTCTGAGCACTGACAGGCTGACCCCCACACCTTCAACCTCTACAGCAATGCTAGCAGCACACATACGTCTATTTCCCAAAGACAACCTCTGGATATGACGCTGAACACGTGCATTCAACTTCTTTGGTCAACCATGGCGAGGCCTGTTCTGAGTGGAACCTGTCCAGTTAAACCGCTGTATGGTCTTGGCCACCGTGCTGCAGCTCAGTTTCAGGGTCTTGGCAATCTTCTTATAGCCCAGGCCATCTTTATGTAGAGCAACAATAATTTTTTTCAGAGCCTCAGAGAGTTCTTTGCCATGAGGTGCCATGTTGAACTTCCAGTGACCAGTCAGCATGAGGGAGTGTGAGAGCGATGACACCAAATTTAACACACCTGCTCCCCATTCACACCTGAGACCTTGTAACACTAACGAGTCACATAACACCGGGGAGGGAAAATGGCTAATTGGGCCCAATTTAGACATTAATGGCTGTGTGTTGAGTTATTTTGAGGGGACAGCACATTTACACTGTTATACAAGCTGTACACTCATTGATTTACATTGTAGCAAAGTGTAATTTCTTCAGTGTTGTCACATGAAAAGATATACTCAAATATTTACAAAAATCTGAGGGGTGTACTCACTTTTGTGATATACTGTATATGGGTATGTATGTGTGTGTAAGTATATATGTGGATATATATATTTACCCCAAAAACATATGGGGGATTGGAAATGATGCAGACAATTACATTGATGGAAGCAACAATCTTTCCTCAATATTAAAGCTGATCCACCCTTAAAAAAAGGTCCCTGGTCTATATGGTGTGTGCATTGATCAGTTTAGTGAAGTATAGAATGGGAGAGTTCCGTAAATAAGCAGCCTGTGCGTGTCATGGGAGTGTTCCATTTGTGGCTGTTGCCGGTTGCCTGTCCAGTTGTCTGCTGTCTAGTTGGGGGGAGCCAGTCTGTAAACAGAGTTCTGCAGGGATTTAGCAAATGTCATGCAGATCAGCTCCCATTTGCTCTCCAAGGATATGATTCCGAGGGATTCCCCGGTAGCTGGTGTACAACCTGTCCCAACCTGTCAGGGTTTCAGTGTACAACCTGTCAGGGTTTGAGTGATTATCAAAAATATGCCATTTGTACATAATCCCACATGCTGACATCCACATAGGCTACTGAAATTAACAAAAATGTATATTTATAAACATAATATGAGACAGGGCTTCGAGTATAATTGTTTTTTATAAGCATTTCTCACAAACTGTGGCCCAAAGCCCGGCAGAAGGCGATATCAAGTCGTTTGTAAAATTAAACCATCAACACCAGATCAATATCCCCACCTGCCAGCCTTTGGTATACACCAACTGCTTCGCACACGGTCTAGATCAGCTGTAGACGTATTTGTTTGCAATCGTTACAATTTGGATAAATGTATCCAATAGCCTCATGTCGTAGGTAATAAACAGAATAATGGAGGCAAAACGTAGTTTCGATTATTTTATTTTTGAGAAGTCACAAGGTGGTACAAGCTCAGAGGAGAACCTACTGTCTTTATTCTTAATGCAAAAACAAATATATAAAAAAATATATGGAAACCTGAATAAGCAGTTTATTTTTCCTAGTCAAAATTTAAATTCACAATGCCAACAACACCAACTATGAGTGGTGAAAAATGAAGGAACAATAAATGCTGAAACGGCCGCGTAGGACCAAGGTTAAAGCGCTGGGGGTCAAGAGTCAGTTGAAAAATGGCTGAAAGTGGTGCAGGAAGGATCATTTCTGGAGCCAAAGAATGTGAATAATAGTAATTGCTGCAGTGAAATATGACGAGAAATCACCATCAGAAAGTAAAAAACAAACGAGAAGAGAGACGGAAGTGGAGGAGGTGGTGGGATGGAGGGGATGGAGACATCAGGGGAGGGAGGAGACAGTTGGAGAGATGAGAAAGAAGTGAACAAATTAAATTGCACCTCCGATGGGTATTAATGTTTCAGATTGTGTAATAGTTGGGAGAAAATGTGAGGATTTAAGGGTTATGGTGTTGAGATGTGTGAGGAAGGAGGGGTGATGAGGAATGCTGAAGTGATGGCAATCAGAACTGAAGGAACTTGTTTGGATTTATTTTTTTTATTTTTTTTATTTCACCTTTATTTAACCAGGTAGGCTAGTTGAGAACAAGTTCTCATTTGCAACTGCGACCTGGCCAAGATAAAGCATAGCAGTGTGAACAGACAACACAGAGTTACACATGGAGTAAACAATTAACAAGTCAATAACACAGTAGAAAAAAGGGGAGTCTATATACAATGTGTGCAAAAGGCATGAGGAGGTAGGCAAATAATTACAATTTTGCAGATTAACACTGGAGTGATAAATGATCAGATGGTCATGTACAGGTAGATATATTGGTTTGCAAAAGAGCAGAAAAGTAAATAAATAAAAACAGTATGGGGATGAGGTAGGTGAAAATGGGTGGGCTATTTACCAATAGACTATGTACAGCTGCAGCAATCGGTTAGCTGCTCAGATAGCTGATGTTTGAAGTTGGTGAGGGAGATAAAAGTCTCCAACTTCAGCGATATCCTGGGTCTCTCTGTTTCAGAAGGAATGCAGCCCGTCTGCCCGCTTTCAACCGGCTGGGGGGATCCTGAAAGTGGGAGCAGGAAACAGAGGTATGAAAAGCTAAATAAGTCTGTTGAGGATGCAGGCAGAAGACCACATTGGTTATGACAAAAGTGTGAGAACACCAGCTAAAACACAATGGTGAAGATATGATAGGAGCGGATAGAGAGGGGGGGAGGGGGCTGGGGTTCAAGATTGTTGCCTGGAAAGGTGTTTTTAGAAGTTAAGAACGATACTCGAGGCAAGAAAGGCAATAAACGTGTTTTGACAATAGAAGTGGTTTAACATTGTCTTACACTATTGATTGAATGAACCAATTCACTTGTTGAAATCGGTTCATGTTTTGCTGAGGCTTATTGTACCGTTAACTTCTTGAGTGTAGGGGGCAGGATTTTTGTTTTTGGCAAAAAAACGTACCCATTTGAAACTGCCTATTTCTCAGGCCCAGAAACTAGAATATGCATATAATTGTCAGATTGGGATAGAAAACTCTAAAGTTTCCAAAATTGTCAAAATATTGTCTGTGAGTATAACAGAACTGATATTGCAGGTGAAAACCTGAGGAAAATCAAACCAGGTAGTGCTGTTTTTCCTGAAAGCTCTCTGTTCCATTGGATGCCTTGCCTCAATTTAAATGGATATCAACCAGATTCATATTCCTATGGCTTCCTCAAGGTGTCAACAGTCTTTAGACATAGTTTCAGGATTTTATTTTAAAAAATTAGCGAGAAAGATAATATCGCGTCAGTGGATAGCTGGGTGTTCACAGAGTTTTGCTTGCGCAACAGAGTGGGGCAGCTATTATGTCCCTCTCCTATGAAAAAGTGACAGTCCCGGGTTGATATATTATCGATTATATATTTTAAAAACAACCTGAGGATTGATTATAAAAAATGTTTGACATGTTTCTGTGGACATTACGGATACTATTTGGAATTTTTGTCTGCGATGTCGTGACCGCTCGAGCCTATGGATTTCTGAACATAACGCGCCAAACAAATGAAGGTATTTTGGATATAAAAAATCATCTTTAATGAACAAAAGGAACATTTATTGTGAAACTGGGAGTCTTGTGAGTGCAAAAATCTGAAGATCATCAAAGGTAAGTGATTTAAGAAGTTAAGAACGTTTTAAGTAAAAAAAAAAAAAAATAAAAGTAACATAATTCAACAGCAGCAGTAAAATAACAATAGCAAGGCTATATACAGGGGGTACCAGCACAGAGTCAATGTGTGGGGGCACCGGTTAGTCGAGGTAATTGAGGTAATATGTACATGTAGTTAGAGTTAAAGTGACCATGCATAAATAATAAACAGAGAGGGGTCAGGGTTTCCCTTTGATTAGCTGTTCAGGAGTCTTATGGCTTGGGGGTAGAAGCTATTAAGAAACCTTTTGGACCTAGACTTGGAGCTCCGGTACAGCTTGCCATGCGGTAGCAGAGAGAACCGTCTGTGACTAGGGTGGCTGGAGTCTTTGACAATTTTTTTCCTCTGACACCGCCTGGTACAGAGGTCCAGGACGGCGGGAAGCTTAGCACCAGTGATGTACTGGGCCGTACACTTTGTAGTGCTTTGTGGTCGGAGGCAGAGCAGTTGCCATACCAGGCAGTGATTCAACCAGTCAGGATGCTCTCGATGGTGCAGCTGTAGAAGCTTTTGAGGATCTGAGGACCCATGCCAAATCTTTTCAGTCTCCTGAGGGGGAATAGGCTTTGTCGTGCCCTCTTCACAACTGTCTTGGTGTGTTTGTACCATAATAGTTTGTTGGTGATGTGGACACCATGGAACTTGAAGCTCTCTTCCTGCTCCAATGCAGCCCCGTTGATGAGTCCACAATTATCTCCTTTGTCTTGATCACATTGAGGGAGAGGCTGTTGTCCTGGCACCACACGGCCAGGTCTCTGACCTCCTCCCTATAGGCTGTCTCGTCATTGTTGGTGATCAGGCCTACCATTGTTGTATCATCGGCAAACTTGATGATGGTGTTGGAGTCATGCCTGGCCATGCAGTCATGAGTGGACAGGGAGTGCAGGAGGGGACTGAGCACTCACCCCTGAGGGACCCCCGTGTTGAGGATCAGCGTGGAGGATGTGTAGTTACCTACCCTTACCACCTGGGAGCAGCCCGTCAGGAAGTCCAGGATCCAGTTGCAGAGGGAGGTGTTTAGTTCCCAGGGTCCTTCGCTTAGTCAGTAGGTTTGAGGGAACTATGGTGTTGAATGTTGAGCTATAGTCAATGAATAGCATTCTCACATAGGTGTTCATTTTGTCCAAGTAGAGATTGCATCATCTGTGGATCTGTTGGGGCAGTATGCAAATTGGAGTGGTTCTAGGTTTTCTGGGATAATGGTGTGAGCCATGACCACAAATTCACATTACGTTGTCACACGTCATCAGAGTGCGCAGCTGAACATTGTATGCTGGAAAACACTCGATTTGTTATTTTTGATTGAAACAAAACTGATATTCATTAAATACGAATACAGAACTTGTTTTTGCGTGGATTCCGCGACGCGGTTAGCTTTTTTTAACAACACGGACCGTTATTCCTTGTCCTGGAATCCCACTTAACAGATAGTGTCTCTGTCAAGCAGGCTTAAACCTAAGCTGCTAGCCATCAAGCTAATGAAGTTGGTACCAGATGAGTTTTGCAATGGAGCCCTCTTTGTCTGGAGAAATAAATTAACGGTTCCAGTGCTGTAGGAGCTGTATCTATTACGCACTGTTTCGGGACAAACCGGACCACTCGGAGTTCCAATGCGGCAATTGATTACCTGCTGAGGATTCTAGGCTTGAAGTGGCTTCATTGATCATGCTGGGCTCCAGCCTACGTACAAAACTGGGGGAAATGCAGATTCACATTTGCTACCCCGGTGGCTGGACGGCGTTCGTGCTTGTTGGATGCATCTCCACCTTGTCGTTATCCAACTGGCCGATGTTGCCCGGAGCTCCCCCATCTGATAGTGGAGTAGAAGGAGCTCTGCAAGAGGAGCAAGACAATCAACAATGGTCCCGTGTCCTGAGCCATGGAAGCCGAAGACAGCGACCTCCTGCAAACCAGTCTACACTCCCAACGAGATGCCCAGAGATGATACAAATAGCGAACAGTTTCACCATCCGGGAGCCTGAGCCTTCACATTTGTTGCTGGGGGTGCCTGTGTCTGCGACCGCAGTGCCTACTACTACGAAGTCGACGTCGACAACCTTCCGTCCCTGCTCTTGATCGAGTAGGGCTTCTCCATATGTCGGGGGCCTGCCACAGGGAAAATGAGCAACAGGTTCAAGTTATCCTGCCTATTGCCCATCCATAAAGGGTTCTCCGAATCCTGATAAGCATGTGATTGGGCGGATTTCCTCGTCCTTCTCGCCAGCCAAGAGTCTGAGCAGCTCCATGGTAAGAAATGTGACCATTCCTGGTGCAAAAACAATGTCTTATCCCAGAGCTTGAGTAAATGACATTACTAAGCTGCTCCCGAATGTACTACGCCAGGACATGGAAGTCAATCCTATCGTAGTCCATGTGGGTTTTAATGACATTATGAAGGGCCGTTCTCAATAGTTGAAACTGGATTTTAAAGAGTAGATTGACTATCTGCTAAACACTAACATAAGACCCATCATAACTGGCCCTCTGCCATCTCTGAATCGTGGCATTGAACTCTTTAGCAGGATTCTTTCTCATCACAACTGGCTATGTGATTATTGCAGCTCAATGGGTGTTACTTTTGCTGACAATTTCGATACCTTTTGGAAACAAAACACATTTTGAGGTGGATGGAATCCATCCAAATCATTTGAGATCCTGGATCCTTTCACAGCACTATTAGGCTGCGTTGAGACAGTGACTTATCAAGACTCAAGCCCAGCTCAGCTAATCCCTTCCATTGTGACACAGAGTTGTAATAATGCTTCAGCAATTGTACATTACACCAGGGGATTCAGTAGACACAATATAAGTAACCTAATTGATGTCCCTTTAACTGCCCTGAATGCCTCTACTGATCCTACAGCTATTGTATGCAGTAATTCTGTGCCTATGAACCAGATTTAAGCTGTTAGCACTAAGCCGGTGTGCCCGAGTAGGAAATCCACTGTGAGAAACTCACCCTGCACTAACATAAAGAACATGAGCACATCTACTACCGCTAAGCTTCCCAGTAAAGCAATGAATGCAAGTAAGCATCCCAAAAGAAAAATGCTCAAAATAGAGCACGTTAATATAATTTATGTAGCTTAAGGATTAAGGTTCATGAAATCAATAATTTGCTAGCAACAGATGTCATTCATATTCTGACTATCTTTGAAAATCACTTAGATAATGCCTTTAACGATACACTGGTAGCAATACAAGGTTATGGAATTTACAGAACATTTAGAAATGCCAATGGTGGAGGTGTTGCTGTTTATATTCAGAACCACATTTCTGTAAAGATTAGAGAGAATTTGATGTAGTAATATGGCTACAGGTTCATCTGCCTCCATAAATCCCATTCTGGTGGGAAGCTGCTATAGACCACCATGTGACCACCATGATACAATCAGTATCTGGATAACATGTGTGAAATGCTTGATAATGTATGTGATATCAACAGAGAGGTATATTTTTGGGGTGATTTAAATATTGACTGGCTTTCATCAAGCTGCACACTCAAGAAGGAGCTCCAAACTTTAACCAGTGCCTGCAACCTATCAGGGTAGTTACAAACAGCACAGGAATGAAATCATCAACATGCATTGATCACATCTTTACTAATGCTGCAGAAATTAGCTTGAAACCAGTATCCAGATCCATCTGATGTAGTGATCACAATATAGTAGCCATATCTAGGAAAACCAAAGTAAAAAATGCTGGGCCTAAGATAGCGTAGTCATACAATAAGTTTTGTAGTGATTCCTATGTTAATGATGTAAAGAATATATGTTGGTCCATGGTGTGTAATGAGGAGCAAACAGACACTGCACTTGACACATTTATGAAATTGCTTATTCCAGTTGCTAATAAGCATGCACTCATTAAGAAAATGACTGTAAACACTGCTAACTCCCTGTGAATTGATGAGGAATAGAAAAATTGTATGGTTGAGAGGGATGAGGCAAAAATATTGGGACATAAGTCTGGCTGCACAACCGATTGGCAAACATATTGTAAATTGAGAAATCATGTGACTAAACTGAATAAAAAGAAGAAAAAACTACACAATGAAATAAAGATTGATAGTAAATAGCTTTGGAGCACCTTAAATTAAATTCTGGGGAAAAAGGCTAACTCAGCTCCATCCTTCATCACGGGGCAGCAGCGTAGCCTAGTGGTTAGAGCATTGGACTAGTAACTGGTTGCAAGTTCAAATCCCTGAGCTGAAAAGGTACAAATCTGTTGTTCTACCCCTGAACAAGGCAGCTATCCCACTGTTCCTAGGTCGTCATTAAAAGTAAGAATTTGTTCTTAACTGACTTGCCTAGTAAAATACATTTAAAAAATTAATTGAAAGAGACGTTGTCTAGAGAATTAAGGAATATCTACGTAATTTTTAACAAAGTAGGCTAAGAAGCTAAATACTTTAATGATTTTGTCATTGTCAAAATTAGGCATAAATCCCGTTTTCCCCAAAGGTGTCTGCAGCATTGTGACGTATTTGTAGGCATATCATTGGAAGATTGACCATAAGAGACTACATTTACCAGGTGGTCGCTTGGTGTCCTCCGTCGCAATTATTGCGTAATCTCCAGCTGCAGTATTTTTCCGTTTTCTTCTGATGAGAAGCCAGCTGCCACCACTGATAGATTATCGAATAGATATGTGAAAAACACCTTGAGGATTGATTCTAAACAACGTTTGCCATGTTTCTGTCGATATTATGGAGCTAATTTTGAGTGACTGCATTTTTGTAAGTGACTGCATTTTCGTTTTTTTTTCTTAGCCAAACGTGATGAACAAAACGGAGCTATTTCTCTTACACAAATAATATTTTTGGAAAAAATGAACATTGTGTTTCAATATATTTATTTCATTTCATTTGCGATTTTCTTGAATAGGAAACGTTGCGTCATGGTAATGAGCTTGAGGCTATGATTACGCTCCCGGATACGGGATTGCTCGACGCTAGAGGTTAGTTGTTTATGGTTCATTGAACAAGCATGGGAAACCATTTTTAAACCCTTTACAATGAATATATGTGAAGTTGTTTGGATTTTTACTAATTATCTTTGAAAGACAGGGTCCTGAAAAAGGGACATTTCTTTTTTTGCTGAGTTTATGTACTGCTACTTAGGGTTGCACTATCAGTAGTTAGCTAGCTTGCATTAGCGATCTTTAGCTAGCTAGCTATTAGCTGTATACAAGGGGATTGTTTGAAAGAGAAACACATCTACTACTATGAGAGATAGTACTCCCTTATTTCTGCTGAACATCACCTGTTATAAAATGACAACAATGCCTTGCTAGCTGACTAACTTTTCCACTGAAAAAGCACTATTCCTGAAGCATTCTGCCCTGTTCTGAAATAACACCAAGGGTGTAATGTCATGCTCAGTGTTGCCAGGTCCAGGTACAATTTCTAGCCAAATGACCTCTGAAAACCTGCACACAAGGCCTGAAAACTAGCCCACAAAAAATGTTTGCAGCAAGAGAGGAGTTGCCACATTTATCTATGAGACCCATTTTCCATAACGTTGTCTAGAGAATTAAGGAATATCTACGTAATTTTTAACAAAGTAGGCTAAGAAGCTAAATGTGCTTTTCCATCAAAGTAATAATTATTTAAAGTTCAATACTATGTCACAAGACAAAAAATAAATTGCCCTTAAACTCTCCATCAAAGAATGTCAATTTAACTTGTTTTGACTTTTGACAGTGCCCTGCGGCGATTTTCAACCTCTTTGGCATTTTTCCTATTTTGTTGCCTTACAACCTGGAATTAAAACAGATTTCTTGGGGTTTGTATAATTTGATTTACACAACATGCCTACCACTTTGAAGATGCAAAATATTTTTTATTATGAAACAAGCAAAAAATAAGACAACAAACCAGAAAACCTGAGCGTGCTTAACTATTCACCCCCCCCGAAGTCAATACTTTGTAGAGCCACCTTTTGGAGAATTTAAGGCTCAAGTCTCTTGTCATATCTGTCCATAAGCTTGGCACATTTAACCACTGGGGGTCTTGCCCATTCTTCAAGGCAAAACTGCTCCAGTTCCTTTAAGTTGAATGGGTTCCTGTTGGTGTACAGCAGTCTGGGCTTTGACTAGGCTATTCCAAGACATTTACATTTTTCCCCTTAAATTACAGGTTGTAATGCAACAAAATAGGAAAAACGTCCAAGGAACTCTATGATTAAACAATATGGTCCTAGGTGATGCGGTATATGACCAATATACCATGGTTAATGGCTGTTCTTTGGACATAGCCCTTAGTTGTGGTGTAATGGCCATATACAACAAAACCCTGAGGAGCCTTATTGCTATTACAAACTGGTTAACAATGAAATTAGAATAGTAAAATTACATATTTTTTTTATTCCCATTGTACACAGTCTGATATACCATGGCTTTAAACCAATCAGCATTCAGAGCTCAAACCACTCAGTTTATAATTGTAATTATAAACATGGTGGGTGGAGCCCTGAATGCTGATTTTCTTACAGCCGTGGTATATCAGACCGTATAACACGAATATGACAAAACATTTATTTTTACTGCTCTAATTACGTTGGTAACCAGTTGATAATAGCAATAAGGCACCTCGTGGTTTGTGATATATGGCCAATATACCATGGCTAAGGGCTGTGTCCAGTCACTCTGTGTTGCGTCGTGATTTAGAACAGCCTTTTGCCGTGGTTTATCGGCCATATACCACAACTCCTCTGGCCTTATTGCTTAAATAAATGTGCATAACTATAGATAAATCCAACAAGAGAGATTGAGTGATGAAAGTTGGACAGAGGATCTCAATATCTGTGTAAAAAACACTTGGATGAACTTCAAAACATGAATGTTAGGTTGTTTTCAGATGCCAGATGTTAATTATGCTAGCGGAACCCCTCGACAACATTCCGCTGAAAAGGCAGCACGTGAAATTCAAAAATATTTTTGGGAAATATGTAACTTTCATACATTCACAAGTGAAATACATCAAATTAACTTCTTGTTAATCTACCCATCATGTCCGATTTCAAAAAGGCTTTACAGCAAAAGCACAACATATGATTGTTAGGTCAGAGCCTAGTCACAAAAACACATACATCCATTTTCCAGCCAAAGAGAGGAGTCACAAAAAGCAGAAATAGAGATAAAATGAATGACTAACCTTTGATGATCTTCATCAGATGGCACTCATAGGACTTCATGTTACACAATACATGTATATTTTGTTCAATAAAGTGTGTGTTTTGCTTCCAAAACATCCTGTGATTTTGCAGAGAGCCACATCAATTTATAGAAATAGTCATTGTAAACTTTAATATAAGATACAAGTGTTATTCACAGAATTAGAGATACTTCTCCTTAATTAATCAATGCAAATTATTAATCATACCTGGGTAGGCTATCTGTGAATTACACTTTAACCTCTTAAGTCGACCCGACACGCATGCGTCCCATCTAGCCATCTGGAAATGCAAATGCGCTACGCTAAATGCTAATAGCACTCGTTAAAACTCAAACGTTCATTAAAACACACATGCAGGGTACTGAATTAAAGCTACACTCGTTGTGAATCCAGCCAACAAGTCAGATTTTTTAAATGCTTTTCGGCGAAAGCATGAGAAGCTATTATCTGATAGCATGCAACACCCCGAAATACCTGAAAGGGACGTAAACAAAATAATTAGCATAGCTACACAAAAGGCAGAAATAAAATATAAAACATTCATTACCTTTGACGATCTTCTTTGTTGGCACTCCTAGATGTCCCATAAACATCACTATTGGGTCTTTTTTTTCGATTAAATCGGTCCATATATACCCTAAATATCGATCTATGAAGGGTGTGTGATCCAGGAAAAAACACTGTTTTAAAACGAAACGTCATTTTTTTAAATTAAAAAAGTCGACAATAAACTTTCACAAAACACTTCGAAATACTTTTGTAATCCAACTTTAGGTATTAGTAAACGTTAATAATCTATCAAATTGATCGCGGAGCGATGTGTATTCAATAGCTCCACGTCTTGAAATCATGTTCGGAAATTTCTCATCCAAAACATCCTGTCGGAGACCGGAAGGAATGGGCTCTCTCTCACTCGTTTGACCAAGAAACAAAGCCCAGGCAATTGACAAGACTGGCGACATCGTGTGGAAGCTGTAGGACTTGCAATCTCAGCCCCATGTAATTTGCTTTCCAATAGACAAAACATGCAAGTGGCGCATTGATATATTTTCCAGATTTTGGTGATCAGTTTTTCTTGCGCTTTTCGATGAAACACACGTTATGTTATAGTCACAGCCGTGATTTATAGTCACAGCCGTGACCAGTTTTAGAAACGTCAGAGTGTTTTCTATCCATACATACTAATCATATGCATATACTATATTCCTGGCATGAGTAGCAGGACGCTGAAATGTTGCGCGATTTTTAACAGAATGTTCGAAAAAGTAGGGGGTAGACTTAATTATTAATTAGCCTGAGAAGTTGCTTCATCCAGGTTAATATGAGAAGTTTAAAAGTGTCTCATTTGATTGGAAGAACATTAAGGTATGTTCAACAATTTAACTCTTTCAATTGAATGAGACGAATATCCATGCAATCTCCATTGATTGGATATCATAAGTGTAAACAGTAGATCAAATGTTGGGAACATTCATCACTATGGTACACTTCTCCCTAAGGCCGAAGCCATATGGGATTCCTGCTGGAGGCGGAACTGATTGATTGTGCTTTGCAAAAGCAGATTTTACTGATTGATCAAATTTTATGAATAATAAAACCTGTATAGGCAATCTGGGAATTAAACTTTAAATTATCCTGAGAGCTTTGCTCATATAGGTTACTATTGCAAAGTTTTAGATGTCTCATTTAATTGGAAGAACCTAGAACGGTATGTTCGAAAATTTAAATAAATTGAATGAGACGATGATACCCAAGCAATTGAGATTGCTGGATTATGTTAACGTGATCCCCATTTGGATTTCCCCTACTTCTTTTAAGAGATGTACTTGTGATTCTTCACCACCAGTGATGCAGAAATAAAACGGAAGTACAAAGGGCAGGACCTCCGTCGCGCAAGGCGGAGGAATTTAAACTGAACACAGGAAGTAAAAAATGTACCCCCTTTTGTTAGTTTAGCATCTCGTACATGCTAATCCTACTTTGTTCAGAAATCTCACTTCCCTGCACAAAATAGGGTCCTCTCACCATGGAAAGGGTGGGTTTACTACTGACGTCTCACATTAACCCATTCGGCATAGCGTTATGTTGACCGGAGCGACACGGTACATGAATACAGAATGCCTGTGATCTGCCCACACTTGCTTAGTGCGGTAGGCGGACAGAATACTTCGGCTCGGTCACCGAAAGGATATCTTCTCATTTGACCCTTACTGGCTCTATGCCCTTGCTCTAGAAGTTCACATTGACTGACAGAAATAGTACTAAATGTGGAATGTTTCACTCATTGCTCTGACGCTAACGACACACGACCGGAGGCAGTCTGTAAGCCTCTTCAAATGGGAATACACACACAACCAATTTGTATAGAAAGCAGTCTGTTTGTACAATTCTGTTTGCACAATTGAAATATAGAATTCCACAGAAAAGTCCAATTCTATTTTAGATTCCTCGCACGGGGGCGTCATATATGTCGTGTCTTTGGCATCATTGAACTGAAGATAATATTTATCAAATGACTCTCTGTAATTATTATTACGCGATTAAACTGATTAATCATGTTACTGTAATTACTAGGAAGTCGGGGCACCAAAGGAAAATATTCAGATTGCAAAGTTATAATTTTCCTAATACAACTTTTCAGATATTTTGATATCTGATCAATAGTCTTCTGATTAATGAATTCTTCCATACCTCACGTTAGTCTCATTCCAAACGTCGTAAATTGTTGGTTATCTGCACGAACCCAGTCTTCACTATGAGTCATCCATACATCAATTGTCTTAAATCATTTATTTACTAACTAATTAATTCACAGAAATGCATAAACAAAGAGTAGATAGTTACAAGGAAATGATAGCGGATGTGCCCTAGTGGGCTAAACCGGCATCGCGGCTTGGTGTACAAAAAGGGAAGTGGGGGTCAACTGAGATGACAGGACAAAGTTGATAATTATAACAATTGAAATGTTAACCCTTTGCACATGAACGCTCACTCATTCGGGAACAATTGCAATCAATATATATATTTACTCTCAGTGTGTCGTCGGGATCTCTGTTGAAAAGTTTGTCCACCCTCTCTTTCTCTCTGTCGTGGTTATAATGTATGGTCTGGAGTGACATTCATTCATGTTGTTATAGAATAGATGTTTCGGCGGTTGTCGGTCTTCCCATTCAATGATACCGAATTCCTAGCTGAAGACTAGTAATTAATATCAAAGACTTGTTCTTATTCTGTCGGTATCGATAGTCTTAAGAGTTTAACCACGTAGGATGGTTAAAAGATTCAGCAGTCTGGTCTCAAACCTTGGCCCTCTCTTTATTGAGGTAAGCTGGTCTGCAACCTTTGTCCTCTCGTAATTGAGAGAAACATGGTCTGGTGATAGAAAACCCGGGTAGGGGTTGTATTCGGAAGAGAAGAAAGTGCCTGTCCAAGGATGCCAGACCATAACTGTGCTCCTGGGTGGTCCTCTGATTCCCCAAAGGGAATTGGAGTTTCCTTCATTAAACAGTCCAAAATCACATTACACAATTTCACAAACAGTATCATCCTCATTCATTCATCTTATACAACAATTAGATATAAGCCTAATATCTGAGTCTATTATATAAACAGCATTATGGTAATGTGGCCGTATTGTCTCCCATGGGTTTCACAAAATTGTACCAAACGGACCAGTTCATAGCTAGATTCTTCAACGCTCCTTCATACCTTCTCCAGAACATAAATGTTGGTCGGTTCTCCAGTTCTGAGATGGAAGAAATTCCTTTGTTCTCTCTATGAAACTTTACTCTCTCTCTATACTGTGGCCATGAGGAGATAATCTCCTCCAATAATTTACGACCTCTCTCTGACCACAGCAGCCTGGGTGTAGGGGACAGGGGGGTAGGGGGATGGTGCATAGAAAAGGGCTGGCATAGAGGGAGGGGTAATCGCTGTACCCAAAGAGGGCAACGTCATGACAGCACTTTAGGCATGGACTTCATGGCATAAATCCATGTTTCCATTCACAACCAAGAGTGCACACTAGATAAGGTATTTATGACAAGTTACTGAACACAGGTTAAAAAACAACTACAAGACATGAAAGTTTAAATCTCACTTTAGTCCTAAGTCATTCTTTCATGGCACTTTAAGCATGACATTCATTGCATGAATGCATGTCCCTGCTTTCATTCACAATTGCACTCTTGAAGTGCTTTGAAGAACTATATGTAAGAAACGCTGAGTGTGACAAGTGACCTCACATACTGTCTCGTGGATATCTCTGTCACTTTCAACTCTTTCACTCCTGACTGTGCATCTTCAACCTTCTTAGTTTGACCTCGTGTTCTCCCCTGTTCTCTACTTTCCAGAAAGCTCTTTTCCAGAATAAATATTTTAATAAACATAAAAGTTAGTTTCTCTCTCGAGGTGTGATTATTTTTGTATGAGGTCGAAGAGAGCTTTTTAGGTCACACCGCAACAAATCCATGAGCGAGTCAGTGACATCCGCCTTTTTTCCGCTCTTCACCAAGCATCAGCACTGACCTGAAATGCAACAGTGTTGACTCATCTTGTGACCACCTTAGAACCTTTTCCGACCTGTCAACATCCTAACACGCATTCTGCCCTTTCCTCACAATGGATCGCGGTTGTTGTGAGTGAATTGGTGGAGTCACGCTCGGGTCAGGGCACAGCAGCAGGCTTTGGGGTATAATCTTGAGGTGGGATACTTTCTCTGGCTGGGCGGATATGGCACGAGCACAACTGATTACCATTCATTATTTAGAGCTAGAGGAAGCTGAGGCCGAGTCACTGGGGGGGGCTAACGCTGCACTATGACATACTGTAGCTAAGGATATTGCATTTGCCATCTGCATGGCAATGAGGACAAAAGGTATGAATGTGAACTGGTACAGACAATGCTCAGGAGTGTTGTTACTGATAAGGAAAACCTCAGGTTCAGAGTAATGGACTTTAAGCAGATATGAGGAAGTAGGTGAATTCTCTAGTGAGGAAGTATCCTGACCATAAAGTGACTGGGCATGGGGGTGTAGACAGTATATTAAAGAGTTCAATAGAATTATTAGTTGCAGAGTTATTAAATGACATTTTCCTATGTAATGTACAGGTAACTGCCAAAATAATGTAAACACTTGAGTAAATGAGGGATACAAAGTCTATTGAAAGCAGGTGCTTCCACACAGTTGTGGTTCATGAGTTTATTAAGCAATTAACATCCCATCATGCTTAGGGTCATGTATAAAATGCTCAGTTTCCCATTATTTTGACTATTATGGCTAGAAGAAGAGATCTCAGTGACACTGAAAGAGGGGTCTCAAAGGAGCATAAGAGGTTTAAAGAGAGAGAGAGAGAGAGTGTGTGTGTGTGTGTTTGGTTTTACTAAAACAAGGAACATTCGGACAATTGGGGACATTTTACCATTCCCCAAAAGTAAAAAGGCTATTTTAGGCTTATGGGTTAGATTTAAGGATAGGGTAAGAATTAGGGTTAGGGTTAGGATTAGGTTTAGGGGTTAGGAGTTAGGTTCAGGGTGAGGGGGTTGGGAATTCATTTTTTGGTCCCCACAGGGATAGTAAAACAAAGGTATGTACATTTGTGTCTCAGTCACCAGATCTCAACTCAACTGAACACTTATAGGAGATTCTGGAGTGGCGCCTGAGACAGCGTTTCCCCACCATCATCAACAACATGTCTCGTGGAACAATGGTGTCATATCACTCCAATAGAATTCCAGAATCTTTACCAAGGTGCAATGAAGTGTTTCTGGAAGCTCGTGATGGCCAAATGCCCTGCTAAGACACTTTATGCTAGTGTTTCCTTTAAATTACTTTTCACATCAAGATTGATTTAAACACCTGTCTATCTTAGACTGTTTTTCTGACCATTTACAGGATACCTTCACTGCTTCCAGTCATGCTGCTTTTAATTTGTGGATGGAGGAGTTCAAGGCTCCAATTCTCTTCACTATAAGCCTTGGGGGGGTGATGTGAAAAGGTGTGACTTCTAACCTGTCCCTTGGCAAAGTCAATAATCTACCTCCCTTTATTTGGATGCTGCTGAAGTATCTCTACGCCTCTCTAAAGTCTGCCACTCTTTCAAAACATTTGAGAAATCACACAAAAATTGAGTTACCCACAGTAAGTGAGGGAAATAAATGGTTTGTCCCTTTTTCCGTGTGCACTTTAGCATTTACAATAATTGTATGGAATCTTGCCAGGCTTTTCAAAGCCATGTCACAATGAATGAGGGGCCCCAAACAAACTTTTGATTTATACCTAGCCATAACTATGGTTGACTGATGGGCATCATACTCATAACTCCCCTCGCTGTCGGGTATAAAACACGTTGTGGAATGAATGGCACACAAATTCAATTGTTTAACTCCAACCAGGGTTGTTTATCAGGCTGGGATCTGGGGTTAAATATGACAATGCTCTTGTTTTCTAAAAAGGGGTGTTTGTTAGTGTACTATCAAACATATTCACTGACTTACATGCTGCTGCATTCCCCTCAAAGAGTATGTGTTTTGTTGTTTCCAGCAACTCTCCAAAGACATATAGAACTCTCAGAGAGAGTGGAAGTGAGAGGAAGCCATATATTCCACCTCTTCCATCCTTTATCCGTTTCCTCCTTCTCCCTCTTTACAAGTAGTTTCAGAGCCAATCATGTGGAAACGTATAACTCAAGCATGATGAGATGGGCTGAGTTGATCTGAATGAGGAAGTAAAGACAAAATAAGGAAAAAAGGGGAAAAATTTCCCAAAACTTCAGGAAGAGAAGGGTGAAAAAGTAACATTGTGCCTAATCTTCTTCATTGAAATGGATAATGTTGTTTTCCAGGCCAGGTTCACAGGAATCAGATAAGTCCGGCTGGCATTGAGGCTGTCTTCTTGTTCTCTCTTGACACATCCCTGTTACCTTCTCTCAGTCACCAGAATGCCCTCAGAACTCTGTCACAGAGTTCGCAAAATGCCATCCATAATATCAATGGATTTACGTCCTTGCAGCCCATGGCAGCTCTGTGGTAGGGGCAATTGGTAGGCAAATTAAAAACAACACACGCAACTAGCTAGCAACCACAGGCAACCAATCAGTATCCCTCACAACGGTTGTCAGAAAGTAGCCTTTCTTGTAGTATTTATGCCATTTATGTCAGAAAACCAGTGGTGTACTCAAGACTTCTAAGGCCACACACAGCATTACTTCTAGGCCAGATAGACTAACAATACATTGCATCATCAGGTCTGAGGCAACATGTACGGTACTGTCTGCATGCACTGGTCAGTGTGCAATTTGAACAAGTACACACTGGCCTGTACATCGAAATATGAATCCAAATTGGAAATGTGGTCTTTATGATCAGTCCAGTGAGGTAGAAACCCCCAAACAGACCTAGCATCACAACAATGAGGTAGAGGGTCGTACAAATCGAATGAAAACTTGTGCCGCACGAAAAAACAACAATCTATTAAGCATTCGCTCTCAAGAGGAAAATAGTTGTGCCTTTATCACTGACACGTGGCGGCTTGATGAGATTTTAACCTGATTAGTACAAACAAAACCGAGAGATGCGGATTCAAAAGGGAGCTGCTCTTGAGTCGCATTTGTGCTGTAAACCCGAATTATAAGCGGATAAAGCTGGTAATGAAAATCCAACCATTTACTGTTATGACAGAAAGTAAATTAGAGTGTGCTTCAGGATATGAGGGGAAAACCCAAGAGAATGTAAAAAAGGTATGAATTTAAATATTGTGAGAAAGAAACGAAATAAATGACCACTTAAATAATATAATGAGTGATTAAAGTATCAGACCCCAGGAAATGGGAGGGGAGAAGGACGTGCCCATTGAAATGACTAGAAACCTTATTTGGAGAGCAAAACTATGAGAGTATTTTTCACAGCAGTTTCACTGTAAAATGGAAGATGTAGATATTGTATATCAAGGGATCCTTTCAAATCGTTACAATGCCATGGACTAAAGCCTATCTGTTGATGCAAAGGACAATGTTGGCAAATCCTTCGTTTTGAGCCGAGTCCCGGATGACATCTGTTTATGAATAATCTAGATTGAGTGGCACTGATATGGAATATACTGTATGGGCCTTGACTTGAGGATAACACAGTATGATAAACCCAGATATTCTACAATACATGAGAATCGTTCTGAAAACCTATAACGTCAGATGTTTATATGACTATCAAAATCAGATCTCAGTTATAGCCCTTTTCTGAGACTCCAATAAAGTTCTATAGCACATCTGGGGCTTTTACACCTGCATTGCTTTCTGTTTGGGGTTTTAGGCTGGTTTCCTGTACAGCGCTTTGAGATATCAGCTGATGTAAGAAGGGCTATATAAATAGATTTGATTTGAGGTAATGTCCAAGTCCAAAGACATCAGGTAGGTAGGTCTATGGTAGAAAAATGACTAAATAATGTTAATCCATCAAACAGCTTTGATGAGTACTCTCTCATCTGTGTCTGTGGGACTGAGTTGGGCCTTGAGACGTTTACATTGGTGATGAAAACTGAAGACTACATTCCATAAACAGGATGCAGTGTGTGAGACCCAAGATAGAGATAGCTTGGAGGAGGAGAACAATCCCTCATTGTTTCTAATCGATCTTGCATCTGGGAAACCGGACTGGGGTAAAACAACACCCAGTGCAGATAACCACAAGATGAACCTAAGGTGGCTTATGAACCCCCCCCCCCCCCCCCCCAACGATCTGCATGGATGGGGTAGAACCAGCAATGTCTAAGAATTTTTAAATATACTATTTAAGAACTCTGCATTTGTCTGTAACACCCAGTGCAGATAACCACAAGATGAACCTATGGTGGCTTATGATTCCCCCACCGATCTGCATGGGAGGGGTAAGCTCTCGGTCCAACACTCAAGAGTGTGGGGTCGACAGTTTCATTATTGCAATAATGAATCGATATTAAATAAAGATGATCGTTTGAATAAATGACACAGTCTCTCTCACTTGATTAGAATATTCCACGACAGGTCCCCTTCTCTCCGCGACACAGGGCTTATTATAGGCACAGACCTGTGAAATATCAGCCAGCCTGGGAGTCAGCTTGCTCAGCAAAATGATGTAATTTGAAAGGATGTCACTCACCCCTGCACGACCCCACTGTGGCACATTGGGAATGGGGGATGGGGGGCAGGAAAGTATAAATTGCAAGGGAGAGATGGAAGGGATGTCCCAGATCAACCTTGCACTTTCTGTCTTTCTGTTTCTTGTCTTTCTCTCTGTATCGTGTCTTTGTCTCTCTCTCTGTGTCACTATGCCACTGTGTGACTGCAGAGGAATCCTCCTCCTCACTGGATGTTACCTTCAGAAGACATGCATGTCTAGTCAGCCAGAGCATTTGCTCAGAGTATATACCCTTCACCATGGCACTGATGCCTTCTGAGTTCCTCGTGCAGTAGCCACCGTTATCTCAGTCGACACAGCAGCCTATCTGATAGCAGCGTATTCAGTCATTGTTTAAAGGTTTTCTTTCCGTCTAGGACCATTTAATAAGGAGTGAACTGACACCCACTAATTCACAGCAGGAGAGTGTAACAATGGTTGAACTTTGAACTATGATACATTTCAATTGGGAAAGTATTCATAGAGATGTACAGTATGACATGAGAACATTGCCACTACAACAGAGACTCATGAATACAAATGCCTACACTTAATTCACAGTTACACAATTAATCTAACCTTCTCACCTGACAATACCACTTAACGATTCTCACAACATGAAATAATTACCAGACTCGATATCCATTGCATTCGACATCCACTTGTACGGTGCAATCCCATTTCAGATCATTATAATATTGCATAACGTTACTTTTGTTAAGATTAATTCCTGTCAGTTGTCATCATATGACTTCGCCATACTGCACATCATTAATACCACAATCAAGCGTCTAATGAGGGGATAGAGAGGGAAAAGGAGCGAGGAGAATGCTTGCATTATCAGTTGGCGGAAAAACTGCACTCGCGGCAAGGACGAGGCCAATTAGATGAAAACAATTAAGCTCAAACGCATCATGATCATTTGGTGTGAAAATGTGTGTTAATGAACTGGAGAACCGAGAGACTATGACCAGCAGAAACAACATTCCCTAGAAAATACGTTGATTAAAAAGATACATGGTTGCAACCTCAGTACAGAATACTGGTCCTGTTGAGTTGAAGTCAAGAATATTGTGTGAGAAGCAATTAAGTTTCCTAGAAGATATGTTTAATTGAAAAGGAAAAAGCTAAGAGTTACGTTTCCATCTAGCTATTGTATATTGAATGTGTTGTGTTTTCGCAGCCTCTGTATGTACGGTATGCTGGTTCCGTTGAGTTGTATTGGGGTCAGGGATATGATGTGTGAGGTTGGATACATGCAGACAGGCTCATCTCTAAGAGGTTTCAGCATCTGGCATCCAGGCATCTGCTCTGCTGCAGTAGCAGAGCCGAAGACATTACTTTTCTGAATTCCCTCCAGACTTCCGACTGAGCGATTAAGTGACAAGGTGCGTACAGTGAGTGTTTCTTCAGTAAGCATACTATAAATGCCCTTAGGAACTAGGATCTCCAGTAAGGGAGGTCATTTTTGGCTACCTACACAGAAGTAGAAAAGGGTACAAATTCCCCAAATAATCACATAATGTATATCAAAAACTTCTGTGTTTCTATACCTGTGTACCTAGTTGCTAAGACTGAATAATTAATGATCAATAAACTGCTCAACCGCCAAGTTAAGATACTCAGAAGACTTAGATGAAGGGAGGAGGCAGATCTGAATGACAGGAGATCAATTTTCATCATTAGGGTACACAGAAAAGTCTGCCTACATTTCGCTCATAACCCTAAGCATCCAATTGAGATATGGGATCGCTGCCTTTGAATATTATTCATAGGAATTACTGATCTGCTTCCATTGTTTAAGGTCAGGGCGTTCATTAAAATTGACAGGCTGACTTTCAGATACTTGAAGGCGTTGGCTGGAGTCTTGACCTTTATTGAAAAGTCAGCATCTGTCCTGCCATTTGGCCAACAGCATGGACGCCGTGGTATAAACAGATTCCAACGGTCTCTCCAGAGCTGTGATCTCAATTAACAAGTAATATTATGGACAGAGAGGAACAGAGAAAATCAAATGCAGAGACATTGCAAAGTTTATGGCTGCGATCATTTGTTGATTCATGGGTATGAACTATAACGTTCTGGAAGTTTATGACCAGTATTTAGATCGATCTCTCTCTAACTCTGTTTCTACTCGTTCTCTCTCTACATCCCTCACTCTCTCTCGGTCCCACCAGGTCTCATTTGAACAATGTCGAATATATTCATATGTGCCCTGGTTTCATTGAAATGGAATCCCAGCACTGTGGCAACCGTCACCGTGATGTATCAGAAACCCAGCCAAGCAGGGCAGGTCCCATACAACGGGTGGGTTACTGCTCTAACTGGCTTCTCACAGCGGAGGGACATGACTCGGCTGAACGAATGCCAGGGCACATCTCAGAGGCTTCGGGATGTCAATGTTCTTCTAACACCCAGGATTCACGTACTTAAATGCTGACAAAAACACCTGGCTTGTTTATCAGTTTGCCTGCCCTCTAACTCATTTTGAAGAGCTTCACTGTTGGATTGTGTATTTTGTTAGATTTTGAAATATATTTTTTCTAAGACAATTCATTTTGGATTATTTTTGGAGACTGACTCATAGTAGCAGACTTTTCTCTGCTCTATAACTACTTTAAAGGATCTTTGAGATTGAACAAGGACTGGATATCTATTTGGTAAGATTTTGTTTAATTTTTTTTCTGGGAAAGGGTGTCACTTTGATTTCCCAGCAAATGACTGATTTCCCAGCATCTCTCTCTCTCTCGACGACAGCAACCTTAAACCTCTTATGGATAGGGGAGACGCTGGCCAATTGCCAGGGGAAATGCAGAGCGCCAGATTCAAATAAAATGCTATAAAATTCAAACTTTCATTAAATCACACATGTAAGATACTCAATTAAAGCTACCCTTGTTGTGAATCCAGCCAACATGTCAGATTTTAAAAATGCTTTTCGGTGAAAGCATAAGAAGCTATTATCTGATAGCCTGCATCCATCTGCACCAGCAGTAAACAAAGGAGCTAGCGTAGCAGGCGCTACACAAAACGCTGAATTAAAATATAAAATATGCATTACCTTTGACGAGCTTCTTTTGTCGGCACTCCAATATGTCCCATAAACATCACAATTGGATCTTTTGTTCGATTAATTCCATCCATATATATCGAAAATGTCCATTTATAAAGCACGTTTGATCCAGAAAAAAACAGCTTACCAAAACACAACGTCACTACAAAATATTTCAAAAGTTGCCTATAAACTGTGCCAAAATATTTCAAACTACTTTTGTAATACAACGTCAGGTATTTTTAAACATTAATAATCAATCAAATTGTAGACGTGGCAATCTGTATTCAATACAGGAATGAAACCAAACCAGCACTGCTGTCCACGTCTTGCGCAACTCACAAATGTGTCCCCAGTTCCGAGTTGGCCTGCTTCCTCACTGCACAAAGGAATAACTTCAACCGTATTACAAAGACTGGCGACATCGTGTGGAAGCGGTAGGAACTGAAAATGGATTCATATTAACCTGTTGCTTCTACTCGGGACGCTTGCGTCCCAACTAGAGCTCTGGAAATGCAAATGCGCTACGCTAAATGCTAATAGTATTAGTTAAAACTCAAAAGTTCATTAAAATACACATGCAGGGTATCGAATTAAAGCTACACTCGTTGTGAATCCAGGCAACAAGTCAGATTTTTAAAATGCTTTTCGGCGAAAGCATGAGAAGCTATTATCTGATAGCATGTAACACCCCAAAAGACCCACAGGGGACGTAAACAAAATAATTAGCATTTCGGCGTTACACAAACCGCACAATAAAATAGAAAACATTCATTACCTTTCACCATCTTCTTTGTTGGCACTCCTAGATGTCCCATAAACACTATTTGGGTCTTTATTTCGATTAAATCGGTCCATATAAAGCCTAGATATCGTTATATGTAGACTGTGTGATAAACGAAAAAAACATCGTTTCAAAACGTAACGTCATTTTTTAAAATTCAAAAAGTCGACGATAAACTTTCACAAAACACTTCGAAATACGTTTGTAATGCAACTTTAGGTATTAGTAAACGTTAATAAGCGATAAAATTCATCAGGAGGCGATGTAAAGATCATTAGCTGTCCGTCTGGAAAAATGTCCGGCTAGAAACTCAACGAAAATATCCGGTCCTAGACCGGATTAGATACGGTGTCCTGTATGTGTTTGACCAAGAAAAAACTCGAAGGGAAATGACAAGACTCTAGACACCCTGTGGAAGCTGTAGGTCCTGCAACCTCAGTCAATTAATTGTGGTTCACCTTTATCAATGGGTTCAAGTAGCGCATGGATATATTTTCCCCATTTTCAGTGATCAGTTTTTCCTGTGCTTTTCGATGTAAATGCCGTTCTGGTAAAGCCACAGCAGTGATTTAACCAGTTTTTTAAACGTCTGAGTGTTTTCTATCCACACAGACTAAGCAAATGCATATACTATATTCCTGGCATGAGTAGCAGGGCGCTGAAATGTTGCGCGATTTTTAACAGAATGTTCAAAAAAGTAGAGGGTCGACTTAAGAGGTTAAGAGGTTTTAACTGACCCCCCCCCCCCCCCTCTCTCTCTCTCTCTCTCTCTCTACCACCACATCCCAAACAAAATCACTGAGTCCCTTTCTCCTCCCTCTCTCTCCTTCCCCCTCTCTCCTTCCCCCTCTTTCTTCCTTTTCGTCAGCCTGACTCACTCAGCAGGAGAGTGATCTACACACGTCACAGTCTAACTATCTGGGTCCTAGAAACACACGCAAGAGCCGCATCACGATAATCTCACAAATGTGTTGACACACCAAATTGCCTGAAAGGACCGCAACAAAAAAACATCAACAAAAATCATGAATAAAGACAACCTGTTCGGTACTATAATATCTTGATAGTGGTTATGGCTCATAGCTTCCCATTGACTCAAAGGATACTTTTCCTTTTTATCAGTGTATTTTTTTATGCACTTTGTTGTTATTCTGTGTTGTGTTTCTGTTAGTGTTCCTGGGAAAGTGTAAGTTGGACAGAGGTACATCCACGGTGCATCACTTTAAACATGCAGTCAGTTTACACAAGAGACTAGTCATTGTTCACCTGGGGCACCCTGCCCAATGCTCAGCAGGGCAATTCTGCTTTGCATGCAGCAGTCTTGTACAAAGCAGTGAGGAAGAGGGAAAGAGAAAAGGGGTATGTAGAGATAAAGATGGAGAGAGAGTAGAAAAGAGAAAGAAAATGGAAAGAGACTGCACTATTGTTCCTATGATGAATCTGAATATGTGTCAGGGGAGGGAGCGACAGAGAGGGAGACAGAGAGGGAGAGCTGAAGGAAGGCTACTGTCTTACCTCCACAAGGTGCTCTCTGTAACACTCCCCAGGTGAAAGTCATAAAGTTTGGTCAGAATCAGGATCACCTGGAAACAAAACAGACATAACATGTGTTATAAGTAAGTACGTAAGTATGTAATAAGCCATGAAACGACTCAAACCTATTAGATAACATAAATGTTTAAGAATACCACAGGTCATTATCTCAAAAGACAAGACAGACTGGGCAAATTAATCTATGTTCTCTCAGAAGAACACCAACCTACATATTCCATAAAAAACAATCAAAAGCAGCATAAACACCAATAACCGGGGTTTGTCTATACATTGGCATGTTGTGAATGTCCCTTCGGCTCTGTCTTTAACACCACACTTGTCAAGGGGCACTTTGCCAGCCTGTATGCCCACTTTTAACCCTCTCTTTCGCTCTTGATCGCTCAGTGCTGCCAGGCTTGGCCCCTGACAAGCATGTGATCCTGCAGTCCCTCTGTTCCCATTCGCTTTGGTCTGAGCGGTTTGTAGAGTGGAAAAGAGAGAGAGAGGAGGGAAGGGGGTCCTTGATAACCTACTGAACAGGTTGACGGGTGAATCACAGACCAAGATGGCCGACCCTGTCCTACAGACCCAGTGGTCAGCTTTGATATCAAAACAGAGGACCAAAGAACAGTATTTTTTTTAAACTCTTCTGAGGAGGAGTAGGAAGGATCGGACCAATGCGCAGCGTGGTAAGTGTCCATAATTTAATTTTAATTAAATATAAGTTAACACAGAAAACCAAATAAAAAGGGAATAAATGGAAACCGACACAGTCCCGTATGGAGCAAACACTGACACGGAAAATAATCACCCACAACCAACATGGGGAAAACAGGCTACCAAAGTATGATTCTCAATCAGAGACAACGATCGACAGCTGCCTCTGATTGAGAACCATACCAGGCCAAACACAGAAATACAACATAGAAAAAAGATCATAGACTACCCACCCCAACTCACACCCTGACCAAACTAACACAAAGACACAATAAAGGAACTAAGGTCAAAACGTGACAGATATACTGTACCTGAATCCCAAGTCAACACCTATAACTCCTCCTGGAGGACATTTTAAACTTGTAGAGTATTTGACGTCTAAAGAAAAGTATGATTTTTCTAATTTCCACTTTGAAATGTCAGAGTTGATGTAACATCACCCCTAAAAAAATCTGTAGTCACAAGCAGTAATGCAAAAATTCCACCCAGCCTATTAGAAGGCAAATTGCTGAAACATTTTTACAATTTTGCTTAAACCTATCCAGTTATCTTAGATCTACAGGAAAGTCTATTGGGTAGAAAGGACCAAGTGATTGATATGGGATTCAGCATATGCTCCTCTGAGTGGTTGTCAGACAAGATCGCTCTCCTCGTCCAGGGGGTGGCACCACACAGACAGGGAGCAGTCCCCTTCTATGACAGCATTAATTGAACATTCACATCGAATAACTGGGGCACCAGCTGAAATCCCAGAGAATACTTTTGTCTACATACTCATCTCATATGTATATACTGTACTCGATACCATCTACTGTATGCTGCTCTGTACCATCACTCATTCATATATCCTTATGTACATATTCTTTATCCCCTTACACTGTGTATAAGACAGTAGTTTTGGAATTGTTAGTTAGATTACTTGTTGGTTATCACTGCATTGTCGGAACTAGAAGCACAAGCATTTCGCTACACTCGCATTAACATCTGCTAACCATGTGTATGTGACAAATAAAATTTGATTTGATTTGATTTAGTGTTACGGCCCTCTAAAGAAGTGGACCAAAGTGCAGCGTCATGAGCGTACATTTTCCTTTTTATTTAAAATGTCGCCAACAAAACAACAAATGAAGGCACAAACGTGAGGCTTACAGGGCTATAGTGCCACTAACAAAGATAACTACCCACACTGAAAGGAGGGAAAAAGGGCTACCTAAGTATGATTCCCAATCAGAGACACCGATAGACAGCTGGTCCCTAATTGAGAACCATACCTGGCCAAAACATAGAAATAAAGAAACATAGAATGCCCACCCCACATCACACCCTGACCTAAACAAATAGAGAAATGAAATGGCTCTCTAAGGTCAGGGCGTGACAGGTAGGCTACTGATGCAACCAGGTCACATATGGCATCTATGGAGGAGACAAACAAAGAGTAGTACTGGGAAGACAACACTGTCTTTATATAAATGTCACAACAGCCAGATGGTCACAGCGCCATTGGCAATTGACATTACCAACTCTGGGTTGCGTCGTTAATTCCTAGGTTGACGCTGGAATTTGTAAGATGCAAAAACATGGAAAAGAATTACTCTGCGAAAAATGTAATTATTTACCATTCGTCACGACACAGATGACTTGAGTGTGCACAGGGAAGAGGTTTTACATAATAAATGCAGTTTTCACAGCAGTCGCTTTGTTTTCTAGTGCTGCAAACCAAATAAAATCTGGCTTTTTTATTTGCATACTTGTCTCTTTTTAGCGACCCCCTCTTTGCGCCAAGTGTATGCTTCCTTAAAGTGAATAGACAAGCCTGACTTGAGTCACTTCGCTGTAAGGTGATTTGCTAGCTGTCTCTCTTCGTCTTGCCTGACTACATTTAGAGATATATATCAAGAATATGGAACTCAGGAGGGAGAAGGGAATAAAGCCAACACCAGTTGTTAGTCTTGACTTGACCCAAGGACTGGCCTGGACCTCCCTGGGGAGCCACTGAGGGTTCTCTCTGAGAGGGTGACACCAACCCGGGGCCACTCTCCTCCTCCTAAGACTGTGAGCAGATGGTTCGGACCAGGCAAGATTGCACCACCAGAGAGGACAATGTAGAGATAGAAGAAAATTGGATTCATGCCATGCTTGTAAAATGCATTGCAAAACTATGTTTTTGTTGGAGTGCTGGTAGTGTGTGTGTGTGTGCACTTGCATGTTCTTGCTTAAGAGTGTGTGTGTGGAGGTTCCTGCAGGGGTCTGATGTTGTCAGACAAGCTCGCTCTCCTCGTCCAGGGGGTGGCACCACACAGACAGGGAGCAGTCCCCTTCTATGACAGCATTAATTGAACATTCACATCGAATAACTGGGGCACCAGCTGAAATCCCAGAGAATACTTTTGTCCTGTCAGCTTGTATCACCCTCATGAAAATCTTAATCATGTCTCCGAAAATGCCTTGGTCGCCCAAAAACAAACGGAATTCAAATGTTGAAAGCATTAAATGTAGGGCGGTTGCGAAAAATACAAACCTTTCATCAACTCCTTGTAACATACAGGTATTTTAAAGTTTGTTTACTTAGTGCCAATCTTTGTTGGTCCTGTTTAGTTAACTGACAATGGATTCAATGCAATACGGAATGGCACAAAATGTAAATAACTTTTAAATATATATATATTTAACCTTTATTTAACTAGGCAATTCAGTTAAGAATGTCCTAAATTCTATCAGCATATCGATTGCGCAACCAGGGCTGGTAAAACCCTGGATCATTGTTATTCTAACTTCCGCAACACATATAAGGCCCTCCCCGCCTTTATTTCTGAAAAGCTGACCACGACTCCATTTTGTTGCTTCCAGCCTACAGACAGAGACTAAAACAAGAACCTCCCGCGCTCAGGTCTGTTCAACGCTGGTCCGACCAATCTGATTCCACGCTTCAAGACTGCTTCGATCACGTGGATTGGGATATGTTCCGCATTGCGTCCAACAACAACATTGACGAATCTGCTGATTCGGTGAGCGAGTTCATTAGAAAGTGCATCTGCAATGTTATACCCACAGCAACGATTAAAACATTCCCAAACCAGAAACCGTGGATTGATGGCAGCATTCGCGCGAAACTGAAAGCGCAAACCACTGCTTTTAACAAGGGCAAGGTGACCGGAAACATGACCGAATACAAACAGTGTAGCTATTCCCTCCGCAAGGCAATCAAACAAGCTAAGTGTCAGTATAGAGACAAGGTAGAGCCGCAAATCAACGGCTCAGACACAAGAGGTATGTGGCAGGGTCTACAGTCAATCACGGATTGCAAAAATACCCCCCCCCCCCCCCATCGCGAACCAGGATGAGGACAATACAGTGCCACTGACACGGCCCACTACCAAAACCTGCGGACTCTCCTTCACTGCAGCCGACGTGAGTAAAACATTTAAACGTGTTAACCCTCGCAAGGCTGCAGGCCCACACGGCATCCCTAGCCGCGTCCTCAGAGCATGCGCAGACCAGCTGGCTGGTGTGTTTACGGACATATTCAATCAATCCTTATCCCAGTCTGCTGTTCCCACATGCTTCAAGAGGGCCACAGTTGTTACTGTTCCCAAGAAAGCTAAGGTAACTGAGCTAAACGACTACCACCCCGTAGCACTCACTTCCGTCATCATGAAGTGCTTTGAGAGACTAGTCAAGGACCATATCACCTCCACCCTACCTGACACCCTAGACCCACTCCAATTTGCTTACCACCCCAATAGGTCCACAGATGACGCAATCGCAACCACACTGCACACGGCCCTAACCCATCTGGACAAGAGGAATACCTATCCTCAGCTCAGCATTTAACACCATAGTACCCTCCAAACTTGTCATCAAGCTCGAGACCCTTGGTCCCGACCCCGCCCTGTGCAACTGGGCACTGGACTTCCTGACGGGCCGCCCCCAGGTGGTGAGGGTAGGTAACAACATCTCCACCCCGCTGATCCTCAACACTGGGGCCCCACAAGGGTGCGTTCTGAGCACTCTCCTGTACTCCCTGTTCATCCACGACTGCTTGGCCATGCACGCCTCCAACTCAATCATCAAGTTTGCGGACGACACTACAGTGGTAGGCTTGATTACCAACAACGACACGTCCTACAGCGAGGAGGTGAGGGCCCTCGTAGTGTGCTGTCAGGAAAATAACCTCACACTCAACGTCAACAAAACAAAGGAGATGATTGTGGACTTCAGGAAACAGCAGAGGGAGTACCCCCCTATCCACATCAACAGGACAGTAGTGGAAAGGGTAGTAAGTTTTAAGTTCCTCGGTGTACACATCACGGACAGACTGAATTGGTTCACGCACACAGACGGCGTTGTGAAGAAGGCGCAGCAGCGCCTCTTCAACCTCAGGAGGCTGAAGAAATTTGGCTTGTCACCAAAATCACTCACAAACTTCTACAGATGCACAATCGAGAGCATCCTTTCGGGCTGTATCACCGCCTGGTACGGCAACTGCTCCATCCACAACCGTAAGGCTCTCCAGAGGGTAGTGAGGTCTGCAAAACGCATCACCGGGGGCATACTACCTGCCCTCCAGGACACCTACACCACCCATTGTCACAGGAAGGCCATAAAGATCATCAACGACAGCAAACACCCGAGCCACTGCCTGTTCACCCCGCTATCATCCAGAAGGCGAGGTCAGTACAGGTGCATCAAAGCAGGGACACGAAAGACTGAAAAACAGCTTCTATCTCAAGGCCATCAGACTGTTAAACAGCCACCACTAACATTGAGTGGCTGCTGCCGACATACTGACTCAACTCCAGCCACTTTAATAATGGAAATTGATGGAATTGATGTAAAACATGTATCACTAGCCACTTTAAACAATGTCACTTAATATAATGTTTACATACCCTACATTACTCATCACATATGAATATGTATATACTGTACTCTATATCATCTACTGCATCTTTATGTAAAACATGTATCACTAGCCACTTTAAACTATGCCACTTTGTTTACATACCCTACATTACTCATCTCATATGTATATACTGTACTCGATACCATCTACTGCATCTTGCCTATGCCGTTCTGTACCATCACTCATTCATATATCTTTATGTACATATTCTTTATCCCTTTACACTTGTGTGTATAAGGTAGTAGTTGTGGAATTGTTAGGTTAGATTACTCGTTGGTTATTACTGCATTGTCGGAACTAGAAGGACAAGCATTTCGCTACACTCGCATTAACATCTGTTAACCATGTGTATGTGACAAATACAATTTGATTTGATTTTGATTTGATTTGAAGAACAAATTCTAATTTACAATGACAGCCTACACTAAGCTAACAAATAAGATTCACAAGGTGGCAATTATTCCAGATCATTCTCCCCTCTTCGAAATCCCCAATTGACCTGCAATGAATGGAAGAAATTGTCAGCTTGTTGCCTCGCAATTAACCAACTGTGGCGAAAACATATTATTAGCATAACTAAATGTCCCATGTCCACGAAGACCAATTCAAAGTGCCAAATGCAATTTTGAATGTTGATTTAGTTCTGTGATGCGCTAATGATAGGTCGCTAATGACTTTGAGAAAACAGTTCATCTCTCCTCCAAGCCAGTCAGAAGTTTAATTGTATTAGCCCTGTGAATTGCTGGTATTTATTGCCGGGGTCAATGCTATGCGGCCCGGTAACAAGTACACTAAATGAAACATGCTTTTCCATAGTGAATACTTAATGAATATCTAGTCCCTCAGGAGTGTTGAATCAGTGAAGCATGGCGGAAACACCTGGCTAATAAAATAACACCTCAGAATGGCTGTGTCCTTGTGGATATTTTTGTATTTATTTAATTAACTAGGCAAGTCAGTTAAGAACAAATTCTTATTTACAATTACGACCTACATCGGCCAAACCCAGATGACCCTATGGGTTTCCCAATCACAGCCGGTTGTGATACAGTCTGGATTCAAACCAGGGTGTCTGTAGTGACGCCTCCAGCACTGAGATGCAGTGCCTTAAGCCTGCCTTAGACCGCTGCACCACTCAAGAGCCCCGGTAACTGGCGCTGCATGTGACGACCATGTTGTGTCATGATTGCATTAACCATACAGTAGCTGTGTTATGGAACATTGAACATTTCAAAGAATAATCATTAAAACATACATGTAGTGTACGGAACATTATTTGACTGTTTATTTTAATATATTTGTCTTGAGACACCTGTATAGGTGTATGTTAATGACTCTTCTGCCTGTTTACACAACAATTCTTCTCATTCAAATACTTCAGTACCTGTTCCACAATGTAGCTACATTTTCTATCCCCATAACCACACTACTGATCATGTCCACTCTACTCTCAAGCCCCAGGAACAGCATCATTTAACTCTAATGCAGAGAGAGAGAAGAGCCAGATAGAGAAAGAGAGAAAGAGAGAGTCTGAAAGCCATTTTACATTACATTTAAGTCATTTAGCAGACGCTCTTATCCAGAGCGACTTACAAATTGGTGCTTTCACCTTATGACATCCAGTGGAACAGCCACTTTACAATAGTGCATCTAGGTCTTTTAGGGGGGGGAAGAAGGATTACTTTATCCTATCCTAGGTATTCCTTAAAGAGGTGGGGTTTCAGGTGTCTCCGGAAGGTGGTGATTGACTCCGCTGTCCTGGCGTCGTGAGGGAGTTTGTTCCACCATTGGGGGGCCAGAGCAGCGAACAGTTTTGACTGGGCTGAGCGGGAACTGTACTTCCTCAGTGGTAGGGAGGCGAGCAGGCCAGAGGTGGATGAACGCAGTGCCCTTGTTTGGGTGTAGGGCCTGATCAGAGCCTGGAGGTACTGAGGTGCCGTTCCCCTCACAGCTCCGTAGGCAAGCACCATGGTCTTGTAGCGGATGCGAGCTTCAACTGGAAGCCAGTGGAGAGAGCGGAGGAGCGGGGTGACGTGAGAGAACTTGGGAAGGTTGAACACCAGACGGGCTGCGGCGTTCTGGATGAGTTGTAGGGTTTAATGGCACAGGCAGGGAGCCCAGCCAACAGCGAGTTGCAGTAATCCAGACGGGAGATGACAAGTGCCTGGATTAGGACCTGCGCCGCTTCCTGTGTGAGGCAGGGTCGTACTCTGCGGATGTTGTAGAGCATGAACCTACAGGAACGGGCCACCGCCTTGATGTTATTTGAGAACGACAGGGTGTTGTCCAGGATCACGCCAAGGTTCTTAGCGCTCTGGGACGAGGACACAATGGAGTTGTCAACCGTGATGGCGAGATCATGGAACGGGCAGTCCTTCCCCGGGAGGAAGAGCAGCTCCGTCTTGCCGAGGTTCAGCTTGAGGTGATGATCCGTCATCCACACTGATATGTCTGCCAGACATGCAGAGATGCGATTCGCCACCTGGTCGTCAGAAGGGGGAAAGGAGAAGATTAATTGTGTGTCGTCTGCATAGCAATGATAGGAGAGACCATGTGAGGTTATGACAGAGCCAAGTGACTTGGTGTATAGCGAGAATAGGGAGAGGGCCTAGAACAGAGCCCTGGGGGACACCAGTGGTGAGAGCACGTGGTGAGGAGACGGATTCTCGCCACGCCACCTGGTAGGAGCGACCTGTCAGGTAGGACGCAATCCAAGCGTGGGCCGCGCCGGAGATGCCCAACTCGCAGAGGGTGGAGAGGAGGATCTGATGGTTCACAGTATCGAAGGCAGCCGATAGGTCTAGAAGGATGAGAGCAGAGGAGAGAGAGTTAGCTTTAGCAGTGCTGAGCGCCTCCGTGATACAGAGAAGAGCAGTCTCAGTTGAATGACTAGTCTTGAAACCTGACTGATTTGGATCAAGAAGGTCATTCTGAGAGAGATAGCGGGAGAGCTGGCCAAGGACGGCACGTTCAAGAGTTTTGGAGAGAAAAGAAAGAAGGGATACTGGTCTGTAGTTGTTGACATCGGAGGGATCGAGTGTAGGTTTTTTCAGAAGGGGTGCAACTCTCGCTCTCTTGAAGACGGGAGGGACGTAGCCAGCGGTCAGGGATGAGTTGATGAGCGAGGTGAGGTAAGGGAGAAGGTCACCGGAGATGGTCTGGAGAAGAGAGGAGGGGATAGGGTCAAGCGGGCAGGTTGTTGGGCGGCCGGCCGTCACAAGACGCGAGATGTCATCTGGAGAGAGAGGGGAGAAAGAGGTCAGAGCACAGGGTAGGGCAGTGTGAGCAGAACCAGCGGTGTCGTTTGACTTAGCAAACGAGGATCGGATGTCGTCGACCTTCTTTTCAAAATGGTTGACGAAGTCATCTGCAGAGAGGGAGGAGGGGGGGGAGGGGGAGGAGGATTCAAGAGGGAGGAGAAGGTGGCAAAGAGCTTCCTAGGGTTAGAGGCAGATGCTTGGAATTTAGAGTGGTAAAAAGTGGCTTTAGCAGCAGAGACAGAGGAGGAAAATGTAGAGAGGAGGGAGTGAAAGGATGCCAGGTCCGCAGGGAGGCGAGTTTTCCTCCATTTCCGCTCGGCTGCCCGGAGCCCTGTTCTGTGAGCTCGCAATGAGTCGTCGAGCCACGGAGCGGGAGGGGAGGACCGAGCCGGACTGGAGGATAGGGGACATAGAGAGTCAAAGGATGCAGAAAGGGAGGAGAGGAGGGTTGAGGAGGCAGAATCAGGAGATAGGTTGGAGAAGGTTTGAGCAGAGGGAAGAGATGATAGGATGGAAGAGGAGAGAGTAGCGGGGGAGAGAGAGCGAAGGTTGGGACGGCGCGATACCATCCGAGTAGGGGCAGTGTGGGAAGTGTTGGATGAGAGCGAGAGGGAAAAGGATACAAGGTAGTGGTCGGAGACTTGGAGGGGAGTTGCAATGAGGTTAGTGGAGGAACAGCATCTAGTAAAGATGAGGTCGAGCTTATTGCCTGCCTTGTGAGTAGGGGGGAAGGTGAGAGGGTGAGGTCAAAAGAGGAGAGGAGTGGAAAGAAGGAGGCAGAGAGGAATGAGTCAAAGGTAGACGTGGGGAGGTTAAAGTCGCCCAGAACTGTGAGAGGTGAGCCGTCCTCAGGAAAGGAGCTTATCAAGGCATCAAGCTCATTGATGAACTCTCCGAGGAACCTGGAGGGTGATAAATGATAAGGATGTTAAGCTTGAAAGGGCTGGTAACTGTGACAGCATGGAATTCAAAGGAGGCGATAGACAGATGGGTAAGGGGAGAAAGAGAGAATGACCACTTGGGAGAGATGAGGATCCCGGTGCCACCACCCCGCTGACCAGAAGCTCTCGGGGTGTGCGAGCACGTTGGCGGACGAAGAGAGAGCAGTAGGAGTAGCGGTGTTGTCTGTGGTGATCCATGTTTCCGTCAGAGCCAAGAAGTCGAGGGACTGGAGGGAGGCATAGGCTGAGATGAACTCTGCCTTGTTGGCCGCAGATCGGCAGTTCCAGAGGCTACCGGAGACCTGGAACTCCACGTGGGTCGTGCGCTGGGACCACCAGATTAGGGTGGCTGCGGCCATGCGGTGTGGAGCGTTTGTATGGTCTGTGCAGAGAGGAGAGAACAGGGATAGACAGACACATAGTTGACAGGCTAGAGAAGAGGCTACGCTAATGCAGAGGAGATTGGAATGACAAGTGGACTACACGTCTCGAATGTTCAGAAAGTTAAGCTTACGTAGCAAGAATCTAATTGACTAAAATGATTAAAATGATAGAGTACTGCTGGGGTAGGCTAGCTGCGTTGTTGACACTACCCTAATCAAGTCGTACCGTTGAGTGTGAAGTTTCTACAATGCTGCTTTTCGGGGGAGCTAGCTGGCTAGCTAGCAGTGTTGGTTACGTTACGTTGCGTTAGGAGAACGACAATAGCTGGCTAGCTAACCTAGAAAATCGCTCTAGACTACACAATTATCTTTGAAACAAAGACGGCTATGTAGCTAGCTATGTAGCTAGCTACGATCAAACAAATCACACCGTTGGGACTGTAATGAAATGAAATGAAAAAGTGATACTACCTGTGGAGCGACGCGGAATGCGACCGGAATGCGAAAGTTTTATTCAGTAGACGTTGGCTGGCTATTGGCTAGCTAGGAGTGTCTCCTACGTTAAGGACGACAAAATAGCTGGCTAGCTAACCTCGGTGAATTAAGATAATCACTCTAAGTCTACACACTCTAAACTACACAATTATCTTGGATACGAAGACAGCAAAGACAACTATGTAGCTATCTAATACTACACTAATCAAGTCGTTCGGTTGAGTGTGATAGTTACTACAGTGCTACGGTAGCCGGTGAACGTATGCTAGCTGGCTAGCTGCTAGGCAGATAGGAGGGCGACGAAATACGATAATAACGCAATTATCACTCTAAGACTCCACACTCTAAGCTACACAATTATCTTGGATACGAAGACAGCAAAGACAACTATGTAGCTAGCTACGTAGCTAGCTAACACTACACTAATCAAGTCGTTCAGTTGAGTGTGATAGTTACTACAGTGCTACGGTAGACGGTGAACGTGTTGGACAGATAGGAGACGACGAAATACGATAATTACGCAATTATCTTTGATACAACGACGACTATGTAGCTAGCTAAGAAGAAATTGCTAAGATTAGACAAATCAGACCGTTGTACTATAATGAAATGTAATGAAATGTAATGAAAAAGTTATACAACCTGCAGACCGAAGCGCGGATGCGACCAGATCGAGCAAGGCACTTATCGCAAATCGCAAAGCCCCGTCCAAATCCCCCAAAAAGCAGCAGAGAGCTTGCAAATCAAACGTAAGAACAGATGACACCAAAATGGCAGCCGGACGAAACGCTGATCTATATCCAAAAGTGATTAAGCCCACCTGCCTTTTAGTAATGTGTTAGCGGCCAAGCAATGACTCCATCAAGTGGAGGGAGAGGCCTGTTAATGAGAAAGGGAGATGGGAGATGTTTGATGGCTCTATCAGGGCACACACACCACAAATGGAGAGGTTTGATGGTTCTTTCTGAGCTGTTTGTGTGTGTGTGTGTGTGTGTGTGTGTGTGTGTGTGTGTGTGTGTGTGTGTGTGTGTGTGTGTGTGTGTGTGTGTGTGTGTGTGTGTGTGTGTGTGTGTGTGTGTGTTTATGGCACCTGTCGTTGGAAAACAGGATCCATTTTCCTGTCATGATTCTCCTTGACTGACATGTATGCTATTGAGCTGGCGGTAAGCACATTTACTAAGTGTCTTTCAACTGGCCCCCACACTCACTTACTTATAGTTTCCAATTGGCTCATTCATCCCCTCTCCTCTCCCCTGTAACTCATCCCCAAGTTGTTGATGTTAATGAGAATGTATTCTCAGTCAATTTACCTGGTAAAATAATGGTAAACTAGATAATAAATAGTGAGAGAAAAAAGTGTCTGTGTATGTGTGTACATAGTGTGTGTGTGTGTGAGAGAGAGAGAGAGAGAGAGGCTGCCGCTAGGCCTAGGAGTTAGTCAAGCGAATCAAACGCTATCTGGCTGCCCAGGAGAGTCCTTGGCGGGGGTTTGAACACTGAGGAAGAAGGATAAAAGCACAAGCCAGGCCTGGCAGACCCAGACACTATCCCTCTCTCTGACTCCATATTATCTCCAGTCTTGAGTGGTGAGATATCTCATTCCTTCTCTCCCTTCAACGTTGAACTGTGAACCTCTGGCCAGAGACTTCAATGTCTCTCATGGTACATTATCATAGGACAAATACTAAAAAAGTAAAGAACTAAAATACAAGAAGGTTATGGAGTAGGGGACAGAGAAAATGCAGGATGATGTGATGGGAGACCAGGTTTGGAGATATACTGGGGCTTTGCTATGGTCTAATACACAGTGTTCATCAGGGTAGAAGAAATAGGTAGACTAGTGTCTACGAACAAGGCCATAAGTGGAGAGTACACTACAATAGAAGCAGCAAGACAACTGAATGGTCTAAAAATATTCTTCAAAGTGCAATTAGATGAATCTTCCACTTCTTCTCACCTCCTCCACCCGCTACATAAAATACCGAACACTTGATCTTTCCCATTTCATTTTGAATTTGTGGTTACTGAGACATATTCTACTATATTCATCCAGTGAGGGACAAAAGAATTGTTTGGAGTTTGTCTTCTCCTCTTTTTCTTTCTCTTTTTCACAGCTCTGGTATTTTTCTCTGTTCCCCCTGTCAGGCAGAGAAGAGGTGAGGGAAAGAAGAAGGGAGGGAGTCTTTATTCACCAGAGGTATACCAGTGTGTGTCATTGTGAATCTTCCTCAGAGGTGACACGATAAGGCGACAGCAGGACACCTGATTAACGCTGAGCCGCATCTCCTAAAAGTTTTATTAGAATTTTTCAACGTTGTCTTCCTATCGGTCACCTTGCTACACTGATGTGTCCAATATAGAGGAGGTGTTGTAAAAATAAAGATAATACTTTTAAAAATGTGTTACCTATAGTGTGCTGTTGTAGTCGTAGGTTCTGTCAGGTACAATTAAAAATGCAAGAATTGTTTCCTTTTAGTGGCCTGTGTTGAGATATGCTTTCTTCCTCAGCAGATGACACAGGGGGAATGGTCGCTGTCATCCATCAACGAAGTGATCCATTGGCTCAATGTGATACGGCCCACCAATAACGCGGATCGACTTGCCGGAGTCACACACCAGCATTAACATCTTGATAAGACAGTGTCAGGGTGATAGACGATGGCTGTTGTGCATTACCGTGACAATCTTCTCCCACCATCCCGCCATCCACGACGCCATCCATTACTGCTATTTGCGACTGTTTATGATTGATCCAACATTTTGGAGAATCGCTTTGGCAGTTGTTGCTCCCTGCACTTTTTGCGATTTATGGCTTTCCAGAGAAAACGATGAGAGATGTTGGCGATACACAGAGGGGATGAAAACAGGGTGTTTAATACACTTACTGTAACATATTCTGTCTGTGGAGAGACATGGTCCTGAAGGTGAATCTTTACATTATTTAAATGGCAGAAAATGTATATCTAATTCCATATTTTCAATTTTAAAGAGCCCTATTGGTTAAAGAGCTCTGGGAATTATTAAATTGTTTAATCTGATTTTGGAGTATTGAGAATAAGAAAACAATGTAAGTCATATATATACACTGGGGTAAAAAAAGTATTTAGTCAGCCACCAATTGTGCAAGTCCTCCCACTTAAAAAGATGAGAGAGCCCTGTAATTTTCATCATAGGTACACTTCAACTATGACAGACAAAATGAGAGAAAAAAAATCCAGAAAAACACATTGTTGGATTTTTAATGAATTTATTTGCAAATTATGGTGGAAAATAAGTATTTGGTCAATAACAAAAGTTTATCTCAATACTTTGTTTATATACCCTTTGTTGGCAATGACAGAGGTCAAACGTTTTCTGTAAGTCTTCACAAGGTTTTCACACACTGTTGCTGGTATTTTGGCCCATTCCTCAATGCAGATCTCCTCTAGAGCAGTGATGTTTTGGGGCTGTTGCTGGGCAACACGGACTTTCAACTCCCTCCAAAGATTTTCTATGGGGTTGAGATCTGGAGACTGGCTAGGCCACTCCAGGACCTTCAAATGCTTCTTAAGAAGCCACTCCTTCGTTTCCCGGGCGGTGTGTTTGGAATCATTGTCATGCTGAAAGACCCATCCACGTTTCATCTTCAATGCCCTTGCTGATGGAATGAGGTTTTCACTCAAAATCTCACAATACATGGCCCCATTCATTCTTTCCTTTACACGGATCAGTCGTCCTGGTCCCTTTGCAGAAAAACAGCCCCAATGCATGATGTTTCCACACCCATGCTTCACAGTAGGTATGGTGTTCTTTGGATGCAACTCAGCATTCTTTGTCCTCCAAACACGACGAGTTGAGTTTTTACCAAAAAGTTATATTTTGGTTTCATCTGACCCAATGACATTCTCCCAATCTTCTTCTGGATCATCCAAATGCTCTCTAGCAAACTTCAGACGGGCCTGGACATGTACTGGCTTTAAGCAGGGGGACACGTCTGGCACTGCAGAATTTGAGTCCCTGGCGGCGTAGTGTGTTACTGATGGTAGGCTTTGTTACTTTGGTCCCAGCTCTCTGCAGGTCATTCACTAGGTCCCCCCGTGTGGTTCTGGGATTTTTGCTCACCGTTCTTGTGATCATTTTGACCCCCATGGGGTGAGATCTTGCGTGGAGCCCCAGATCGAGGGAGATTATCAGTGGTCTTGTATGTCTTCCATTTCCTAATAATTGCTCCCACAGTTGATTTCTTCAAACCAAGCTGCTTACCTATTGCATATTCAGTCTTCCCAGCCTGGTGCAGGTCTACAATTTTGTTTCTGGTGTCCTTTGACAGCTCTTTGGTCTTGGCCATAGTGGAGTTTGGAGTGTGACTGTTTGAGGTTGTGGACAGGTGTCTTTTATACTGATAACAAGTTCAAACAGGTGCCATTAATACAGGTAACGAGTGGAGGACAGAGGAGCCTCTTAAAGAAGAAGTTACAGGTCTGTGAGAGCCAGAAATCTTGCTTGTTTGTAGGTGACCAAATACTTATTTTCCACCATAATTTGCTAATAAATTCATAAAAAATCCTACATAGTGATTTTCTGGATTTTCTTTCTCATTTTGTCTGTCATAGTTGAAGTGTACATATGATGAAAATTACAGGCCTCTCTCATCTTTTTAAGTGTGGGAGAACTTGCACAATTGTATGTATATACATTTATATTATATATATATATATATATTAGAGGGCTATTTTCCCAGCATAAAAATACAACTAAGCCAGAACCAACAAAAATATTATACAGAATATTGCTACATTGTCCGTATTAGGACAGCATACTGTAACTCGGTGAAACTTTGATGTTAGATAATACACACAGTTGATGTAAATTGGAAAACATGGGGACTCAGTCATGCAGAAAGTCACTCTAGGCCCTGAATGTCTATCCATTGGCTCATTCAGGTCTGACATGGGTAATTTACACACAGTCGGCATCACCCATTCCCAGGCAGCCCTAACAAACAGTTCTGCCGTGTGTTGCATGGTATGATGACTTCAGACATCCATGGTGATCCAGCGACCTCACAGGGCACATCTGATGAGTCACCCCAGCAGACTGGGCCTGGGAGGGCGATCACCATGAAGGTTCAGTTATGGCTACAGTGTAGTGGGGACAGCCACTAAAGACCGGTTAGTTAGCCCCTAGAGCTAAAGGCTAGGCAGTCTGCTCTTGAGTCATGCTGATGACCAAGGTTCAATATATGATCCATCACAACAGCTACAAAAAATAAGTAGGGTTAGCTGAAGGCTACGGTATCAGCTGTACTGTATGTGCAATTGAGCTGTGGAGAGATAGATAGGAGTTACCTCAACTGTAGATTTTCTACTCTGCTCACAAGTACAATTGGAGGTAAAATAACATTTTAGAGCATGTAAATGCAAGATAGATGCAAGATTACAGGTATGTGATTGTGCTATAACACGATAAACCACAGTCTTATTCTAAGGTTTCTGTGTACTTTGAAAATTATATTCTATAACAAACTCAACCTTATTCAAAGAACCTGTCAATTTCAATAATCATCTCGCCTAATACTTTCAAATATTTTTCCAAAATAGAAAATCACTGCTTCTGCAACCCTTTCGTGTAAATAACACACCTGCCACAACTAACAGGCGCAAATCACAGTCCTCCAAGCTAGTATTATCTCCATTGAAACATGCAAAGACCTAAATATCAGGCCTCCTGTTGTTGTGAGGCTGTAATCGAAGTGTGGATGAGAAAATAAAGAATGTCCTATTGAGGGAGGCGAATTAAGACTTTTAAGTCTCATTAACGGCTGTGATTCGGTCGGTATGGGCCTGTGTGCTGTGCTCCTTGATATTGTGCATGCTACGTAGATAGCACCAACTGGGCCTACAGTTATCATTACTATGAAGAGCACATTTATTCTTGCTGCCAGGGACACAGTCAATGCATTTACATGACTCACTCATTTCTTAAAGGGATACTTCTGTATTTTGGCACTAGCATGCTAGCAGATGCTCTGTCAGTCTCCACATTCTTATCAGCAGACTGAACAGCCTTGGTTTCTCAAATGAATGCCTCACCTGGGTCACCAACTTCTTCTCTGATAGAGTTTAGTTTGTCAAATCACAGGGCCTGTTGTCAGGACCTCTGGCAGTCTCTATGCCACAGGGTTAAATTCTCGGAACGACTCTCTTCTCTGTATACATCAATGATGCCGCTCTTATTGCTGGTGATTCTCTGATCCACCTCTACGCAGACGACACCATTCTGTATACTTCTGGCCTTCCTTTGGACACTGTGATATCTAACCTCCAGACGAGCTTCAATGCCATACAACTCTCCTCCTGTGGCCTCCAACTGCTCTGAAATGCAAGGCATGCTCTTCAACCGATCGCTGCCCACACCTGCCCGCCCATCCAGCATCACCACTCTGGAAAGGTTCTGACCTAAAATATGTGGACAACTACAAATAGGTGTCTGGTTAGACAGTAGACTCTCCTTCCAGACCCACATTAAGCATCTCCAATCCACAATTAAATCTAGAATCAGCTTTCTATTTCGCAACAAAGCATCCTTCACTCATGCTGCCAAACATACCCTCGTAAAACGGACTATCCTACTGATGCTCGACTTCGGCGATATGATTTACAAAATAGCCTGCAAAACTCTACTCAACAAAATGGATGCAGTCTATCACAGTGCCATCCGTTTTGTCACCAAAGCCCCATATACTACCCACCACTGCGACCTGTACGCTCTCGTTGGCTGGCCCTCGCTTCATACTCGTTGCCAAACCCACTGGCTCCAGGTCACCTACGAGACCCTGCTAGGTAAAGCCCCACCTTATCTCAGTTCACTGGTCACCATAGCAGTACCAACACACAGCACGCGCTCCAGCAGGTATATTTCACTGGTCACCCCCAAAGCCAATTCCTCAATTGGGCGCCTTTCCTTCCAGTTTTCTGCTGCCAATGACTGGAACGAACTGCAAATATCGCTAAAGCCTCTTATCTCCCTCACTAACTTCATGCACCAGCTGTCAGACCAGCTCACAGATCATTGCACCTGTACATAGCCCATCTGTAAATAGCCCATCCAACTATCTCATCCCCATACCATATTTATTTATTTATTTTGCTCCTTTGCGCCCCAGTATCTCTACTTGCACATTCATCTTCTGCACATCTATCACTCCAGTGTTGTAATTGCTATATCGTAATTACCTCGCCACTATGGCCTATTTTATTGCCTTACCTCCCTTATCTTACCTCATTTGCACACACTGTGTATATAGTTGTATTTTTTCTACTGTATTATTGACTGTATGTTTGTTTATTCCATGTGTAACTCTGTGTTGTTGTATGCGTCGAACTGCTTTGCTTTATCTTGGCCTGGTCGCAGTTGTAAAAATAACTTGTTCTCAACTAGCCTACCAGGTGAAATAAAAAAATAAAAGACACCCATAGACTTCCACTCATTGCACTAATGCTAGTTAGCATTGGCTCGCAAAACTATCTCTAACTTCTTTCATACTGGAAACAGAGACATACAGTTAAAGTCGGACGTTTACATACAACTTATCCAAATACATTTAAACGGTGTGTTTCACAATTCCTGACATTTAATCCTAGTAAAAATTCACTGTCTTAGTTCAGTTAGGATCACCACTATAATTTAAGAATGTGAAATGTCAGAATAATAGTAGAGAGAATGATTTATTTCAAATTGTATTTCTTTTATCACATTCCCAGTGGGTCAGAAGTTTACAAACACTCAATTAGTATTTGGTAGCATTGCCTTTAAATTGTTTACCTTGGGTCAAATGTTTTGGGTAGCCTTCCACAAGCTTCCCACAATAAGTTGGGTGAGTTTTGGCCAATTCCTTCTGACAGAGCTGGTGTAACTGAGTCAGGTTTGGAGGCCTCCTTACTCCGACACGCTTTTTCAGTTCTGCCCACAATTTTTCTACAGGATAAAGGTCAGGGCTTTGTGATGACCACTCCAATACCTTGACTTAGTTGTCCTTAAGCCCTTTTTCCACAACTTTGGAAGTATGCTTGGGGTCATTGCCCATTTTGAAGATTCATTTGCGACCAAGCGTTGACTTCCTGACTTCCTTCCTTGCTTCAATATATCCACATTCTCCAATATACACAGTCCTCCTTCTTGATGCCATCTATTTTGCAGTCCCTCCTGCAGCAAAGCACACCCAGAACATGATGCTGCCACCCCCGTGCTTCACGGTTGGGATGGTGTTCTTCGGCTTGCAAGCGCCCCCCTTTTTCCTCCAAACATAACGATGGCCATTATGGCCAAACAGTTCTATTTTTGTTTCATCAGACCAGAGGACATTTCTCCAAAAAGTACAATCTTTGTCCCTGTGTGCAGTTACAAACCATAGTCTCGCTTTTTTTATGGCAGTTTTGGAGCAGTGGCTTCTTCATTGCTGAGTGGCCTTTCAGGTTATGTCCTCCAATATCTTATCAAGGTCTATTGCTGTTGTTCTGGGATTGATTTGCACTTTTCGCACCACAGTACGTTCATCTCTAGGAGACAGAACGCATCTCCTTCCTGAGCGGTATGATGGCTGCGTGGTCCCATGGTGTTTATACTTGCGTACTATTGTTTGTATAGATGAACACGGTCCCTTCAGGCATTTGGAAATTGCTCCCAATGATGAACCAGGCTTGTGGAGGTCTACAATTTTCTTTCTGAGGTCTTGGCTGATTTCTTTTGATTTTCCCATGAGGTCAAGCGAAGAGGCACTGAGTTTGAAGTTAGGCCTTGAACTGCATCCACAGGTACACCTCCAATAGAGTCAAATTATGTCAATTAGCCATTCAGAAGCTTCTAAAGCTGTGACATAATTTTAGGGAATATTCCAAGCTGTTTAACCTCTCTGGGATATGTGGGACGTCCCACCTGGCCAAAGGCCAGGGAACATGCAGAGCGCCAAAATCAAACTTTCATTAAATCAAACATGCAAGATAGCAAATTAAAGCTACACGTGTTGTGAATCCAGCCAACATGTCAGATTTAAAAAAGGCTACTCGGCAAAAGCAAACAATTCTATTATCTGAGGATAGCACCTCCGTAAACAAAGAGAAAAACCATATTTCAACCCTGCAGGCGCGACACAAACGCAGAAATTAAAATATAATTCATGCCTTACCTTTGACGAGCTTCTTTTGTTGGCACTCCAATATGTCCCATAAACATCACACATGGTCCTTTTGTTCCATTTATTCCGTCGATATATATCCAAAATGTCAATTTATTTGGCGCGTTTGATCCAGAAAAACACCGGTTCCAGCTTGCGCAACGTAACTACAAAATATCTCAAAGGTTACCTGTAAACTTTGCCAAAACATTTCAAACTACTTTTGTAATACAACTTTTGGTATGTAAATAATCGATAAAATTGAAGACGGGATGATCTGTGTTCAATACAGGAAGAAAACAAACTGTAGCATGCTTTCTGGTCACGCGCCTCTATCTAACAGTACACTTCAAGTGACCCTCTGCAAGAAAGTCCCTTAGAAATCTGGATTCCCAATGAAAATCCATTGAAAAGAGAATGACCTCAAAAAAATAAATCTGAATGGTTTGTCCTCGGGGTTTCGCCTGCTAAATAAGTTCTGTTATCCCCACAGACATGATTCAAACGGGTTTTAGAAACTTCAGTGTTTTCTATCCACATATACTAATAATATGCACATCTTATCTTCTGGGGATGAGTAGCAGGCAGTTGAATTTGGGTATGCATTTCATCCGGACGTGAAAATACTGCCTCCTGTCACCAAGAAGTTAACGGCACAGTCAATTTAGTGTATGTAAAACTTCTGATTTACTGGAATTGTGTACAGTGAATTATAAGTGAAATAATCTGTCTGTAAACAATTGTTGGAACATTTACTTGTATCATGCACAAAGTAGATGTTCCAACCGACTTGCAACTTGGTTGAAAAACGAGTTTTAATGACTCCAACCTCAGTGTATGTAAACTCCGACTTCATCTGTACATATGGTATCGACTAGCTCCTCTGACTCTGGGGAAGTAGATATTGGGCCTCAATATTAGTCGATAAAGATGGGGGGGGGAGATTTCTTCCGACGCAATGTTCGCAAGCTTTTTTTATGCATTGGATGCACTCCATGAAGCATGATTTTGATGTTGTAGCTACACCGGGACGACAGGAGGGAAGGAGGTAAAGTGATATATTGAGGGAAAAAACATTCATCCATCCATTTAGAATAGATCAACATCACGGACGAATATCCCGCAAATACCAAAGACGATATACAGCTTTGAAATGAGCTGACATTGTTATTCATGAGAACAGTGAGAACGCAACAACACAACTAACGCATCGTATTGCCTTGTCCCTAACCCAAGAAGCCTAGTATCCTACAGCTTATTAATGATCTTTGTTACCTTTTCAATAATGTGTTAGAAACAGCAAAGAATCTAACTTGTCTTCCTGTAGCTACAGTACAGTATCTGACTATTTCTGCACCTCTGACTACCTCTCCTCCTGCTCTTCTACTAAGGTACATTGACTATAAATAGAAGAAACTCAGGCAAACATGCAGCTTAATAAAGCTGTCAAAGCATCACAATCACATTGAAGAATGACAGCTAAGTCCTCACTATCAGGGAAGGAATACACGTGGTCTAACTCTTTCGGGCAAAGGCTCATGAGTGTGGGAATAGTGTCGGCATGCTCTCGGATAGCTCTCAGGTCAGGTGCAATTCGGCTGTGCAGAGGCTCAAAGCCAGCTCCATTAGGACATTGCGGTACTTCTCACTCCTTAAGATCAACGCCCTTCAGTAACTTTGCTCCTCTCTCTCTCTCTCTGCTGGAGTAGAGGCAACCAATCGGACGACTTGCAGAATGCGGTCAATTAGAACTGGCACTTTGCCCTCAGAGTGTTAAGGGTTGCAGTCTGTAAATTGAGAGTGGATGGGTGTTCTTCTGTGGAGTACTAGTCATCTATTGAACAACTAAAACCAAACAAGTTATCCTGACAACAACCTTATTACTAACAGGAGATGGTGCTGAAAGTACAATGCATCACTGGAGTATAAAAGGCTCTGCAGTCACAAATTGGCATTGTCACCTCGTCCCAATTATACAAAGATCATCATCATTAACATTTAAAAGGTGACCCGTTGTCTTGGCACAAACTGCTTTAGTGGATTCCTGTTTGTTTTCTTTCCCATCTCCCTCTTCTGCTCCAGCCTTTGTCTCTGATGGCCTGGAAGGGGAATTTGGTTATGGCCCCCTACAGACATTTTCAGATGGGCCAATGCAGATTTTCCTTTTTTCTGCTCTTGTTTTGGTTCAATTCCCTGGCCTGAAGGTTGGTTATGTCTGACTGAAGATTCAGATCTAAATAACTCTAAATAGGCTGTCATTGTAAATAAGAATGTATTCCTAACTGACTTGCCTAGTTAATAAAGGTTAAAAAAAAATACATAAAAAAATAAAAAAATACATTGCAGTCTTGTTGAGACAATATCATTTATCAAATTAGTTTAGATCTGTGTTAATGGGAATTTCTCCTTTGCAGAAATAATCCATCCAACTGACAGGTGTGGCATGTGTCGCAATAAAAAGCAACTCTAATTGCTTTTTAACACACAACACAATGGCACAGATGTCTAAAGTTTTGAGGGAGCGTGCAATAGGCATGGTGACTGCAGGAATGTCCTCCTGAGCTGTTGCAATATAATTAAACGTTCATTTCTCTACCATAAGCCGCCTCCAACGTCGTTTTTAGAGAATTTGGCAGTACGTCCAAGCGGCCTCACAACTGCAGATCAGGTGTAACCACGCCAGCCCAGAACCTCCACATTTGGCTTCTTCACCTGCGTCTAAGAGCAGCCACCTGGACAGCTGATGAAACTGTGGGATTGCATAACCGAGACACCATCACAGGGAAGGTCATCTGCGTGCTCGATGTCCTCACCAGGGTCTTGACCTAACTGTAGTTCGGTGTCGTAACCAACTTCAGTGGGCAAATGTTCACCTTTGATGGCCACTGGCATGCTGCAGAAGTGTGCTCTTCACAGATGAATCCCAGTTTCATCTGTCCTGGGCAGATAGGAAACAACATATATGGCGTTGTGTGGGTGAGCGGTTTGCTGATGTCAACATTGTAAACACATTGCCCCATGGTGGTAGCTGGGTTGTGGTATGGGCAGGCATAAGCTACGGACAACAAACACAATTGCATTTTATTGAAGGCAATTTCAATGCACACAGTTACCGTGATGAAATCATGAGGTCCATTGCCGTGCCATTCATCCACTGCTTCAGCATGGTAATGAGTGGCACCATGTTGCAAGGATCTGTACACAATTCCTGGAAGCTGACAATGTCCCAGTTCATCCATGGCCTGCATACTCACCAGATATGTCACCCATTGAGCCGGTTTGGAATGCTCTGGATCGACGTGTAGGACATCGTGTTCCAGTTCACGCCAAAATCCAGCAACTTCGCACAACCATTGAAGAGGAGTGGAACAACATTCCACAGGTCACAATCAACAGCCTGATCAATTCTACGCGTCACACTGCATGAGGCAAATGGTGGTCACACCAGATACAGACTGTTTTTCTGATCCACGCAACATTTATTTTCGTTAAGTATCTGTGACCAACAGATGCATATGTGTGTTCGAAGTCATGTGGAATCCATAGTTTAGGGCCTAATGAATTTATTTAAATGGACTAATTTATTGACTTATTTTACCAGGTAAGGTGACTGAGAACACATTCCCATTTACAGCAACAACCTGGGGGATAGTTACAGGGGTGAGAATAGGGGATGAAATACCCAATTGTAAACTGTAGATGATTAGATGACGGAGATTGTATGAGGGCCAGATTAAGACTTTTTCCAGGACTCCGGGGTTTACAACATTACTCTTACAATAAGTGCCATGGGATCATTAGTGACTCCAGACAGTCAGGACACACCCATCTGAAAGACAGCACCATGCACATGGCAATGTCCCCAAATCAATGCCCTGGAACTTTGAGATATTTTTTTATTTGTTTTATTTTTTATTTTTTGACCAGAGAAAAGGATGCCTCCTTCTGGCTCGCCAACACCACTTCCAGCAGCATTTGGTCTCCCATCGAGGGACCAACCAGGACCAATCTTGCTTAGCTTCAGAAGCAAGCCAGCAGTGGGATGCAGGGTGGTACAGAATGCTGCTGGCAAATGAACTGTAACTCACTAAAACCTTTGACATTGTTGCAAATTGGGTTTATATTTCTATTCAGTGTATATTCCCATAATGTTTTTCAAGGCAACTGCTTGCAAGGCTACCTCATCCTTATTCCAAAGCAATGAACCAGAGTTTAAAATAATAAGACCATAAAACTTTTATTTACATTGCTTCCTATATGATACATTAAGGCAGGGTCCCAACCATCGCCCAAGTTGGCTTTCAAACTAGAAACTACTTTGAGAAGAGGCAGCAGAGGCACATCATAACAAACATACTAGACTAATCCGGTAAAAATACTGTTTACTGACAGTATTGCCTGAACCCTAATCTCTCATGGACGGACTATGTAACCACAAATGGTACCGTAGATCTGTCATGATACAACAGGATGTGTGAGATCAGCAGCATTAGTTCCGGTGCTTGAGTTTTTCGTCACTGGTTATTTGATCCATTTTGCAGGTGTTAGAAGGGGAGGGGACATTTGTCCCATAGACTTGCAAAGACGGAGGGTGGAGCTCTTCGTTCTATCTATTTTCATAACACGTATGGACTCAGAACTTAATAGAGCATCTGACCAATTACAAAATACTGTAGTTCTGGGCTAACCGAAATGACCTAAACCCAAACCCAAACCAAAACCCATCAACAGTTTCCTTATGTGCTTTGTATGATATAGCTCGTCTGCACATCTCTTCACCAAAGGTTATCTGGTCAATTAAAAAGTTCAAACCTCTTTCTGAGTTTTCATGATCAAGCCTTTTATCTGAAATGTAAAAGATAAGGTGACCAAGAAGTGCTTGTCAAGGGTTCTTCTGGTGGCGATGGCCTTTTAGAAGACTGATAACACACGCCAACCCCCTGTCACCCTTTCAACCTCAGCCTGCCATGTGAAGACTACCGTAGGCTCATCACGTTGGCTCTGTATTAAGCCAGATCTCATGGAAGAGGTGGACACAACTCACACACTCCGAGTTTGACACATGTATGCACATGTCACACACTCCCATTGACACATGTATGCAAGTGTACATTGACATTAGCAGTATTCTCTCACACAATCATCTCTCTCAACAACCACACATACATATTAAACCTCCGCTCACCGCCGTGGGTGACCCTCCATTCTGTTCATGGCTACAAACGAGGGACAGATGTCTGCAGCACACAGCTGCATCTCGATGTGTTTGCTTAGCCAGTGAATCATTACAAATGACCCACAATGAGCTGTTTGGGAAAGAGGGGAGAAAATGATTCACCATCGATAAAATCCTGATTGATTCTTGATTCTCTCTTCGGTTTTGAAAACGAACGGCAGCCTCATTGAGGTTGTTTTTTTCCCCCGTCCCTAATAGTAACTGAGATAAAACATATGTAGGCATGCCTTTAAGTGAGTTTGTGAAACAAAGGCCCAGACAGAATTTATTCCATTCTTTCATGCCTGGGTATTTCCATATGTCCCCCATACCTCCCTAATCCACCCATCCATCACATTTCACTGTGGGCTAGAAAGCTGTCCAGGGCTAAAGCATACTCACAGTCCAGCAGTCCAATCAAATTGGATCTAATGCCATCATTCCTTAGCAGTCAAGGCGGGCACACAGAAAGGTGAAATTCAGTGTATGTCTTTCCTTTTAACCCTATTCAAGGGTTGAATAGGCTTCTTTATTTTAGTGGGAGTGGGGGATTTGCTTTGTGTGTAAGTGTGCATGTTAACCTAGTCTTTGTATCACGTGTGTGTGCGTGTGTTTGTGTGGCATGTGTTTGTGTGTAAGAGAGAGAGAGAGAGAGAGAGAGAGAGAGAGAGAGAGCAAAAGTGTCAAAGAGGCACAGCCATGTTGATACAACATGTCAAGATTAATTAGAGGATCTTGCTCTGGCTCTTGTGTTAAGATGTGATGTTAGCTTACAAAGGAGCCCCTCCACAGTAAACTGTTGGCTCACTACTGCATAATGGCATGCGTTTACTCAACCCAATCCCATTTGGCCTTTAAGGACATTGCAGTATGAACAAAATAGCAACAGGCCAAGTGTTGCCATGCCACTTAAAGTAATCAGTGTACAATGTCTTCCGAACAATACAACTAAATAATGTATTAGAGTATGGTATAAAATGTCTGCCTAACGATACAACTAAATAACGTATTCGAGTATGGTATTTAATGGCTGAATAACAATACAACTAAATAATGTATTAGAGTATGGTATAAAATGTCTGCCTAACAATACAACTAAATAACGTATTAGAGTATGGTATAAAATGTCTGCCTAACACAACAACTAAATAACATATTAGAGTATGGTATAAAATGTCTGCCTAACACAACAACTAAATAACATATTAGAGTATGGTATAAAATGTCTGCTAAACAATACAACTAAATAACATATTAGAGTATGGTATAAAATGTCTGCCTAACAATACAACTAAATAACATATTAGAGTATGGTATAAAATGTTTGCCTAACAATACAACTAAATAACGTATTAGAGTATGGTATAAAATGTCTGCCTAACACTACAACTAAATAACGTATTAGAGTATGGTATAAAATGTCTGCCTAACAATACAACTAAATAACATATTAGAGTATGGTATAAAATGTCTGCCTAACACTACAACTAAATAATGTATTAGAGTATGGTATAAAATGTCTGCCTGAAACTACAACTAAATAACATATTAGAGTATGGTATAAAATGTCTGCCTAACAATACAACTAAATAACATATTAGAGTATGGTATAAAATGTCTGCCTAACAATACAACTAAATAACATATTAGAGTATGGTATAAAATGTCTGCTAAACACTACAACTAAATAACATATTAGAGTATGGTATAAAATGTCTGCATAACACTACAACTAAATAACATATTAGAGTATGGTATAAAATGTCTGCCTAACAATACAACTAAATAACATATTAGAGTATGGTATAAAATGTCTGCCTAACAATACAACTAAATAACATATTAGAGTATGGTATAAAATGTCTGCCTAACACTACAACTAAATAACATATTAGAGTATGGTATAAAATGTCTGAATAACAATACAACTAAATAACATATTAGAGTATGGTATAAAATGTCTGTCTAACACAACAACTAAATAACATTAGAGTATGGTATAAAATGTCTGCCTAACACAACAACTAAATAACATTAGAGTATGGTATAAAATGTCTGAATAACAATACAACTAAATAACGTATTAGAGTATGGTATAAAATGTCTGCCTAACACTACAACTAAATAACATATTAGAGTATGGTATAAAATGTCTGTCTAACACAACAACTAAATAACATTAGAGTATGGTATAAAATGTCTGCCTAACACAACAACTAAATAACGTATTCGAGTATGGTATTTAATGGCTGAATAACAATACAACTAAATAATGTATTAGAGTATGGTATAAAATGTCTGCCTAACAATACAACTAAATAACGTATTAGAGTATGGTATAAAATGTCTGCCTAACACAACAACTAAATAACATATTAGAGTATGGTATAAAATGTCTGCCTAACACAACAACTAAATAACATATTAGAGTATGGTATAAAATGTCTGCTAAACAATACAACTAAATAACATATTAGAGTATGGTATAAAATGTCTGCCTAACAATACAACTAAATAACATATTAGAGTATGGTATAAAATGTCTGCCTAACACTACAACTAAATAACGTATTAGAGTATGGTATAAAATGTCTGCCTAACAATACAACTAAATAACATATTAGAGTATGGTATAAAATGTCTGCCTAACACTACAACTAAATAATGTATTAGAGTATGGTATAAAATGTCTGCCTGAAACTACAACTAAATAACATATTAGAGTATGGTATAAAATGTCTGCCTAACAATACAACTAAATAACATATTAGAGTATGGTATAAAATGTCTGCCTAACAATACAACTAAATAACATATTAGAGTATGGTATAAAATGTCTGCTAAACACTACAACTAAATAACATATTAGAGTATGGTATAAAATGTCTGCATAACACTACAACTAAATAACATATTAGAGTATGGTATAAAATGTCTGCCTAACAATACAACTAAATAACATATTAGAGTATGGTATAAAATGTCTGCCTAACAATACAACTAAATAACATATTAGAGTATGGTATAAAATGTCTGCCTAACACTACAACTAAATAACATATTAGAGTATGGTATAAAATGTCTGAATAACAATACAACTAAATAACATATTAGAGTATGGTATAAAATGTCTGTCTAACACAACAACTAAATAACATTAGAGTATGGTATAAAATGTCTGCCTAACACAACAACTAAATAACATTAGAGTATGGTATAAAATGTCTGAATAACAATACAACTAAATAACGTATTAGAGTATGGTATAAAATGTCTGCCTAACACTACAACTAAATAACATATTAGAGTATGGTATAAAATGTCTGTCTAACACAACAACTAAATAACATTAGAGTATGGTATAAAATGTCTGCCTAACACAACAACTAAATAACGTATTCGAGTATGGTATTTAATGGCTGAATAACAATACAACTAAATAATGTATTAGAGTATGGTATAAAATGTCTGCCTAACAATACAACTAAATAACGTATTAGAGTATGGTATAAAATGTCTGCCTAACACAACAACTAAATAACATATTAGAGTATGGTATAAAATGTCTGCCTAACACAACAACTAAATAACATATTAGAGTATGGTATAAAATGTCTGCTAAACAATACAACTAAATAACATATTAGAGTATGGTATAAAATGTCTGCCTAACAATACAACTAAATAACATATTAGAGTATGGTATAAAATGTTTGCCTAACAATACAACTAAATAACGTATTAGAGTATGGTATAAAATGTCTGCCTAACACTACAACTAAATAACGTATTAGAGTATGGTATAAAATGTCTGCCTAACAATACAACTAAATAACATATTAGAGTATGGTATAAAATGTCTGCCTAACACTACAACTAAATAATGTATTAGAGTATGGTATAAAATGTCTGCCTGAAACTACAACTAAATAACATTAGAGTATGGTATAAAATGTCTGCCTAACACAACAACTAAATAACATTAGAGTATGGTATAAAATGTCTGAATAACAATACAACTAAATAACGTATTAGAGTATGGTATAAAATGTCTGCCTAACACTACAACTAAATAACATATTAGAGTATTGTATAAAATGTCTGTCTAACACAACAACTAAATAACATTAGAGTATGGTATAAAATGTCTGCCTAACACAACAACTAAATAACATTAGAGTATGGTATAAAATGTCTGCCTGAAACTACAACTAAATAACGTATTAGAGTATGGTATAAAATGTCTGCCTGAAACTACAACTAAATAACATATTAGAGTATGGTATAAAATGTCTGCCTAACAATACAACTAAATAACATATTAGAGTATGGTATAAAATGTCTGCTAAACACTACAACTAAATAACATATTAGAGTATGGTATAAAATGTCTGCATAACACTACAACTAAATAACATATTAGAGTATGGTATAAAATGTCTGCCTAACACTACAACTAAATAACATATTAGAGTATGGTATAAAATGTCTGCCTAACAATACAACTAAATAACATATTAGAGTATGGTATAAAATGTCTGCCTAACACAACAACTAAATAACATTAGAGTATGGTATAAAATGTCTGCCTGAAACTACAACTAAATAACGTATTAGAGTATGGTATAAAATGTCTGCCTAACACTACAACTAAATAACATATTAGAGTATGGTATAAAATGTCTGCCTAACACAACAACTAAATAACGTGTTAGAGTATGGTATAAAATGTCTGCCTAACACAACAACCAAATAACGTATTAGAGTATGGTATAAAATGTCTGCTAAACACTACAACTAAATAACATATTAGAGTATAGTATAAAATGTCTGCCTAACACTACAACTAAATAACATATTAGAGTATGGTATAAAATGTCTGCTAAACACTACAACTAAATAACATATTAGAGTATGGTATAAAATGTCTGCATAACACTACAACTAAATAACATATTAGAGTATGGTATAAAATGTCTGCCTAACACTACAACTAAATAACATATTAGAGTATGGTATAAAATGTCTGCCTAACAATACAACTAAATAACATATTAGAGTATGGTATAAAATGTCTGCCTAACACAACAACTAAATAACATTAGAGTATGGTATAAAATGTCTGCCTGAAACTACAACTAAATAACGTATTAGAGTATGGTATAAAATGTCTGCCTAACACTACAACTAAATAACATATTAGAGTATGGTATAAAATGTCTGCCTAACACAACAACTAAATAACGTGTTAGAGTATGGTATAAAATGTCTGCCTAACACAACAACCAAATAACGTATTAGAGTATGGTATAAAATGTCTGCTAAACACTACAACTAAATAACATATTAGAGTATAGTATAAAATGTCTGCCTAACACTACAACTAAATAACATATTAGAGTATGGTATAAAATGTCTGCCTAACACTACAACTAAATAACGTATTAGAGTATGGTATAAAATGTCTGCCTAACACAACAACTAAATAACATATTAGAGTATGGTATAAAATGTCTGCCTAACAATACAACTAAATAACATATTAGAGTATGGTATAAAATGTCTGCCTAACACAACAACTAAATAACATATTAGAGTATGGTATAAAATGTCTGCCTGAAACTACAACTAAATAACATATTAGAGTATGGTATAAAATGTCTGCCTAACAATACAACTAAAATATATTAGAGTATGGTATAAAATGTCTGCTAAACACTACAACTAAATAACATATTAGAGTATGGTATAAAATGTCTGAATAACAATACAACTAAATAACGTATTAGAGTATGGTATAAAATGTCTGCCTAACACTACAACTAAATAACGTATTAGAGTATGGTATAAAATGTCTGCCTAACAATACAACTAAATAACATATTAGAGTATGGTATAAAATGTCTGCCTAACACAACAACTAAATAACATTAGAGTATGGTATAAAATGTCTGCCTGAAACTACAACTAAATAACGTATTAGAGTATGGTATAAAATGTCTGCCTGAAACTACAACTAAATAACATATTAGAGTATGGTATAAAATGTCTGCCTAACAATACAACTAAATAACATATTAGAGTATGGTATAAAATGTCTGCTAAACACTACAACTAAATAACATATTAGAGTATGGTATAAAATGTCTGCATAACACTACAACTAAATAACATATTAGAGTATGGTATAAAATGTCTGCCTAACACTACAACTAAATAACATATTAGAGTATGGTATAAAATGTCTGCCTAACAATACAACTAAATAACATATTAGAGTATGGTATAAAATGTCTGCCTAACACAACAACTAAATAACATTAGAGTATGGTATAAAATGTCTGCCTGAAACTACAACTAAATAACGTATTAGAGTATGGTATAAAATGTCTGCCTAACACTACAACTAAATAACATATTAGAGTATGGTATAAAATGTCTGCCTAACACTACAACTAAATAACATATTAGAGTATGGTATAAAATGTCTGCCTAACACAACAACTAAATAACGTGTTAGAGTATGGTATAAAATGTCTGCCTAACACAACAACCAAATAACGTATTAGAGTATGGTATAAAATGTCTGCTAAACACTACAACTAAATAACATATTAGAGTATAGTATAAAATGTCTGCCTAACACTACAACTAAATAACATATTAGAGTATGGTATAAATTGTCTGCCTAACACTACAACTAAATAACGTATTAGAGTATGGTATTAAATGTCTGCCTAACACAACAACTAAATAACATATTAGAGTATGGTATTTAATATCTGCCTAACACAACAACTAAATAACATATTAGAGTATGGTATAAAATGTCTGCCTAACACAACAACTAAATAACATATTAGAGTATGGTATAAAATGTCTGCCTGAAACTACAACTAAATAACGTATTAGAGTATGGTATAAAATGTCTGCCTAACACTACAACTAAATAACATATTAGAGTATGGTATAAAATGTCTGTCTAACACAACAACTAAATAACATTAGAGTATGGTATAAAATGTCTGCCTAACACAACAACTAAATAACGTATTCGAGTATGGTATTTAATGGCTGAATAACAATACAACTAAATAATGTATTAGAGTATGGTATAAAATGTCTGCCTAACAATACAACTAAATAACGTATTAGAGTATGGTATAAAATGTCTGCCTAACACAACAACTAAATAACATATTAGAGTATGGTATAAAATGTCTGCCTAACACAACAACTAAATAACATATTAGAGTATGGTATAAAATGTCTGCTAAACAATACAACTAAATAACATATTAGAGTATGGTATAAAATGTCTGCCTAACAATACAACTAAATAACATATTAGAGTATGGTATAAAATGTCTGCCTAACACTACAACTAAATAACGTATTAGAGTATGGTATAAAATGTCTGCCTAACAATACAACTAAATAACATATTAGAGTATGGTATAAAATGTCTGCCTAACACTACAACTAAATAATGTATTAGAGTATGGTATAAAATGTCTGCCTGAAACTACAACTAAATAACATATTAGAGTATGGTATAAAATGTCTGCCTAACAATACAACTAAATAACATATTAGAGTATGGTATAAAATGTCTGCCTAACAATACAACTAAATAACATATTAGAGTATGGTATAAAATGTCTGCTAAACACTACAACTAAATAACATATTAGAGTATGGTATAAAATGTCTGCATAACACTACAACTAAATAACATATTAGAGTATGGTATAAAATGTCTGCCTAACAATACAACTAAATAACATATTAGAGTATGGTATAAAATGTCTGCCTAACAATACAACTAAATAACATATTAGAGTATGGTATAAAATGTCTGCCTAACACTACAACTAAATAACATATTAGAGTATGGTATAAAATGTCTGAATAACAATACAACTAAATAACATATTAGAGTATGGTATAAAATGTCTGTCTAACACAACAACTAAATAACATTAGAGTATGGTATAAAATGTCTGCCTAACACAACAACTAAATAACATTAGAGTATGGTATAAAATGTCTGAATAACAATACAACTAAATAACGTATTAGAGTATGGTATAAAATGTCTGCCTAACACTACAACTAAATAACATATTAGAGTATGGTATAAAATGTCTGTCTAACACAACAACTAAATAACATTAGAGTATGGTATAAAATGTCTGCCTAACACAACAACTAAATAACGTATTCGAGTATGGTATTTAATGGCTGAATAACAATACAACTAAATAATGTATTAGAGTATGGTATAAAATGTCTGCCTAACAATACAACTAAATAACGTATTAGAGTATGGTATAAAATGTCTGCCTAACACAACAACTAAATAACATATTAGAGTATGGTATAAAATGTCTGCCTAACACAACAACTAAATAACATATTAGAGTATGGTATAAAATGTCTGCTAAACAATACAACTAAATAACATATTAGAGTATGGTATAAAATGTCTGCCTAACAATACAACTAAATAACATATTAGAGTATGGTATAAAATGTTTGCCTAACAATACAACTAAATAACGTATTAGAGTATGGTATAAAATGTCTGCCTAACACTACAACTAAATAACGTATTAGAGTATGGTATAAAATGTCTGCCTAACAATACAACTAAATAACATATTAGAGTATGGTATAAAATGTCTGCCTAACACTACAACTAAATAATGTATTAGAGTATGGTATAAAATGTCTGCCTGAAACTACAACTAAATAACATTAGAGTATGGTATAAAATGTCTGCCTAACACAACAACTAAATAACATTAGAGTATGGTATAAAATGTCTGAATAACAATACAACTAAATAACGTATTAGAGTATGGTATAAAATGTCTGCCTAACACTACAACTAAATAACATATTAGAGTATTGTATAAAATGTCTGTCTAACACAACAACTAAATAACATTAGAGTATGGTATAAAATGTCTGCCTAACACAACAACTAAATAACATTAGAGTATGGTATAAAATGTCTGCCTGAAACTACAACTAAATAACGTATTAGAGTATGGTATAAAATGTCTGCCTGAAACTACAACTAAATAACATATTAGAGTATGGTATAAAATGTCTGCCTAACAATACAACTAAATAACATATTAGAGTATGGTATAAAATGTCTGCTAAACACTACAACTAAATAACATATTAGAGTATGGTATAAAATGTCTGCATAACACTACAACTAAATAACATATTAGAGTATGGTATAAAATGTCTGCCTAACACTACAACTAAATAACATATTAGAGTATGGTATAAAATGTCTGCCTAACAATACAACTAAATAACATATTAGAGTATGGTATAAAATGTCTGCCTAACACAACAACTAAATAACATTAGAGTATGGTATAAAATGTCTGCCTGAAACTACAACTAAATAACGTATTAGAGTATGGTATAAAATGTCTGCCTAACACTACAACTAAATAACATATTAGAGTATGGTATAAAATGTCTGCCTAACACAACAACTAAATAACGTGTTAGAGTATGGTATAAAATGTCTGCCTAACACAACAACCAAATAACGTATTAGAGTATGGTATAAAATGTCTGCTAAACACTACAACTAAATAACATATTAGAGTATAGTATAAAATGTCTGCCTAACACTACAACTAAATAACATATTAGAGTATGGTATAAAATGTCTGCTAAACACTACAACTAAATAACATATTAGAGTATGGTATAAAATGTCTGCATAACACTACAACTAAATAACATATTAGAGTATGGTATAAAATGTCTGCCTAACACTACAACTAAATAACATATTAGAGTATGGTATAAAATGTCTGCCTAACAATACAACTAAATAACATATTAGAGTATGGTATAAAATGTCTGCCTAACACAACAACTAAATAACATTAGAGTATGGTATAAAATGTCTGCCTGAAACTACAACTAAATAACGTATTAGAGTATGGTATAAAATGTCTGCCTAACACTACAACTAAATAACATATTAGAGTATGGTATAAAATGTCTGCCTAACACAACAACTAAATAACGTGTTAGAGTATGGTATAAAATGTCTGCCTAACACAACAACCAAATAACGTATTAGAGTATGGTATAAAATGTCTGCTAAACACTACAACTAAATAACATATTAGAGTATAGTATAAAATGTCTGCCTAACACTACAACTAAATAACATATTAGAGTATGGTATAAAATGTCTGCCTAACACTACAACTAAATAACGTATTAGAGTATGGTATAAAATGTCTGCCTAACACAACAACTAAATAACATATTAGAGTATGGTATAAAATGTCTGCCTAACAATACAACTAAATAACATATTAGAGTATGGTATAAAATGTCTGCCTAACACAACAACTAAATAACATATTAGAGTATGGTATAAAATGTCTGCCTGAAACTACAACTAAATAACATATTAGAGTATGGTATAAAATGTCTGCCTAACAATACAACTAAATAACATATTAGAGTATGGTATAAAATGTCTGCTAAACACTACAACTAAATAACATATTAGAGTATGGTATAAAATGTCTGAATAACAATACAACTAAATAACGTATTAGAGTATGGTATAAAATGTCTGCCTAACACTACAACTAAATAACGTATTAGAGTATGGTATAAAATGTCTGCCTAACAATACAACTAAATAACATATTAGAGTATGGTATAAAATGTCTGCCTAACACAACAACTAAATAACATTAGAGTATGGTATAAAATGTCTGCCTGAAACTACAACTAAATAACGTATTAGAGTATGGTATAAAATGTCTGCCTGAAACTACAACTAAATAACATATTAGAGTATGGTATAAAATGTCTGCCTAACAATACAACTAAATAACATATTAGAGTATGGTATAAAATGTCTGCTAAACACTACAACTAAATAACATATTAGAGTATGGTATAAAATGTCTGCATAACACTACAACTAAATAACATATTAGAGTATGGTATAAAATGTCTGCCTAACACTACAACTAAATAACATATTAGAGTATGGTATAAAATGTCTGCCTAACAATACAACTAAATAACATATTAGAGTATGGTATAAAATGTCTGCCTAACACAACAACTAAATAACATTAGAGTATGGTATAAAATGTCTGCCTGAAACTACAACTAAATAACGTATTAGAGTATGGTATAAAATGTCTGCCTAACACTACAACTAAATAACATATTAGAGTATGGTATAAAATGTCTGCCTAACACTACAACTAAATAACATATTAGAGTATGGTATAAAATGTCTGCCTAACACAACAACTAAATAACGTGTTAGAGTATGGTATAAAATGTCTGCCTAACACAACAACCAAATAACGTATTAGAGTATGGTATAAAATGTCTGCTAAACACTACAACTAAATAACATATTAGAGTATAGTATAAAATGTCTGCCTAACACTACAACTAAATAACATATTAGAGTATGGTATAAATTGTCTGCCTAACACTACAACTAAATAACGTATTAGAGTATGGTATTAAATGTCTGCCTAACACAACAACTAAATAACATATTAGAGTATGGTATTTAATATCTGCCTAACACAACAACTAAATAACATATTAGAGTATGGTATAAAATGTCTGCCTAACACAACAACTAAATAACATATTAGAGTATGGTATAAAATGTCTGCCTGAAACTACAACTAAATAACATAATAGAGTATGGTATAAAATGTCTGCCTAACAATACAACTAAATAACGTGTTAGAGTATGGTATAAAAATGTATGTCTTACGATACAACTAAATAACATATTAAAGTATGGTATAAAATGTCTGCCTGAAACTACAACTAAATAACATATTAGAGTATGGTATAAAATGTCTTCCTAACGATACAACTAAATAACGTATTAGAGTATGGTATAAAATGGCTGAAAAACAATACAACTAAATAACGTATTAGAGTATGGTATAAAATGTCTGCCTAACAATACAACTAAATAACATATTAGAGTATGGTATATAATGGCTGAATAACAATACAACTAAATAATGTATTAGAGTATAGTACAAAATGTCTGCCTAACAATACAACTAAATAACGTATTAGAGTATGGTATAAAATGTCTGCCTAACACTACAACTAAATAACGTATTAGAGTATGGTATAAAATGTCTGAATAACAATACAACTAAATAACGTATTAGAGTATGGTATATAATGTCTGAATAACAATACAACTAAATAATGTATTAGAGTATGGTATAAAATGTCTGCCTAACACTACAACTAAATAACATATTAGAGTATGGTATAAAATGTCTGAATAACAATACAACTAAATAATGTATTAGAGTATGGTATAAAATGTCTGCCTAACAATACAACTAAATAATGTATTAGAGTATGGTATAAAATGTCTGCCTGAAACTACAACTAAATAACATATTAGAGTATGGTATAAAATGTCTGCCTAACACTACAACTAAATAACGTATTAGAGTATGGTATTTAATATCTGCCTAACACAACAACTAAATAACATATTAGAGTATGGTATAAAATGTCTGCCTAACACAACAACTAAATAACATATTAGAGTATGGTATAAAATGTCTGCCTGAAACTACAACTAAATAACATAATAGAGTATGGTATAAAATGTCTGCCTAACAATACAACTAAATAACGTATTAGAGTATGGTATTTAATATCTGCCTAACACAACAACTAAATAACATAATAGAGTATGGTATAAAATGTCTGCCTAACACAACAACTAAATAACATATTAGAGTATGGTATTTAATATCTGCCTAACACAACAACTAAATAACATATTAGAGTATGGTATAAAATGTCTGCCTGAAACTACAACTAAATAACATATTAGAGTATGGTATAAAATGTCTGCCTAACAATGCAACTAAATAACGTATTAGAGTATGGTATAAAATGTATGTCTTACGATACAACTAAATAACATATTAAAGTATGGTATAAAATGTCTGCCTGAAACTACAACTAAATAACGTATTAGAGTATGGTATAAAATGTCTTCCTAACGATACAACTAAATAACGTATTAGAGTATGGTATAAAATGTCTGCTTAACGATACAACTAAATAACGTATTAGAGTATGGTATAAAATGGCTGAAAAACAATACAACTAAATAACGTATTAGAGTATGGTATAAAATGTCTGCCTAACAATACAACTAAATAACATATTAGAGTATGGTATATAATGGCTGAATAACAATACAACTAAATAATGTATTAGAGTATAGTACAAAATGTCTGCCTAACAATACAACTAAATAACGTATTAGAGTATGGTATAAAATGTCTGCCTAACACTACAACTAAATAACGTATTAGAGTATGGTATAAAACGTCTGAATAACAATACAACTAAATAACGTATTAGAGTATGGTATATAATGTCTGAATAACAATACAACTAAATAATGTATTAGAGTATGGTATAAAATGTCTGCCTAACACTACAACTAAATAACATATTAGAGTATGGTATAAAATGTCTGAATAACAATACAACTAAATAATGTATTAGAGTATGGTATAAAATGTCTGCCTAACAATACAACTAAATAATGTATTAGAGTATGGTATAAAATGTCTGCCTAACACTACAACTAAATAACATATTAGAGTATGGTATAAAATGTCTGAATAACAATACAACTAAATAATGTTTTACAGTATGGTATAAAATGTCTTCCCAACACTACAACTAAATAATGTTTTACAGTATGGTGTAAAATATCTGCCTAACACTACAACTAAATAACATATTAGAGTATGGTATAAAATGTCTGCCTAACACAACAACTAAATAACATATTAGAGTATGGTATAAAATGTCTGCCTAACACTACAACTAAATAACATATTAGAGTATGGTATAAAATGTCTGCCTAACAATACAACTAAATAACATATTAGAGTATGGTATAAAATGTCTGCCTAACACAACAACTAAATAACATTAGAGTATGGTATAAAATGTCTGCCTGAAACTACAACTAAATAACGTATTAGAGTATGGTATAAAATGTCTGCCTAACACTACAACTAAATAACATATTAGAGTATGGTATAAAATGTCTGCCTAACACTACAACTAAATAACATATTAGAGTATGGTATAAAATGTCTGCCTAACACAACAACTAAATAACGTGTTAGAGTATGGTATAAAATGTCTGCCTAACACAACAACCAAATAACGTATTAGAGTATGGTATAAAATGTCTGCTAAACACTACAACTAAATAACATATTAGAGTATAGTATAAAATGTCTGCCTAACACTACAACTAAATAACATATTAGAGTATGGTATAAATTGTCTGCCTAACACTACAACTAAATAACGTATTAGAGTATGGTATTAAATGTCTGCCTAACACAACAACTAAATAACATATTAGAGTATGGTATTTAATATCTGCCTAACACAACAACTAAATAACATATTAGAGTATGGTATAAAATGTCTGCCTAACACAACAACTAAATAACATATTAGAGTATGGTATAAAATGTCTGCCTGAAACTACAACTAAATAACATAATAGAGTATGGTATAAAATGTCTGCCTAACAATACAACTAAATAACGTGTTAGAGTATGGTATAAAAATGTATGTCTTACGATACAACTAAATAACATATTAAAGTATGGTATAAAATGTCTGCCTGAAACTACAACTAAATAACATATTAGAGTATGGTATAAAATGTCTTCCTAACGATACAACTAAATAACGTATTAGAGTATGGTATAAAATGGCTGAAAAACAATACAACTAAATAACGTATTAGAGTATGGTATAAAATGTCTGCCTAACAATACAACTAAATAACATATTAGAGTATGGTATATAATGGCTGAATAACAATACAACTAAATAATGTATTAGAGTATAGTACAAAATGTCTGCCTAACAATACAACTAAATAACGTATTAGAGTATGGTATAAAATGTCTGCCTAACACTACAACTAAATAACGTATTAGAGTATGGTATAAAATGTCTGAATAACAATACAACTAAATAACGTATTAGAGTATGGTATATAATGTCTGAATAACAATACAACTAAATAATGTATTAGAGTATGGTATAAAATGTCTGCCTAACACTACAACTAAATAACATATTAGAGTATGGTATAAAATGTCTGAATAACAATACAACTAAATAATGTATTAGAGTATGGTATAAAATGTCTGCCTAACAATACAACTAAATAATGTATTAGAGTATGGTATAAAATGTCTGCCTGAAACTACAACTAAATAACATATTAGAGTATGGTATAAAATGTCTGCCTAACACTACAACTAAATAACGTATTAGAGTATGGTATTTAATATCTGCCTAACACAACAACTAAATAACATATTAGAGTATGGTATAAAATGTCTGCCTAACACAACAACTAAATAACATATTAGAGTATGGTATAAAATGTCTGCCTGAAACTACAACTAAATAACATAATAGAGTATGGTATAAAATGTCTGCCGAACAATACAACTAAATAACGTATTAGAGTATGGTATTTAATATCTGCCTAACACAACAACTAAATAACATAATAGAGTATGGTATAAAATGTCTGCCTAACACAACAACTAAATAACATATTAGAGTATGGTATTTAATATCTGCCTAACACAACAACTAAATAACATATTAGAGTATGGTATAAAATGTCTGCCTGAAACTACAACTAAATAACATATTAGAGTATGGTATAAAATGTCTGCCTAACAATGCAACTAAATAACGTATTAGAGTATGGTATAAAATGTATGTCTTACGATACAACTAAATAACATATTAAAGTATGGTATAAAAATGTCTGCCTGAAACTACAACTAAATAACGTATTAGAGTATGGTATAAAATGTCTTCCTAACGATACAACTAAATAACGTATTAGAGTATGGTATAAAATGTCTGCTTAACGATACAACTAAATAACGTATTAGAGTATGGTATAAAATGGCTGAAAAACAATACAACTAAATAACGTATTAGAGTATGGTATAAAATGTCTGCCTAACAATACAACTAAATAACATATTAGAGTATGGTATATAATGGCTGAATAACAATACAGCTAAATAATGTATTAGAGTATAGTACAAAATGTCTGCCTAACAATACAACTAAATAACGTATTAGAGTATGGTATAAAATGTCTGCCTAACACTACAACTAAATAACGTATTAGAGTATGGTATAAAACGTCTGAATAACAATACAACTAAATAACGTATTAGAGTATGGTATATAATGTCTGAATAACAATACAACTAAATAATGTATTAGAGTATGGTATAAAATGTCTGCCTAACACTACAACTAAATAACATATTAGAGTATGGTATAAAATGTCTGAATAACAATACAACTAAATAATGTATTAGAGTATGGTATAAAATGTCTGCCTAACAATACAACTAAATAATGTATTACAGTATGGTATAAAATGTCTGCCTAACACTACAACTAAATAACATATTAGAGTATGGTATAAAATGTCTGAATAACAATACAACTAAATAATGTTTTACAGTATGGTATAAAATGTCTTCCCAACACTACAACTAAATAATGTTTTACAGTATGGTGTAAAATATCTTCCCAACACTACAACTAAATAATGTTTTACAGTATGGTATAAAATGTCTGCCTATATGCCAAATAAATACCTTATAAGCCTCAAAAGACAGACCGTTGCACAGCTTTATTGATGCCCAGTAAGAAACTCCTTTGTGGTTGAGGGTAATCTACACAGCTCTTTATCACATGGTGAGGGACACTTCTCTTCTCTGTGTGGGCGTGCCAAATCTACTGTGTAATGTCATTTCAGATAAGGAGCCTAGAGAGAATATAGCATAGCTGATTGTACACTGGCCTGATAAACTGGACTCTGGTGTGTGTGTTTGTTTGTGTGTGTGTGTGTGTCTGTGTTCAACAAGCTGTTCTCACCATCCCCAGTAGAGATATACTAGGCCTAGACTTTTCCATTTGGAGAGTGAGAAGTCAATGTTTCCAGCATGAATGTGAATGTTCATGACACAGCAATAATCTGATGGCTCTGTATAGTTAGTGGGAATTGCCATGTGTTCACAGGGATGTGGATGATATTTTACAGAGCAAACCACAGCAGATTAGGACAAACTCATGACCTGAATCATGGCACATGTGGATATCAGTTGTTATTGGTTTTAACTCAATGATATTGATTGCGCAAGCGGCGAAAAGCCTCCACTAGCCAGGTGACTGACAGTGATTGGCACCACATGGTAATCCCTATCCTGTCAATTCCCAAGAGTACAATTGCCAGACTTCTATATTCCTTCGATCCTTTCTAATCCACCATCCCTCTCTACCTGCCTGCTTCTATAACAGTGCACCAGCGTCACTAAAAAAGACAGAGGTCCTCAGGAAAACAGATTTTCAATGTTAGTGGTAAAACTCAAAGCTTCATTCCATTTCATGGCTTTTCAGATGTTGTGTGTGTGTGTGTGTGTGTGTGTGTGTGTGTGTGTGTGTGTGTTTGCGTGCGTGCGTGCGTGCGTGCGTGTGTGTGTGCGAGTGCCTGTTTGGTTTATGGCTTCTCAGATTGGGTTGGATTTGAATGAGGCCCATTGTTTTCCCACATGGGGGTTTGCCACGGTCCCCTCCTCATGAAGATTGCCTTTTTAACCCACTCAGTGAGTGAGTACAGGATTGCACTTTATTTAATGTATGGTGGCAGTTCTCCAACATTATCCTTTTTACATTACGGTGAGCTGTGAGCTCTGCCAGTGTAGCCACCACTCCAATCTCTTTCTATTATGGCTTCTCTCCTCCCTGCCTCGTACCGACTCTCATCCCCATCATTACACTATGATAAACTTCTGATGACGATCATCCTTTCAGAGAGACCAGTGGGAGTCATTTTCTGTCACTGAGGATTTGAGAGGCCTGATAAATACAAATTGGACAACATTATACAACTGAATGGAGTAATGAGGAGAGAGGCTTTTTTGTCGTTCCTCTTTGTCGCAAATGTAATGTGGCCATTCACATTACATTCCTAAATAATCAAGATATGTTCTCCCATGAGTTTTGAGGGAACACGCTGTCCATTTCTATTGTAGCCTTTGGTTATATGCTTTAGCCAAACAATAATCACATGTATCTCTATTACAGTATGTAGGTAGGCCGTAATTGTAAATGAGCTGACTTGCCTAGTTAAATAAAGGTAAAATAAAACCAATTCAAAATTAAACAGTACCTTAAATATTACTTTAAGCAACATATTCATTGCTAAGTACCTCAGAACACCTCACAAAACAAGAGGATTGACATTCAAGTTTAATATTTTTAGTGCCATGTTACATGTCCTTAAACACTATTACTGTTCTGCCTTTCACTTTCCATCAGCAGTATCTGATCTGAATTTCACTTTCAGACTAAAGTTCAGCCTAGAAGCTGGTAGGAGCTTGTAGTCTGTCAGGCTTGATGAGGTGTCATTAGAGAGTGAGTTAGAATGATTGATATCTTCAAAGGGAAGTGTGGCGGTGAGAAAAGGCAACGTTTCCCCCTCAGACAGACGTCTGTATTAATAAAACATTAGTAGGAATAAATCACCAGCTCTGTCTGTGCCCTCAGAGGGACTTAATGATTGTTGTTTTACCTCACGTAGGTATACATGTTTAGATGCAGTACTAGCACTTCTAAAAAGTCCTAAATGGAAAAACTCCTGTGAACTTTACCCAGGTCAAATTTCAACAAATGATTGCTAGGCTTGATTGCTAGGCTACAACACTTCTTCTGTGTACAATTATTTTCCATCCTAACTATTTCAAATACAACCATTTGAAATATCAATCATGTGTCACTGGTTTCTAAAACCATTTTCATTAAATTGGTTGTGAGTTAAATCATTATGGTGGTGGGACACACACAATATTTTAGCCACTCTCTGGTGGTGATACTGCGAGAGCTTGACGTTTGGTTACTGGAAGCCATTTGGAGGTAATTAGTTGTGCAAATATTTCCACCTTAATCTATATTCATTGTCCCGACTTGCTGTCTTTTTGTATTGTGCCTTTGCATCATATACAGGGTAGTAACGATGAGGAATTCAATTATGTCTGCACGGGACCATTCTGAATCTAAAGTAGATTCACACACTAGCTGAAACAATGTGAAATTGTCTGTCCTGGTCAAAACTTCTAATTCAGACAGGTCATGTGTAGCCTACTTAGCTACGTTTATCATACATTACCCAGGACCATTTCCTTTCCTCTATGAAAGTCACGCCCATTCCACTCTCCTTCCCTGGCGCTCAAAGGCGCCAGCCCCCCCAGCATTACGCACACATGCTCCCCTCGTCATGTGCATCAGCTATTCATTGCACTCACCTGGACTCAATCACCTGTGTTTATTTCCTCTGCTATATATGTCTGTTCCCTAGCTCTGTTCCCCCGCTTCAGGATTAATCTTTGTTTGTCATTTAATTACCTGGTTCTGACGCTGTTCCTGGCCTGTTCAATATTTGTTCCACATTGAATGTACCTGCTTCTCTTCTCCAGCGCCGGTCCTTAGAATGAATAATGTGGACTGTGTGTTCTGCATGATAATGTTTTTAATGAAACAACAGTCTTAAGACAGTCTTTTGGAATAGACTGAATTTTTTATATAGTCCTATTAACAATGAGTACCAATCATATAGTTTTCAGAGTTATAAACTATTAATATGTTCTCAAATCCCTATCTTTTAAGAGAGAAGAGGGGAGACGGATGACCCTATGTTTATCCAGGTATATGTAATCACATGAAGACAGTTACTAGCCACAGAACATGGATTTATAATGACTATATGCAGGAAACAAAACTATATCTGTAATCCCCCCCCCCATTTTTAGATTCCCAGTCCCAGTAAAATACATTTACATTTATGATGCTCAGGCAATTCAAAATCTCCTGAGATTCCATTAGGTAGAGACTTGCAAAACTCCATGGTAACGGAACCATCCTGAGCATTTATTTTATTTTGAATAACCTGCCTGCCCCGATACCACCAGCACAACACAAAAAGGGTATTCAGACAAATACAATCTGGCAACCTTCCCCTAGTCCAGTTTCTTCTGCTGGACCAGAGGCTAGGAACCAGGGCCGCAAACCTTTACCACTCTTGCCACAGTGTGCGGTTGATGGAGGGAGTTTGGGACTATATGAGGAAAGAGGTTGTGAACCCATCCTCAAGTATTAAATGGATCATTCCAATTACATTCTGCTGCTAAAACAGCGCCGTGAGCAAAGAGAGAGTCAGAGATGACACCATTAACAACATAACAAGCTCCAGTACCTCTCGGTAAAACAAATGAAATCATGAAGATGTGTTTTCATATGACTTATTTCTTCACTTCCTTTGCTTCTAACCTTGGGGACACAATCCATCATCATTCTTGTCTCGGCTCATGGCTCCGCTGGTGTTCACTCATGTCAAGTGTGTGCCATATGTTGTCCCCAACAAAATACTTATTCTCATCCTTCTCCATCTCCCCTTTTCTCTCTCTCTCTCTCTTCCCCCTGTACTTTTGGCCTTTGATATTAAAAGAGGAGAAACACTTGGCGAGCCACCTGGAAGACGACTGGCCTCTTTATTAAATCGAGAGTTAAAGAGAAATTCCACCACTTTTCAACTTCATTTTCATTATCTACTGCACAATACCAGCATCAACATAAGTGAAAAAAGTGCATTTTTACGTTTTGGAGAAAATAAATATACAGTTAAAAAGTTTTACCCGATGACATCAAAGTTTAAACATTTTAAAAACAGTGATTTTTAAACACGGTTAGATTCTGGGTTAAACTTGGAACATAGTTCCAAGGAGTGAAAGAGATTGGTTTTTACATCAGAAGTGAATGGTTATCTGTAGGAGCCAGAAGGCTTTGGAATGTGTAGGGGAGACGGGTTGAGATCTTAGAACCTAACAATGTGACTGAGGGAGAGAGAGTAATGTATAGCGTTTACATTATGTCAGGATATGTTATTTTTAGCCATCAGGTGTCCTATGGGAGGGATACTCTGGGATGAGAAGAGACACAGTCTGGTATCAATCACCATGACAGCCTTTAGTTGGGAAGGAGTGAGGACTTTGAGGTAGAGGTCAGGTCAGATAAAGTGAGGAAGAACAGATATCTAAGGTTCTGTCTAGCAACAGAGATGCACTGGCTGTTCAGATGTGTAGGAGGAGACTCCGCCTAGGAGAAAGGGTTAAATATCAGTGTTTGTGTGAAATGTTGTCTGAATGCAGCTGTATTGACCCTTTGGGAAGAATTACATTTGTTTAAGCTTTTCTAGTGTCCGTTGAGTTAGAACCTAACAACACTATGAGAATTGCTGGAGAAAAAAATACCCTCCCTTGGGCTAGACATTTGTTGCAGGTTTTGAAAATCACTTTTTTTTGTACCCTACTTGTTTTCTTTTTAACCACAGATCATACATTATGTAGACACTGTTATGGTGCTGGAGATGATGAATATGATGCACTTTAACAAATGGAGGTTAAATATGACACAAAAAGGAACATTATCGAGATGAATCTGCCTGAGAGGCAGAGAATAAGGCTATATTCAACTTAGTTACACAGACAAGCAGGCAGTAAAGATAAATGAATTATCTCTGTGAATTATTAATAAGATTATTCTGTAGGAAGAGAAACTGTTTATTACCTCATTTTGCCATGGATATGGAAGAGATTGTAAATAGAGGAGGCATAAGCGTGTGTGTGTGTTCTAAAATGTAATGTTAAATATGTATGTGTTTGTGTGTGTTCAAATGGAGTAGGTGTAATGAACACGATGGGAGACATAGAGCTGGTTTCAAGCACAGGGCACAGCTGGTGTTTATTGAGGATTGATTATAAACAACGTTTGCCATGTTTCTGTCGATATTATGGAGCTAATTTGGAATATTTTTCGGCGTTTTCGTGACTGCAATTTCCGGGCGATTTCTCAGCCAAATGTGAATAACAAACGGAGCTATTTTGCCTACAAAAATAATATTTTGGGAAAAAGGAACATTTGCTATCTAACTGAGTCTCGTGAGTGAAAACATCCGAAGCTCATCAAAGGTAAACGATTTAATTCGATTGCTTTTCTGATTTCCGTGACCAAGGTACCTGCTGCTAGCTGGAAAATGCTATGCTAGGTTATCGATAAACTTACACAAATGCTTGTCTAGCTTTGGCTGTAAAGCATATTTTGAAAATCTGAGATGTCAGGGTGATTAACAAAAGGCTAAGCTGTGTCTCAATATATTTAATTTGTGATTTTCATGAATATGAATAGTTTCTAGGAATATTTATGTCTGTTGCGTTATGCTAATTAGTGTCAGTCGATGATTATGCTCCCGCATAATCCTGTCTCGTTCCATGTCCGTTATATATTAAATGTTTTACTCCCCGTACCTGACCCGCACCTGCTTCGTCTCTCCAGCGTCATTCCATGTGACTTTGCCGTCTCTTGATCTCCAAATAAGGAATTATAGTATCCTCATCAGATGTCCATACGTCACAGACAATCACCGTTTCACAAATCACCGTTTCACAAATAAACCATCTGGTTATAAACAGTTTTAGAAACTTCAGAGTGTTTTCTATCCAAATCTACTAATAATATGCATTTCTTATATTCCTGGCATAAGTAGCAGGAAGTTGAAATTGGGCATGCTATTTATCCAAAAGTGAAAATGCTGCCACCTATACCTTAAGAAGTTAAAAGACGTGTCAAAGTCAAATGAAGGATGAAGACACAATCCCACTCATGTACCTCATTACTAGGATGAGCATTCTTTACCTGACTTAGCTAGACACATCAGCTGTCAAACACCTGCTTTCCATGTCTGCGAGACAGAGACCGAAAGACAAACAAAAGACAAACAAAAGTGTGATGAAGGCTGCAGGTATTTCATGTAGATTGAAGAGTTTTAGAGTAACTTCTAGGATCTGTTGTCACAAACACATTCAACACTGTGATTTACATCTATGACTGACTTTCACAGAATAAAACATATTTTTGGTTTGGTTTTTATTCCTTTTCACCTGATCTGAAATCTTCCAGGAAATAATCAGTTTTACTCTGGGTGAGTGTCCCTTGTTAGTTGGTGTATAATTGTGACTTGTCACTCAAGCTAACACCTGTCCCACAGGAGGTTTAAGGGATATGTTCTCCTCTGTCATTTAGTCAATTGCATTGATCATTCGCTCATCTCAATGTGGGCCTTGATGGTACTATCATACCTCAGTGCACCCTCCCTAACTTTGCATCAGTGCCTGGTTAAAAGGAAAATATTGGGGAATGAATAATGAATGTCGTTTTAAGATTGTGACAATTGTTGTTGTTGGTCTCGACCCTCTGTTTTTTTCTCACTTGACACCTCTCACTGGGCCATCTCGTTGCCTTTCCCAGTTGCCTCCTATCACTCCTATGCACATGATACTTGTGCAGTTAAACAAGATCATTTTTTCGCTCTTTGTTTTTTTTATGTCTGTCCTTCTATCAAGCTGGTCACAGACTCCTCTCCGCCTGTTCATCTCTGCCAACCACCTGAGGGTGTCCTCCAACTCCTTGCTGTCCTCTCTCACATTAAAACACATTTGCATCCTCTCTGAGTAGGTAATCCTTTCCCCTTTACTCCTTTGACAATTTCAAAGAGTGAATATTGTGTTAATGCATTAAATCTCACAAAATAATTTCTCCATCCAGAGTTGAAAATGACCTTAAGCCCACTCTATATTTCTCCAGTGCTACGCACATCAATGCACATTCTTAGAAGTCTCTTTACAAGCTCAGATACATTTGAGTTTGAGACGCATCTTGGCAACACACAATATATGTTTGTTTTAATGATCAGAAGCTTCAGAGAAGGATCAACTCAATTCATTAAATTTAGACTTTGGAGACAACATCGAGACAACATCAAGGGCGGAGTTAGCAAGCATGTCTATGGACTAACACCCAAAACAATTCTATAATCCAATCTGATAGACATCAAGGGTGGGGTTAGCTAGCATGTCGATGTTCTTACAGTCTTACACTCCCAAGTAAATTCTATAATCCAATTGGATAGTCTGTAAGTAATTCTCTCAGAGAGATATATGAAACCAAGCCACTTCCATACACCAACAGCTGACGTCCTGACCATCCGCAAACAATGTCAGGAACATGGGGAGAAAGGCTTTAGTAATGAGTCTCAAGCAAGCCGATGTAATGCTCTTTACTCATATTGACATAGTTCTTAACCTAGTTATATACTTGAGAATTTTGAAGACAACAGATCTCTACACATAGATATTAACTGTTTAGCTTCATCATATCTTTCATGAGTTGTAATAATTTCACATAACCATTGTTCTCCAGTAGAGCATCCTTTCTTAACTTCTTTTTAGTACCCCCCGTTCTTCTCAATTTCCACCTAAAAACATACCCTAATCGAACTGCCTGTAGCTCAGGCCCAGAAGCAAGGATATGCATATTCTTGGTATCATTTGAAAGGAAACTCTGAATGTTATGGAAATGTGAATTGAATTTTGGATAATATAACACAACAGTTCTGGTAGAAGAAAATACAAGGAAATATACATACGTTTTCTGTTTTTTTATTGTTGCTGCATCATCTTTCAAATGACCAAGAACAGCCAAACATACAGATAGGATGCTGGCCATGATTTGAATGAAGATCATAAGATGGCAACAATAGCTGAGCAAAGTTTTAGACAGATAACTTCAAAAATGAGCGAGCTACATGACATTGAGCATGATGTCACCCAGGTGTCCCACACAAATGTACCCAAATGTACCCAAGTGGCCGAATTGGTACAGTGATACATTTTGAAGGGAAGAACTATATACAAAATACATAAATGCTACTCTAAACAAACCCCAAAAAACATATATAAAATAAATAAATAATAATAATAATTAAACCTAAACAAATAACAAGGGTAACTAATTACAGATTTTCTATTTACAATATTGTGAAGACCCTCAGTCTGTGCTCAGTATGTGCTGCTGGTGCCATTGCCCATAGCAGTCTCTTTCTGGTGTAAAGCAGAGGGTTACTGAACAGGTGGTGCAGGTGATAGGGCATTTCCTGTGACAAAGGGCACAATGACATCTCCCTACGGTGCCCTTTTTGCCCTGGGACACATTCATGCCTGCAGAGATGAATCTGGGCAGGTGAACACCACTGGTTGGAGCAGAAGGGACAGAGGTAGAGGGGACAGAAGGTGCTGAAGCAACTCGGTCTCGCTTTCTCTATCAAGTTCCTCTATAATTTGGGTTAAATCTGTATACCTAGACTTTGTTTTAGCTTTTCCTGATTTATTCGCCATAATATAAATATATAAACTTGCTGAAAATGCTATTGACTATGTACTGCTATGCGTAACACTCGTGGTTCCGTCAAGTAGGATTTGCAATGGCGAATGAACCTCTTTTACGCCAGAGTTTACAACAAAGGCTGGTCTTCGAACGTATAACCATTACATATTGCTGTTTACCTCAGCTCATTGGCTATCGTCCAAGCTAGATTTCAAGATGATCAGTGGTCATTGGGCCAAAATACAGTCAATCAATGATAGACCGGTCCTACCATTGGTGCGCAATGGGGTCATTGATTTGAGTCTTCAAATTGGTTTGTTTCGGTCAATACCGAAACCGATTTATGCTGCAGTAGTTTATGTGTCGGGGGCTAGGGTCAGTTTGTTATATCTGGAGTACTTCTCCTGTCCTATTCAGTGTCCTGTGTGAATCTAAGTGTGCGTTCTCTAATTCTCCCCTTCTCTCTTTCTTTCTCTCTCTCGGAGGACCTGAGCCCTAGGACCATGCCCCAGTCCACCTGGCCGTGCTGCTGCTCCAGTTTAAACTGTTCTACCTTATTATTCGACCATGCTGATCATTTATGAACATTTGAACATCTTGGCCATGGTCTGTTATAATCTCCACCCGGCACAGCCAGAAGAGGACTGGCCACCTCACATAGCCTGGTTCCTCTCTAGGTTTCTTCCTAGGTTTTGGCCTTTCTAGGGAGTTTTTCCTAGCCACCGTGCTTCTACACCTGCATTGCCTGCCGTTTGGGGTTTTAGGCTGGGTTTCTGTACAGCACTTTGAGATATCAGCTGATGTATAAATAAATGTGATTTGATTTGATTTGAATACGTTCCAGGAAAAGAACCATCAAGTATGGTTGTGCTAGTAACAACCAGAGGATTGCAATGAAACCAATTATGACTGGATAAACGTTTGTTTAGGTTGTGTAATTACCACGAACGCTTCTTCCAAAGTTGAATGAGACGGAAATCACGACGCAAGCGGTTTACAAATGTTTCGTGTTCGGCAAAACAAAGCGAACATTCACTGTGTAGTTAGGACACTTGGCATTGCCACCAGAGGAAGATCTTCAAAGGTAAGCAATTTATTTTGTTATTTCTGACTTTCCTGACGCTAATGCTTGGTTGGAAAATGCTAGTAATACTTGTGTGTTCCGGGAGCTGTCCTCAGAAACTCGCATGGTTTGCTTTCGCAGTAAAGCCATTTTGAAATCTGACACAGAGGCTGGATTAACCTCTCTGGGATATGGGGGACACTAGCGTCCCACCTGGGCAAAAGCCAGAGAAAATTCAGAGCGTAAAATTCTAATAAATTACTATAAAAATCAAACTTTCATGAAATCACACATGTAAGATACCAAATTAAAGCTACACGTGTTGTGAATCCAGCCAACATGTCAGATTTCAAAAATTATTTTTTGAAGAGAGAAGCATATTTCAACCCTGCAGGCGCAAAATGTCAATTTATTTGCCGCGTGTGATCCAGAAAAACACTGGTACCAACTTGCGCAACGTGACTACAAAATATCTCAATAGACTCACAGACATGATTCAAACAGTTTTAGAATCTTCAGACTGTTTTCTATCCAAATCTACTAATAATATGCATATATTATCTTTTGGGGATGAGTAGCAGGCAGTTGAATTTGGGCGTGCATTTCATCCGGATGTGAAAATACTGCCTCCTGTCACCAAGAAGTTTTTTTTTTTACCTTTATTTTACTAGGCAAGTCAGTTAAGAACAAATTCTAATTTTCAATGACGGCCTAGTGGCTTAACTGCCTGTTCAGGTGCAGAACGACATATTTGTACCTTGTCAGCTCGGAGATTCGAACATGCAACCTTCCGTGCCACCCCAAGTTAATAAGACGTTCATCTTTTAAATGATGTAAGATACATGTATTTACAAGAATGTTTACTATAACAAATGGTGTATTTAGAATGTTAGCGCTCTGCAGTTTCACCAGATGTTGGCCTGGTGGGACGTTAGCGTCTCACCTACCTTAGAGAGGTTAAGGCTAGGGCTGATTTGAAGGTTTTACTGCTAATCTACAAAGCATTACATGGGCTTGCTCCTATCTATCTTTACGATTTGGTCCTACTGTACATACCTACACGTACACTACGGTCACAAGACGCAGGCGTCTTTATTGTCCCTGGAAGTTCTAAGTAAACAGCTGGAGGCAGGGCTTTCTCCTAAGAGAGAGAATACAGTAGATTGCACACGTCAAACGTGTGATTTATGACCCTATGTGTCACGATCGTCGTATTGAGGAGACCAAAGCGCAGCGTGATGTGAATACATCCCTTTAACGATAGATGAAAACAAACACGAAGTACACTAAACAAACAAACAAAATATCAAAACGAACGTGACCGCTATAAAAAAAAAATCTTATACCATTCATACTTTGCAAAATCATAATTCTCATTCATTCTTAATTAATGATATTTACTAAAACACCAAACAAAAACAAACCTCAGGGGAGCATCGTCCCTCCCCGTCATACCTAACCAATACCTAACCCTTTCCCTATCTCCCCTTCCCTAATCTATCCCCTTACAAATCTCACTCTAACACTCCCAGCCCTAATCCCCCCTTCCACCTCTCCCGTGCCGCATGCTGCCCCCACTTCCTCTCCTCTCTCTTCATCCTCCCCCTCAAATCACCTTCCACCCTCCTCACTATCCCTTCCACCCCCCAATCTCTCCCTGTCTTGACTAAATTCTGCCTGGCTTCCTACAGTCCCCTTTTAAAAAGACTCATGAGAAGCCAGAGCAGAAACCTGTCCTTATCCGTTCCCCTCACTCTCCCTACGCCTCTCTCTAGCCTAGCCCATGTCAACACAAAGTCACTCCTAACCACACCTAGCAACACCCGTGCCCTAGCCCATACTAGTCCGGCAAAGGCACAGTCCCAGAAGGCATGGCGCACAGTCTCCTCCCTGCCACAAGCAGATCTTGGACAGGTGGGGGATCGCGACAAATTATGCCGGTACATGATGGAACGTACCGGCAAGCACTTGTGGAGGCTCAACCAATTCAGGTCCTTGAGCCGGTTGTCCAGGCCCCGCGCCTGCATTCCCTCCCAGACCACTGACGAGATGCCCGCTACAGGCGCAGGACTCCCTGCCTGCCTGACCTCCTCATACAGGTGCCTGTGGTCTAAACCTACTCGGGCAACTTCAACCTCGGGGTGCGCACGCAGCCACTTGGCCGCATGGCCAAAGTGCCACGGCAGCTGTTCCGCCCGAGGACCCGCGTTAGACCACACCATTACGCTTCTCACCTGATACGAGAAGAACACCTGCAGGAGGTAACCGGACGGGTGTATAACCGGATGAGCAAGCTCCGTCAACAAGAAAGAAACAAAAATCGCATCCAGCTTGAGGGGGAGATGTGGTGCCCGCCTACCTCCCTCCCCGATGGGACAGAGCATGCGCTCCCTGGCGACCCACTCGTACCTGCCATCCCACATGAACTGAAACATAAGCCTCACTAGAGACCTTCTCAGACAAACCGGCAATGGGTAGATGTATGCCAAATACAAAAGAGATGGCAATACATCCACCTTTAGGACCAGGACCTTACCTATAAAAGACAAATACCTAGCCTTCCACATTGCCAGCTTCTTCTGTACCACTGCGATACGCATGTTCCAGTTCAGCGTCGCTGAGCCGGAGGTCTCAAAATGGACCCCGAGAATCCTCAGGGCCCCCTCACAGAGAGATAACCCCCCGGGCACATCCGTCCTACCGCGCCATCTTCCGAAATACTTAACGGAAGACTTTGCATGATTCAGAACCGCCCCCGACGCTTGGGTGAAATCCCCAATGATGGCAAGAGACCTTGTCAGGCACGAGTCCTTGCACAACAGCAAGGAAGTGTCGTCGGCGTACTGCGTCATCTTAACACGCAGCCCACCGCTCCCAGGGATCAACAAGCCCTCCACCCCTGTGTCTGCCCTAATGGCAGCCCCCAGAGGCTCCATGTACAGAACGAAGAGGAGAGCCGAGAGTGGGCATCCCTGCCTGACCCTAGACGAGAGGTCAAAAACGTCACCTAAGTGACTATTTACACTAACTCGACACCCCGCTCCGACATATAATGTACGGATCCATCCTATAAACTTCTCCCCAAATCCTAATCTACCTAACACCCTGAATAGAAAATATCTATTCACGCGATCAAAAGCTTTCGCCTGATCTAGCGCTGCTACCATTAAAGGCAACCCTCTATCTTCAACCCAAGCGATGGATTCCCTGATCAACTGTAGGTTCCATCTTATAGAGCGGCCCTCTACCCCGCACGTCTGATCCTCGTGGACGATGTAGGGAAGGGCTGTGTGCAATCGGTCTGCTAAAACCTTTGCAAGAATCTTGTAATCTACGCACAGCATGGTCAATGGCCGCCAGTTGCCAAGGTCAGTTGCTTCCCCCTTCTTATAAAGAAGTGACAGCACACCAACAGCCATTGATCCCCCCGGGACCCCCATCTCAAGGATGGCCTTCAAGACTTCGAGAACCACTGGTCCAAGTATACCCCAAAACTTGAGGTAAAACTCAGCCGGCATCCCATGAGACTTGTTCCGCTATGTTCTTTAAGTCGGTTAGGGCCAGGCAGAGTAGGAAGGTAATGCATGGCGTTAGGGAAGAAAATGGTAGTATAGTAAGTAAACCAGAGGAAATGGTCAGGGTGACAACTGATCATTTCCAAGGTTTATTTAAGGAAAGGGAAATAGATGTAGAGCAGGGAAACGTGTTTTTATAACACTTGTCCCGGCGGTTGCCAGAGGACATTAGAGACGTGATGGAGGCCCAGATCTCACTAGAAGAGGTTGAGAGCGCTCTTAGGAGGATGGGAAAAGGGAAGGTGCCTGGGACCTTCCCTTTTCCCATCCTCCTAAGAGCGCTCTCAACCTCTTCTAGTGAGATCTGGGCCTCCATCACGTCTCTAATGTCCTCTGGCAACCGCCGGGACAAGTGTTATAAAAACACGTTTCCCTGCTCTACATCTATTTCCCTTTCCTTAAATAAACCTTGGAAATGATCAGTTGTCACCCTGACCATTTCCTCTGGTTTACTTACTATACTACCATTTTCTTCCCTAACGCCATGCATTACCTTCCTACTCTGCCTGGCCCTAACCGACTTAAAGAACATAGCGGAACAAGTCTCATTATGTTCTAGAGAGCCACTATGCGCACGCTCCAGGAAAGCTCGAGCCTTCTGCTCCTGCAGCTCCCTGAGCTGCGCCTTTAGGGCTGCGAATCTCTCCCAGTCAATCGACCCGCCGAGGTTGCCTGCCTCGTACTCGAGTTCAATTAACCTTTGGATACGATCCACCTCCCTCCTTTCCTCCCTTTTTTTCCTTCTACAATATCCTATTATAAAAGCCCTAATCCTCACCTTAACTAAATCCCACCACTCTAACACCCCCTCGCACATGGACCGGAGACCGTCAAGCCCATACACCCCAATTAACCTATATCTAGCTTCTCTATACTTTACATCTATCCCCAATACTCTACCCTGCATTATAACAAAAGTGCTCTCTACCTTAACCTCTCTATTCCCACACAGAATCCCTACTCCTGTTGAGTGCACCCCTCCTATGCCCCAAAAAGATTCCCCCTTATCCCACTCCCTCCTAAATCTACACACATCCCCACCATCCCTCAGGTGAACCTCCTGTAAAAAACAGAAATCAAACCCCACACCCTCTAAATAACAAAAAACCGCCCTCCTTTTAACATTATCCCTTAACCCCCTAACATTTAGACTAAAAAAAGAAACAGAACTATTCATTTAATTATTTACAACAAATAAACCCCAAAAACCAAAGAAAAACCAGGAGACTCACCCGATGCTCCCCTGGTCCATCTCCACCGGCGGGGACGTCCTCTCCACTCCTGACGCCCCCCCCCCCGTCCCCCCCCCGTCCTCCTCCATCTCTCCAACCCAGGATGCAGGCAGTGTGTTAGGTAGGGTGCCCAGCACCATGGGTTTCACCACCACCCACCCCCTCCCTGTTTGCCTCGGGGCCGTATGCAGGGGACCCCAACTCCTCACACAGGAGTTGGGATCCCTCTAGCACACCGCCCACAGACCCCTCACTGGAGTCATCCCCCACTAGGATGTAAGGGGCTGAGGCAAACAGGGAGGCAAATGAACCCCCCGCCGATCTCTTAGCCCCCCTCCACACCCCCTCCCTCTCACTACCTGCCAAACTTCCCCTCTTCTTCCCCTTCTTCTTTGGTGAAGGAGGTAGCGGGGAGACACAACGTCCCATCCCCGCTAACTCCTCCACCAATTCCCTTGTCTCGTCCTCAAAGAAACTTGGCAGGCTGTCCCCCACTCCTTTCCCCCATCTCCCCCTCCCACCCCCTCCCCACCCCACACCTCCCTCCGTCCCAGTCACTGTCACCGTTCCCTCCTTCTCGCACCACTGTCCCACTCTCCCTCTTCTCCGCTCCTTCCCGTTCTTCCGCCTTCTTTTTCTTCTCTCCTTTTTCCTTCTTTCCATCTTCACTCCTCTTTCTTCTCGCCTCTTCCTTCTTCCCATCCTCTTCTCTTGCCGTCTTTTCCCCTGTGCCATCCGTACAAGCCACACGCGTCCTTTCTTTCCTCCCCATCCCCCGCTCCCCCAGCTGCCGACGCGTATGACCTGTGACGAGCCGGGCAATCACGCCACAGGTGTGCTCTCGAGCCACACCCGTGGCAAGCCTTGGGCTCGTCACATTCCTTGGCCTCGTGCTCTTCCGATCCACAAAAACGACATTTCTTGGAGCTGCACGAGGCCAGGATATGGCCGTAGGCCATACAACGCCTGCAGAACGGGGGCTGACGGGCATAATACAGCGTCCCCCTGTCAGCCCCCAGGGAGAACATTGCCGGAGGATGGAGGTAGCCATCCACACTCTTCGGGGACTACCTGAGTAACGCCTGGAAACCTCTTCTCCTGTTCCAGAAACCCAGGGAGTCCCTGAGGTACCTCGCTGAGGAGACATTGTCCATGTACCTCCCCAGAAAGGCCCTCACTTCTTCATCCTTCACGTGCGGATTGTACATGGTTACGGTGACCACCCTGAAGCTGTTCCTTGCCAGGCTGGTCACCGTGTAATGGCACAGGGGTTTCGCTCCTTTTCCTTCTCTCACCTTCATAACTTTGTCGTGTTTTTCTTCCACTTGTAACGTCACATCATATCCTTTCTCGATGGGATTCCCTTGAAGGCATAGTACACCTTTTACTTCCAGCTGTAGGCATCCCATCAGAACATTTCTCCCGAATGTCTCTCTCCCCCAGGGCTCCTTCTCTGTCCAAGAGAACCTCACGGTATTAACCAGACCAATCCCAGGTACCCCCATGTGGGGATTTTTCTGTGCCATCTTCACAAAAAAGCTCTCTTTTACACAGAAGCCAATATAAACAAAAAATGAAAAATCTGATAAAAATCAGATTTTTAGAATGGAAAAACTCCCCTATCCTACCTTCGACCTAAAATGAATACATCTTCTTAAATAAGACGAGGAACACTTAAACAAACTTATAAACCAACAAAATGAACGTGACCGCTATAAATACTGAGTGCAAACATGCAACATCACATAGACAATAACCCGCGAAATACCCAAAGAAGATGGCTGCCTAAATATGGTTCCCAATCAGAGACAACGATAAACAGCTGCCTCTAATTGAGAGCCAATCTAGGCAACCATGGACATACATAAACACCTAGATGGTAAACAACCCCATAAACCTACAAAACCCATAGACAGTACAAAAACACATACATCAACCATGTCACACCCTGACCTAACCAAAATATATAAAGAATACAAAGAATATTCAGGTCAGCGCGTGACACTATGTCATGGGTCACATGTGTGTGCCCATATATGGGCATCCTGTCAGGACATCCTGGAGTGCCCATATATGGGTATCCTGTGATTCCTGTTCTCACGCTTTAGAGTGAGTGTTAACAGGAAGCCAGTGTAGAGAGGCTAGAACTGGAATAATGTGATCAAATTTTTGGGTTCTTGTCAAGATTCTAGCAGCCGTGTATGCACTAACTGAAGTTTATTTAGTGCTATATCTGGGTATCCGGAAAGTAGAGCATTGCAGTAGTCTAATCTAGAAGTGACAAAAGCATAGATTCATTTTTCTGCATCATTTTTGGATAGAAAGATTTTTGCAATGTTATGTAGATAGAAAAATGCTGTCCTTGAAACAGTCTTGATGTGTTTGTCAAAAAGACAGATCAGGGTCCAGTGTAAAGCAGAAGTCCTTTAAAGTTTTATTTGAGGCTACTGTACAACCATCAAGATTAATTGTCAGATCCAACAGAAGATCTTTGTTTCTTGGGACCTAGAACTAGCATTTCTATTTTTTCCGAGTTTAAAAGTAAACATTTTTGCCAACATCCACTTCCTTATGTCCGGAATTTACAGTTGATTTGTCAGAGGACAAACCATCCACAGAGACAAACTGATATCTTTCTGACAGATAAGATCTAAACAGGCCAGAACTTGTCCGTGTAGCCCAGTTCTGGTTTCCAATCTCTCCAAAAGAATGTGGTGATCGATGGTATCAAAAGCAGCACTAAGGTCTAGGAGCACAAGGACAGATGCAGAGCCTTGGTCTGACACCATTAAAAGGTAATTTACCACATTCACGAGTGCAGTCTCATAGCTATCATGGGGTCTAAAACCAGACTGAAGCGTTTTGTATACATTGTTAGTTTTCAGGAAGGCTTTTTTTTAAATGAGAGCAATGGGATATTTGATACAGGCTGAAAGTTTTTTATATTTTCTGGGTCAAGGTTTGGCTTTTTCAAGAGAGGTTTTATTACTGCAGCTTTTAGTGAGTTTGGTACATATCCTGTGGATAGGGATATTATGTTCAACATAGGATAGGATAGTCTCCCTTGATCCTAGGTCCTGGCGGTGTTGTGCAAACTCAGGACAACTGAACTTTGGAGAAATAAGCAGATTTAAAGAGTACATAATTTGCTTAATAATGATCATGATCTTTTCGTCTACGAAGTTCATGAACTTATCACTGCTGGAGTAAAAGCCATCCTCTCTTGGGGAGCCCTGCTTTTTAGCTGGCTTTGTGACAGTTTCAAAAACAAATGTAGAATTGTTCTTATTTTCCTCAATTAAGTTAAAATAGGATGATCGAGCAGCAGTGAGGGCTCTTCGATACTGCACGGTACTGTTTTTCCAAGCTAATCGGACACTCCCAGTTTGGTGTAGCGCCATTTCCGTTCCAATTTTCTGGAAGCTTGCTTCAGGGCTAGGGTATTTTCTGTATACCAGGGATCTAGTTTCTTATGACGAATGGTTTTTGTTTTTAGGGGTATTACGCAAGGTTAAATTAAGGTCCTCAGTGAGGTGGTTAACTGATTGTTGTACTCTGACATCCTTGGGTAGGTGGAGAGAGTCTGGAAGGGCATCTAGGAATCTGTGGGTTGTCCGAGAATTAATAGCACAGCTTTTGATGATCCTTGGTAGGGGTCTAAGCAGATTATTTGTGGCTATTGCAACCATAATAAAATGGTGGTCCAATAGTCCAGGATTATGAGGAAAAACATTAAGATCCACAATATTTATTCCATGGGACAAAACTAGTTCCAGAGTATGACTGTGGCGGTGAGTAGGTCTGGAGACATGTTGGACAAAACCCACTTAGTCGATGATGGCTCCGAAAGCCTTTTGGAGTGGGTCTGTGGACTTTTCCATGCGAATATTAAAGTCACAAAAAATGATACTATTATCTGCCATAACTACAAGGTCCGATAGGAATTCAGGGAACCAATAGGAATTCAGGGAACTCAGTGAGGAACGCTGAATATGGCCCAGGAGGCCTGTAAACAGTAGCAATAAAAAGTGATTGAGTAGGCTGCATAGATTTTGACTCGAAGCTCAAAAGGAGAAAACGCAGTTATTTTTGGGGGGGGAAATTGACATTTTCTAGCGTAAATGTTAGCAACACCTCCGCCTTTGCGGGATGCGCGGGGGATATGGTCACCTGTGTAACCAGGAGGAGAGGCCTCATTTAACACAGTAAATTCGTCAGGCCAATCACTTAAAGAATACGATCAATGATTAGTCAATTGACTATAACTGCCTTGGAAGTGAGGGATCTAACATTAAGTAGCCCTATTTTGAGATATCACATCTCAATCGATAATGACAGGAATAGAAGAGGTCTCTATTCTAGTGAGATTGCTAAAGCGAACTCTGCCATGTTGAGTTTTGCCCAACCTACATCGAGGCACAGACAGTCTCAAATGGGGAGAGCTGAGATGACTACACTGACTGTGCTAGTGGCAAACTCCACTAAAAATACACAGAAGGACAATGTTAGATTACATCATCTTTCATAGCTGACCTGCTCTACAAATGCTTCCCTATCTTTCAAGCCATGTATCACTAAATTCAATTAGGCCCACATAAATATTTTCATATGTTGCAAGCGAGCTGTGAACGGGAATGGTAACGGACAAACTCAGCCTCAGCCTGACACAGGAGAGAGAGTAAGAGAAAGCTATTTAACTAGAGACTAAGGCCGAGACTGAGTCAGTGGTGGTAGAGACTAGGCTCATTAAACATGAGCGAACTCCAGCTAATAATGGCTCTCTGTCTGTGAAGGTCTATTTCGTTCTGCCTATCTCTGTGTGAGTCCACATCTCAATAGCAACAGTGGTAGTAGCTATTTATAATCATTCTGGGGACTGAGGGAGCTTCAAGGCACACACCCAGACAAACCAGGATATCTGGCAATGTTCTGGTCTTTGTATTGAAGCCTGCTAAAATGTGTCCCAAATGACACCATATCCTCTATATATAGTGCCCTACTTTTGACCAAAGGTCAATGGGCCCTACATAGGGAATAGGGTGCCATTTGGGATGCACCCCTAGACAGGGCAAAACAAGATATGCAAGGAAAGCAGTAAAAACTGCGTATATGTAGACTGTTTGGAGGTAGAAACAGGCTGTTCTCCAATGGACCAGACAGGTGCTAGACTACATATCAAAAACATTTAGAAGCAATTAACACCTTACCTAAGGACATTGTTCACACAAGGCCTTCATAAAATTCACATTGACAACGCGTTTCTAGTGGTGAGGTGTTTTCATGACTAGGCCCTGGAGCGTTTCGTGACTTGATTTAACTGTGGGGCCTAATGAACAAGGGCCCAGAGTATTACCTTAAGCACTAAGTATAGGCTATCACAAGGGATCAGAGTAGTTCCTGGTTGGGTCACAGTCAGGGATAACTCAAGGCCCTTTTCATTCATAACAATCCCACATTTTGTAAAAAAAACTTCTAAAACTGTAAACCGAGCAACTCATGTTTTGATGCCCCTCCCACTTAGTAAAACTCCTCTGAAGAAAAGGCAAATGAATAATGCATTGATATCTATAAACACCCTCTCTTTCTCTGTTTTACTGAGCACAGTTGTATTATTAGGTTTCAAACCAAGCTTGTCTTTGCTTCTCTTTAAGAGTTATTACAAATGGGTTATTACAAAGAGTTATTACAAAAATAAATATATAATACTAGTGTAAAATAAACTTTATAAATACAGTGTTATCTATTTCCATAAGTTAATAGCGGGCTCGGGAGAAGGAGAAAAACAACTATAATTATTTTAGGGGCTACTTTCGTGAGTATAGTCAAGATCAGAAAGAGAGAGCGAGAGTGAGAGAGAGAGTCTTCCTTTTGCAAATACAATGGAGACAGGAGTTCAAAGTCACGTACTTCTTGCTTCCCCAGACTGACTCTTTTAGCAAATCTCCCATCATCAAGCCACATATATTTCCCTCCACTAAATGAAAGATGCTTACACAATATGTTTGGTAATGGCCAATGTTTAATCAGGTTATTGTCATTAAAATCTAAATGGGAATAAAAAAAGGAGAAGGGGATAGTAAAGTTAATGTGGCGTGGCCCGGTTTTACCACCACTCTCAGTCTTTTTCATAGATAAACCGCTAGATCATTTTAATTAGACAGTGTGTTAATTGAGTGTGGGCCCTGGGGTATAATGTGTCATTATTAGTCTGCGTCAACGGCAACCCCTCACGAGTGTGACACCAGTCACCCGACCGAGTGAGAAAGAGAGGAGAGAGTGACAGAAAGAGGAAGGGGGAGTGTGTGTGTGAGAGACAGATGAACGAGAGATGAACGAGTGAAAGAGAGAGAGAGGGTGAGAAGAGAACGACAGAGAGGTAGGTGATCTCTCCCATCAACATCTTCTCTGACATCATTACCTACTCATCTCGTTCTGCCTGTGTGATAATGTTCAGGAAATGCCAAGAGAGATCGACATTACAAGGTATCCCTCTTTGCCTCAAAGGCAGGTGGTAAAGGTCATGACTCTATGCCCAGGGGAAGCATGCTGTATATACCACCAATTTCAATCTACTACACTGCACAATGCAGTTGTCCTGTCTTTGGCTATGCCGGATTAATTGCTATGACATGCTATTCTATAAAATAATTTCTCCGTAATTAATATCACCTGATTGAGCTAATCATGTAAATGTAATTAACTAGAGAGTCGGGGCACCACTAAATAATATTTATAGAGCTGTTATCTTCCGAATAAACTCTTAAAAATTTAGCAATATTTTACATCAATAGCAGTCAACATTAATCGTCATCTTACTTCAGTCTCATATTCTGAAAGTTGTAAATTCTTGGTTATCTGCAAGAATCCTGGCTAACAAGTTGAATCAGCAATAGAAAATTGGGTTTAAGTATTTACTAAACTAATCACACAGAATAGCATATACAAATAATTCATTCATAACTTGATTACTAATTGCCGTCATAAAGGAAAACGTCCCTAGCGGGCGGAACAGATGTGACAGCTTGTTACACAAAGGAAAAGGGGCCGGGTTTGAGCGAAAGAGCTGGAGACTGGAACAAAGGCGAAGCTGTGCTATCGTAAATACAGTATCTTATGCATTCTAAATTACCGCCCATTTGGAAAAGGAAAATGCTATAAATATTTACTCTGAGCTGCGCTTCAGTAGGTTGGTGGTTGTTACGAATCCCTTTTGGAACGACAGTCTTGGGGGGGGGATGGTAATGAGACCCGTAACATAACTCATGCAAATTATAAATTGTGACAAAGTAAAAGTGAGAATGAAATAACCACGACTACTGAAATCTACCGTCAAACTCAGGGTTTATTAATAAAAACACACGGTAATGGGGGGAGCAGGAAAAGGGGCTGAGCTGGACCAAAGGAAAGAAACAATAAGTATTCAAAAACACCCCTAAGCTAGACTAGCCTACTTTAACAACAGCTAACTAACTAACCAAAAATACAGTGGGTGGTCCGCCCAGTTCTAACTAGTGTATTTAACAAAGTCTACCTACGGGTAGTGTATGCCCAGGGGCGACTTGAAAGAGAGCGTGAAACACAGCGACCTACATACATGGCATTTACAGATAGATTGAGCTCCAGAGCAAACAACTGACAGGGTTTTTAAACCAAGGGAAAGGAACTGTGATTGGGTAGGAAAGAGGAGGAGGTGTGTCTTCTGATTGATGATTGATTGTTGACTGATTGGGGAGTGATGATTTTCACCTGTGAGGGGAGAATGAGAGAAAAGAACACAGGCTACACACACACAGGATACACACACAGGATATTGGTATCCGTAACAGTGGTAGATGGAAGACCGTGTTGCCAAACCGAGTCCTTTATCCTTTGAAGAATATCTCTGGTGGTCACTTGAATAAGTTATAGTAACGTCGTTGTGTGGTAGATGGGATACTCTGTCTGTTCCTTCCTAACCTTTACAGCTGCGTTCGCTAAGTCAACGGCTAGGAGGTATCACTTCTGTCGTGAATAAGGGTTCAAGGTTCATACCATTCGCAACCAAAGCTCATGCTGATGTTGGCTTCGTTCTGTAGTTTTTATATGAACCATTCTGACATGGGATCGTCATCTCACATCCACGGAACAGAAAGTTGTGTTGTCGTCAAGAGCTTATATAGGAAGGAAGAGAAGGGGTGTCTGTGAAAAGTTTACAACCTCTGTTTCTTCACGGGGGCCGGCCACTGAGTGAGCAGCACTAACTTATGAAAACCCACATCTCACATTTTAGAAGCTAAAATCACATTTCATCCCATCACAAATAATTTCATATTCAAACATTTAAATTGAACAACATTTCCATGTGAATCTGATATATAGACTTTCCACTGTGGAGTTTGTCATCTTATCATTGATGAGAATGTCTCAGATGACAACCGAACTGACATCATATTCATTAACTTCTTGCGTCGTGCCATCCCGGATCCGGTATCGTGACTACAGCCTCAAAAGCTCATTACCATAACGCAACGTTAACTATTCATGAAAATCGCAAATGAAATGAAATGAATCTATTTGCTCTCAAGCTTAGCCTTTTGTTAACAACACTGTCATCTCAGATTTTCAAAATATGCTTTTGAACCATAGCTAAACAAGCATTTGTGTAACAGTATTGATAGCCTAGCATAGGATTTATGCCTGGCTTTCAGCATGCAACATTTTCACAAAAACCAGAAAAGGATTCAAATAAAATCATTTACCTTTGAAGAACTTCAGATGTTTTCAATGAGGAGACTCTCAGTTAGATAGCAAATGTTCCGTTTTTACAAAAAATATGATTTGTGTTGACAAATCGCTCCGTTTTCTGCGTCACATTTAGCTACGGAAAAAACCTGTATCCAGGATTGTGTAAATCTATCCGCAAGCTCATTAGCATAACACAACGTTAACTATTCATGAAAATCGCAAATGAAATGAAATTAATCTATTTGCTCTCAAGCTTAGCCTTTTGTTAACAACACTGTCATCTCAGATTTTCAAAATATGCTTTTGAACCATAGCTAAACAAGCATTTGTGTAACAGTATTGATAGCCTAGCATAGGATTATGCCTGGCTTTCAGCATGGAACATTTTCACAAAAACCAGAAAAGGATTCAAATAAAATCATTTACCTTTGAAGAACTTCAGATGTTTTCAATGAGGAGACTCTCAGTTAGATAGCAAATGTTCCATTTTTACAAAAAAATATTATTTGTGTTGACAAATCGGTCCGTTTTCTTCATCATTCTTCATCACGTTTGGGTAAGAAAAAAAACTAAAATTAAGTCATTAAAACGCGAACTTTTTTCCAAATTAACTCCATAATATCGACAGAAACATGGCAAACCGATGTTTAGAATCAAGCCTCAAGGTGTTTTTCACATATCTATCGACGATAAAATCCTTCGTGGCAGTTGACTTTCTCTTCTGAAGAAATGGAACGCGCATGGACCTACAGATTACGCAATAATTTCGACACAGGACACCGGGCGGACACCAGGTAAATGTAGTCTCTTATGGTCAATCTTCCAATGATATGCCTACAAACACGTCACAATGCTGCAGACACCTTGGAGAAACGACACAAAGGGCAGGCTCATTCCTGGCGCATTGACAGCCATATAAGGAGACATTGGAACACAGCGCCTTCTGAATCTGGGGCATTTCCAGTATGAAACTTCATCTTGGTTTCGCCTGTAGCATTCGTTCTGGGGCACTCACAGATAATATCTTTGCAGTTTTGGAAACATCAGAGTTTTGTCTTTCCAAGGCTGTCAATTCCATGCATAGTCGAGCATCTTTTCGTGACAAAATATCTTGTTTAAAACGGGAACGTATTTTATCCAGAAATTAAAAGAGCGCCCCTATCTCGAAGAGGTTAAGTACCACTGCATATGTTCAATTGTTCGGATTACCAGAATATAGTTAATTTCCCCCCACATTCTGACGTTCCCAGAATCTCTATGTTAACCAAGGGGTTTTGCACATGTAACCTTAGTAGGGTAGAGAGAGGAAAAAGGGGGGAAGAGGTATTTATGAACCTATCCCCCAGGCCAACGTCATGACACAGTCCAACCACTACCATGCAAAACTGGTTTGAGATCAGCTGTTAGAGAACTAGAGACAATATCACGGTCAGCCACTACTTTATCTTGAGATACCCCCCGTGGGAAAAGGGATTTAATAGAATAAAGATGGCACTAAATCACATATTACACTCTTTTATATAAATGTAATTAACACCCACACACAGACTCTCTCTAACACACTCACACAGACGTACGCCACAAAGACATGCGGCTCGGTGCTCTGTCGACACCCTTGTACAGCAGAAATGGATCAGTAGCCAAGCGTATTATTACACTCAAGTCATACAGTCTTAACGTATCCTTCCACCAAGGCCTACTCTAGTACCGCTACCGTGGCGATGGTACAGGAAACATATTGAGACCATTAGTTTGGTGATTGGCTGCCTTCAAAGCCTATCATCCAATGAGTATCTCTGAGTCATGCAGGAGACGTGAGTCTCAAGGCTTTTAGGGAATTCTGTGGTCTTAGATTAGATTTTGTTTCGGCAGCAGGTGCTATGTAATGTGATTGTAATTGACCCTGAATATGTTGTAATGCAGCATCAATTCAGGCATACTTGGTAAATGTGTTGCTATCAGTGGAGACTGATGAGGGGAGGACAGCTCACAATAATGGCTGGAGCAGAACAAATGGAATGGCATCAAGATGTAATTGATACCATTCCACTGATTCCGCTCCAGCCATTACGTCGAGCCCATCCTCCCCAATTATGTCCAACCTCCTGTGGTGGCTCTCAAATGCTGATAAGCCATCTGTAGCTACATTCAACTAGCTTCATTGGTAGGTCTTGGAGAGCAATTATGACAAGGAGTTTCATGACCTGGCCTGACCAGGGAAAGTTCAACAAGGTAAAACGAGGACCCTAGTTATAGTTCCATCGCCTTTCACATGTTTCTCTCAAACCAGTCCATTAACTTAACAATAAATTACATGCATGTAGACGATCTTGATAAAGTGACTAAACAAGATGCTAAACACAAACACATAGCTCGGCGCTAGCCTGAAAAGGTTGGGCCAAGTGGCCCATCTCGAATCCCGGCCAAGATGTTAGCTGTGGGGCGCAAGTCAAGACGAATCCTCTGTCTAGTCGTAGCGGTGCATGGCGTCTTGCTACCAAGCTTCACTATTTCCACTGCGGAGAGGAAACAAGGGCTGGGAAAACACATTTGTAAACACAAATTAAACGAAGAGGGGAGGGGATGGAGGGGTGAAAAGAGTCCCTTTGCAAGAGGGCATTATTTATGACACCTCATCCTATCCTCCTCTCTTCCCTTCTTCTTTCAGAGCAGTTAGTTCCACCACAGTGCTAGGAAGCAAAATAGTGCCTCTTTTATATTTAGTATCACTAAATGGAAAGGAAGCCAACCAAGCGGTGAGAAGAGACACAGACATGGCTAGGAACAAGCCCCCTGTGTGTGTGTGTGCGTGTGTGTGTGTGTGTGTGTGTGTGTGTGTGTGTGTGTGTGTTCATGTGTTTGCCTATGAACATTTCAGAAGACCAGCTCACTCACTTCATTGATAACTAATATATAATGAACTCTCTCCATGAGGTCCCTTACATTAAAGACCACTCACAGTGTGCCATTCTGCATCTTATGCAAATCCATATTTAGATTTTCCTAACTAGATGTATGAAGACCAAGAGAAAATCGTGTGTTGCATGATGAAAAAATAACATCAAGAGAAAATAATTGACATTGAACAAGGCAAGCCAGACTTACGTGCAATATTGACAAATGTGTAGATATTTACTACCAGCTGTAACGGCGTTCGTCTGTCGAAAGAGAGTCGGACCAAAATGCGGCGTGGTGGTTACTCATGTTCTTTAATGAAAATCGAACGATACATGAAATAACAACTATATATATATACAAAAACAACAAACGGAACGTGAAAACCTAATTACAGCCTATCTGGTGAACACTACACAGAGACAGGAACAATCACCCACAAAATACACAGTGAAACCCAGGCTACCTAAATATGGTTCCCAATCAGAGACAACGAGAATCACCTGACTCTGATTGAGAACCGCCTCAGGCAGCCAAGCCTACTCTAGACACCCCTACTCAGCCGCAATCCCAATACCTACTAAACCCCAATACAAAAACACACCACAACATAAACCCATGTCACACCCTGGCCTGAACAAATAATTAAAGAAAACACAAAATACTAAGACCAAGGCGTGACAGAACCCCCCTAAGGTGCGGACTCCCGGACGCACCTCAAAACCATAGGGAGGGTCCGGGTGGGCGTCTGTCCATGGTGGCGGCTCCGGCTCGGGACGTGGACCCCACTCCATAAATGTCATAGTTCCTCCCCCTCGCGTCCTGGGATAATCCACCCTCGCCGCCGACCATGGCCTAATAGTCCTCACCCAGAACCCCACTGGACTGAGGGGCAGCTCGGGACAGAGGGGCAGCTCGGGACTGAGGCAGCTCGGGACTGAGGGGTAGCTCGGGACTGAGGGGAAGCTCGGGACTGAGGGGTAGCTCGGGACTGAGGGGTAGCTCGGGACTGAGGGGAAGCTCGGGACTGAGGGGAAGCTCGGGACTGAGGGGAAGCCCGGCACTGAGAGGAAGCCCAGCACTGAGAGGAAGCTCAGGCAGGTAGTTGGCTCCGGCAGATCCTGGCTGGCTGGCGGATCTGGAAGAGTCTGGTTGACTGGCAGATCTGGAAGAATCTGGTTGACTGGCAGATCTGGAAGAATCTGGTTGACTGGCAGATCTGGAAGAATCTGGTTGACTGGCAGATCTGGAAGAATCTGGTTGACTGGCAGATCTGGAAGAATCTGGTTGACTGCCACCTCTTTCAGGAATACCTAGGATAGGATAAAGTAATCCTTCTCACCCCCCCCACTTAAAAGATTTAGATGCACTATTGTAAAGTGGCTGTTCCACTGGATGTCTTAAGGTGAACGCACCAATTTGTAAGTCGCTCTGGATAAGAGCGTCTGCTAAATGACTTAAATGTAATATGTAAATGTGGTAGATCTGGAAGAATCTGGTTGACTGGCAGATCTGGAAGATCATGGCTGACTGGTGGATCTAGCTGCTCTGGCTGCTCCATGCAGACTGGCAGCTCTGACTGCTCCATGCAGACTGGCAGCTCTGGCTGCTCTATGCAGACTGGCAGCTCCATGCAGACTGGCAGCTCTATGCAGACTGGCAGCTCTATGCAGACTGGCAGCTCTATGCAGACTGGCAGCTCTGGCTGCTCCATGCAAACTGACAGCTCTGGCTGCTCCATGCAGGCTGACAGCTCTGGCTGCTCCATGCAGGCTGACAGCTCTGGCTGCTCCATGCAGGCTGACAGCTCTGGCTGCTCCATGCAGGCTGACAGCTCTGGCTGTGCTGAACAGGCAGGAGGCTCCGGCAGCGCAGGAGAGGAGGAAGGCTCTGGCTGCGCTAAACAGGCGGGAGACTCCAGCAGCGCTGTAGAGAAGGAAGACTCTGGCTGCGCTGAACAGGCGGGAGACTCCAACAGCGCAGGAGAGGAGGAAAGCGCTGGCTGCGCTGAACAGGCGAGGCGCACTGAAGGCCTGGTGCGTGGTGCTGGAACTGGTGGTACTGAACCGAGGACACGCACAGGAAGCCTGGTGCGGGGAGCTGCTACCGGAGGACTGGTGCGTGGAGGTGGCACTGGATAGACCGGACCGTGCAGGCGCACTGGAGCTCTTGAGCACCGAGCCTGCCCAACCTTACTTGGCTCGATGCACACTCTAGCCCGGCTAATACGAAGAGCTGGTATGTACCGCACCGGGCTATGCACCCGCACTGGAGACACCGTGCGCTCCATAGCATAACATGGTGCCTGCCCGGTCTCTCTAGCCCCTGGTAAGCACAGGGAGTTTGCGCAGGTCTCCTACCTGGCATAGCCATACTCCCTGTGAGCCTCCCCCCAATACATTTTTGGGGCTGACTCTCAGGCATCCATCCGCGTCGCCATGCTGCCTCTTCATACCAGCGCCCCTCCGCTTTTCCGCCTCCAGTTCTTCTTTGGGGCGTCGATATTCACCAGGCTGTGCCCAGGGTCCTTTTCCATCCAATATCTCCCCCAAGTCCAGAAGTCCTTTGATCGCTGCTCCTCACGATTAACAGGGGGAGTTGGCTCAGGTCTGAACCCTGACTCTGCCACACTCTCCCTGAGCCCCCCCCCAATACATTTTTGGGGCTGCTTTTCGGGCTTCCTTGCCAACCGTGTTCCCTCGTATCGTCGGCTCCTCTCTCCGGCGGCCTCTGCTCTTCTAAGTGCCTCCACCTGTTCCCATGGGAGGCGATCTCTTCCAGCCAGTATCTCCTCCCAAGTGTAACAACCCTTGCCATCCAACACGTCTTCCCATGTCCATTCCTCCTTTCGTTTCTCCTGCTGTCGCTGCCTGTTACCACGCTGCTTGGTCCGTGTGTGGTGGGTGATTCTGTAACGGCGTTCGTCTGTCGAAAGAGAGTCGGACCAAAATGCGGCGTGGTGGTTACTCATGTTCTTTAATGAAAATTGAACGATACATGAAATAACAACTATATATATATATACAAAAACAACAAACGGAACGTGAAAACCTAATTACAGCCTATCTGGTGAACACTACACAGAGACAGGAACAATCACCCACAAAATACATAGTGAAATCCTAGGCTACCTAAATATAGTTCCCAATCAGAGACAACGAGAATCACCTGACTCTGATTGAGAACCGCCTCAGGCAGCCAAGCCTACTCTAGACACCCCTACTCAGCCGCAATCCCAATACCTACTAAACCCCAATACAAAAACACACCACAACAAGACCAAGGCGTGACACCAGCAAAGTGTATTACTGGAACCATCAACTTAAAAAAGTGGCTTTTATGATAATAACGATCAGCATGAGGCACAATAATGGCAGACATTTTTAATCCGCACTGCCAGGTAGAAGAAATCCTGCCATTATATTCATAAACACCACTGAGACTGAGAGACTTGACACTCAGCCCATCTCTCTCCCCCTAAGGTGTCTCGGCTAAGCTAGTATCCACCCAGGGTTTAGGCACACAGACAGACAGACAGATGGATAGACAAAGAAGAGACCACATTAGCCTTGTCTACACGCCTCAGAGGACACAACCTGTCTTGGGGAACATAACACCACTACTAACCAGGTCATCCTAGAGGGAATAGTGGCAAAACACACCACAGCACAGCTCGGGCAGCACAAGCAGAGCAGGACATTATTGTAGGGGTAGGGAGTAAAAGAGAAAAGGAGGGAAAAGCAATGGTGGCACAACGACATGTGAGTGAATGCATGGGTGAGGCCAGAGTAGACTCAGTCCCCCGTTTAGACACCCACCCACCCCCGCCACACACACACACCAACCCCAACTGCTCTGGTTAAGTTAGAGTTAGAGCACTTCAGGCTCCATCAGGCCATCCTTGAGGGCTTAATTCATCACCCATACAATCAGGATCTAAAGCCCAATGAAGATAAAGTAGCCCAGTACTAGTGTATGAGAGCTGGAGAAAACATGCTTGAGTAGGCAGTCAGTCCCTTTCGCCTGGCAATAAGAACATATTTCAAAAGCCAGTTTCCATCTTCAAAATAATTATTAAAGATTTACAACTCAGGGGAAACAGAGGCAGGAAGGAAGGAGGTAGACAGTACTGTTATATCTAGCTTAGCTGTCAAAGAACGCACATCTGCACAGTTTCACATTGCACATTACTCTCTCGTTTAATGACAGGTGCCACTCATTCTGACAACCTATCCATCTTAAAGTATACCATAACAACGTACAGTACGACGAACAGCATGTCGTACCATACATAATATCCCCCCCCCCTTCTTTCCAAAACCAAGGACTGGCACCATATATAAAATGCCCATAGGGCAAGTACCTAGAGTGATACCTGTAAGAAAGAAACATTAACCCTTAAACGGAAGAGGTAAATAACTAGCCAGTTCAGTCCATTAACCTGAAGGTTGACTAAGAATGAAAGGAGGTTAAGTCGTCCCCCAAATGAGCAGGGCGAGTTCATGCCCTCATAGGCCGTTCTTCAGCCGCCCCCGCTGGTGTCTCTGCGGCTCGGGTGGTAGTAGTGGAGGAGGTCCATCAGGTGGCGTTTTGTGGGAATTAGTGTTCCTTGAGGGGAAGGAACTTTTCTGAGATGGCTAGCAAGCCAGCGCAATCCATTGCTCAGCATGGTGGCGGGTCACAGTTGGCGACTGACCTGCAAGGGGTCCGACCAGAATGTGGCCATTTTATTGCATTGCTGAGGTCGTCGGGCTCGGACACAGTCTGACACCTGGATGATTGGCTTCTTCACAATGTGTGTCTTGTAGAAAGCTGTTTCATTGTTCTTTGGTGCCTGGTCACTGCTTGCTTTTCTTGGGTGTGCCTAGTCGCCAGTTCTGCTACTCTCTGTGTTCTGAGTCTGTCCAGTGGCAGTTCCATCTCACAACCTAGTATGAGAGATGCCGGGGAGACCTGTGTTGTTGTCTGTTTGCATGCTCTGTAGTGCATTAGCATTTGGTTCAAAGCAGTTTGGAACGTGCACCCATGGACCAGGTATACTCTGATGCCGTTCTTCAGCGTTAAATTGAAGCGTTCCAACCCTCCGTTAACTTGTGGGTTGTAGTAGGCTGTGCGGATGTGTTTGATTCCCTTGTTGCTGAGATTGGAGGAGAATTCGACAGATGTTAGCTGGGGCCCATTGTCTGTGGTGAGGGTGAGAGGTAGGCCCCACCTTGTGAACATGCTGTCGATGGCCTGTGTTGTGACAGTCCGACAGGAACCACTTCTAGCTACTTAGAGTGGAGGTCATATGCCACCACCAGGAAGCGCTGATGGTGAGGGACTGTGTGCCCATGGATATCCCCACAGATGTCTAGCTGGATGTGCTCCCAGGAGTGGGATGGCCACATGAGAAGCTGCAGGGGGGGTGGGGCAGACTTCCCTGTTTTCCCACTGAGGAGGATTTCAGCACAATCCCTGACCAGGATTTCAATGTTGTGGTCGATGCCTGGCCACCACACAAGGTCTCGACATCACTGCTTGATATTCACTATGCCCAAGTTATAATCGTGCGCCATTGATAGAACACGCGCGCGCAGGCCACTCGGGACCATAGTGCAAAACCCTTGAGAGACACATACTTCTTCCAGCGAGAAAGTTTGTGCTTCACACTAGCGAAAGTCGCCAGCTCTTCCGGCATACGTGCTGGCCATCCAGTGCGTATGTATTTGCGCAGGGTAGACAGTGTGGGATCCTGTTCCGATGCTTTCTTCAGCTCCTCCAGTGAGACGGCTGACTGAAGGGGAGCATAGAGCATTTGTACGAGCTCTGTTTCGTTGTCGTCTGGCAAGACGGTCGGAGTAGGAGCATCAAAGGAGCATGAGAGGAGGTTTGCCACCACGTTATCCCTCCCCGGAGTGAACTTCAGCTGATAGTCATACTGTCTGAGACGGTCGGCCCATCTGTGCAGCCGACATGGCTTGTGGCCAGTTCCTGATGCTGACAGTAGCATTGTGAGGGACTGGTGGTCAATTCGGAGTGTGAACAGCCGGCCTTATAAGTAGAGGTGCCACCTTTCGCATGCCCAGACACAGGCCAATGCTTCTTGTTCGCCCACAGAATACCGTTTTTAGTGGTGCTCAGGGCCCTTGAGGTGAAGGCGACGGTCCTCTCAGTGCCATTCTGCAGCTGTGAGAGGACAGCTCCTAGTGCTCCAACTGAGGCGTGACAATGGTGGGGCAGATGGGGTCAAAGTGAGCCAAAACCGGAGCTGTGGTTTGCTGGCTCTTCAGTGAGCGGACAACGTCTGGGCAGGCTGCGGTCCAGCCCCATGGCTCATATTTCTTGAGGAGCTGGCACAGGGGCGCTGTGGTCTGAGAGTAGTGGGGCAGAAACCGGAGGACGTAGGCTGTCATGCCCAAGAATGAGGCCACCTAAGAGGCTGAGGTCGGTTCCGGGATGCAGAGGATGGCTTCAATGTTCAACATCAGTGGGGAAACCCACAAACTTGATGGCTGGAGCTGCAAATGTGCACTTTCCACCGTTCAGGGTCAGGTTGTTCCGCAGTAGAGCACTGATAACTCTGTGCAGTCGAAGGTCATGGATGGGGAGGTCAGGGCCGTGGACCACGATGTCGTCCTGATAGCCTGCCACCCTGGTATTCCAGCCGAGGATGGTGCTCATCATCTTCTGGAAGCAGCTTTGGGCGGAGCTAAGTCCAAAAGGCATGCGTGTATATCTGAACACACCAGCATGTGTGACAAAGGCTGTGAGGTCTCTGCTGGCTAGGTGGAGGGGCACCTGAAGATTACCCTGACGCAGGTTGAGCTTCGTGAAGACCTTTGAGCCATGAAATTGTGCGGTCAGCTCCTTAGCTGTAGGCAAGGGGTACTTATCCAGGACAACAGCCTTGTTCACAGAACGGAGATCCACACAGGTCCGGATTCCACCTGACTATTTGGGTGTGATGACCAAGTTTCAAATCTAGGGGCAGCGTTGACTGGCTCAATGATGCCTGCCTCCAACTGTGACTGGATATATTTTGTGACATCACCACACATTGCAAAGGAATGCGCCGCAGGGGCTGCATGACTGCGGTCACATCCAGGTTCACTAGGGGCCTGTGAGTAATGGTTGTGAGCCCGGTTCTTTTGCCATGTGCCGGTAACTTGGTGGATAGCTGACCCACTGTTATCTCCCGCTTAGTACTCAAGTAATTGGTTAGGACTCCATCCGGACCTGTTCCAGAGCTTTGGCCGCCTGTCTCAGACCCAGCTGCACGCGTATAGTTGTAATTCCTCCAGGTGTAGCTGGACCGGTGACGGTCACAATGGGCAAATTATATCTCCATTACCATTTAGCTGGGTATGAGCGGAGATCTGAACCCAGGTACACAGAGTTAAGTGCAAGCAGGGGCGTCAGTTGTGAATAACCAACCAAACAAGGACCAAGCAGCGTGAAAAGGAGGAACAGCGCTTAATGGGGAGATGGACCTGGGAGGAGATATTAGATGGAGCAGGAGCCTGGACACAGCAGGGGGAGTATCGCCGTCCTACGGAGGAGTTAGAGGCAGCGAAAGCGGAACGGAGATAAATAGAAATACAAGAGAATAGAGAAACAGCGAAGATATGAAGGTACACGGCTAGCACGGAAGCCCGAGAGGCAGGCCCAAGATTGGGGGGGGTCACACGAGGAGATTGGCAGAGTCAGGTAGCAGACCTGAGCCAACTCCTCGTGCTTACCGTGGGGAGCGTGTAACTGGTCAGGCACCGTTTTATGCAGAGATGCGCACGGTGTCTCTAGTGCTCTATTCTAGCCCGGTGCACTCTATTCCAGCTCCTCGCATTTGCCGAGCTAGAATGGGCATCCAGCCAGGACGTATTGAGCCAGCTCTATTTTCTGGATCTCCAATGCGTCTCCACGGTCCAGTGTATCCTGTGCCTCCTCCCCGCACTCGCCCTGAGGTGCGTGTCACCAGTCCAGTACCACCAGTGCCAACACCACGCACCAGGCTTCCTGTGCACCTTCAGAGCCTAGTACGCCCTGTTCCTGCTCCTTGCACTCGCCCTGAGGTGCGTGTACCCAGCCCGGTAAAACCAGTGCCGGCGCCACGCACCAGGCCTATATTGCGCCTCGGCAGTCCAGTACTTCTTGCTCCTGCTCCTCGCACTCGCCCTGAGGTGCGTGTCCCCAGCCCGGTACACCAATGCCGGCACCACGCACCAGGCCTACAGTGCGCCTCGGCAGTCCAGAACGTCCGGCGACAGTACCCAGTCCAGAGTGTCCGGCGACTGTACCCAGTCACAGACCGGAACCTCCAATGACGGGCCACAGTCCGGAACCTCTAACGACGGGCCACAGTCCGGAACCTCAAACCACGGACCACAGTCCGGAACCTCCAACAACGGGCTACAGTCCGGAACCTCCATGACGGGCCACAGCCCGGGGTGTCCAGCAACGCTCCTCGGTCCGGGGTCTCCAGCGACGGTTCCCAGTCCAGAACATCTGGCGATGATCCACGCAGCGAGCGTCCCCAGCCCAGGGCCTACCGCGAGGATCCGCAGTCCAGAGCCTCCGCCAATGATCCACGGGTCAGTGATACGAGAGCGGACTCAGTGTAAAGAAGGGGGCGGCGTCCAGAACCAGAGCCGCCACCGAGGTTAGATGCCCACCCAGATTCTCCCATATAGGTTTAGGTTTGTGGCCGGGAGGCCGCACCTTTGGGGGGGGGGGGGGGGGTTAATGTCACGCCCTGACCTTAGTTATCTTTGTTTTCTTTATTATTTTGGTTAGGTCAGGGTGTGACAAGGGTGGTTGGTTTAGTTTTTGTATTGTTTTGCCCCTGTCTAGGGTTTTTTGTATATCTATGGGGTTTTAGTATGTCCAGATATATGTAGGTCTATGGTGGCCTGAATTGGTTCCCAATCAGAGACAGCTGTTTATCGTTGTCTCCGATTGGGGATCCTATTTAGGTTGCCATTTCCATTTTGGTTTTGGTGGGTTATTGTCTATGTGCAGTTGCATGTCAGCACTAGATGTTTATAACATCACATTCGTTTTGTTAGTTTGTTTAAGTGTTCTTTGTTTTAATAAAATAAGAATGTATGCTGCGCCTAGGTCCCCTATCCCAAAAAGGTTTTAATAAATGAATACCTATATCACTTTTTCTGTTTCTAGAAATTTGCAAATTGAAAAAATAAAATTATTTTTGCTTTGTCATTGTGGGGTAATGTGTGTAGATTGATGAGGGAAACATACATTTACATAATACATTTTAGAATGACCTTTTATTTAACTATGCAAGTCAGTTAAGAACAAATTCTTATTTTCAATCGCGGCCTAGGAACAGTGGGTTAACTGCCTATTCAGGGGCAGAACGACAGATTTGTACCTTGTCAGCTCGGGGGTTTGAACTTGCAACCTTCTGATTGCTAGTCCAACGCACTAACCACTAGGCTACCCTGCCGCCCCAGAATAAGGCTGTAACGTAACAAAATGTGTAAAAAGTCAAGGGGTCTGAATACTTTCCGAATGCACTGTATGTCACTACAAGCTCAGGCATGCATTGTTCGGGATGGTCTGTTTTGCGAACAGTGAAAAGAGTTATATTATTAGACTAAAATATGACTATGCAATCCACTCATCAAATTGGGATTAGTGGCCTAATTTCCTATCTTACAAATGAGATGATAGATGCATGCAATCTTTTATTATAAATGTGCAATTTGATGGTGAAAAAATAGTTTCCCAAAACTTAAAACTCATACTATGCCTATGGATGTCCAGCCAGGTCACCCATGATCAGGGGCACCGCCAGGGATTTTAGGCCCCATGCAAAGACATCACATTGGATCCCACCACCACAGGCCACACCAACCCTGCGCAATTGATGTAACCACACACCTCCAGAACCTAATCGACCCATTCAAAGCTTTAAATAACTCTACCTTTACAGGTTTTCAACTCTCGTGTAGTCCAATATTTACTGTACGATATTTACTGACAGTGAGCTGTGAAAATATAACACTGTGCAGACATGCATGCAACATTCTGCATACAGTGGAATTCACTATCTGATGCAAGACTGATACCCTCTAAAAGAAATGTGCTAAAGGCCATCTTTTACAGTCTAAATGTAATTGTAATGGTAAAATTCTTGAATGGAAAATTCTCTTAACATTAATGAATAACTTAACATTTATATCACTTAAATATACATGAACCTCTTCAATTAAAATGCATTTACATTATAATCTATGGAATGATATAACAAACAAATTAATTAAATCAGAAGCAGATTTTTGAACTAAGTATACATACCAACTAGAAAATAAGCAGCTGGAAAACAAAATGGAAATGGAAAATACCTGATGGTGGTGCTAGAGAAAAGATCAAGTGGTCACCAAACCAATAGGTTTCTGCCACTTGGGGTCTTGATTGTGCACACATTTTATGGTAATCCAGCCATTACAATGAGATATATCTTGTTCTCAGCCTGTGGGAATCATGTGTGTAGTAATCCAATATCCATAGTGATGCTATTTAACAGTTATCACTGGCCCTTGCTCAGCCTTACTCACCAAGAGCCCAGCGCCAGGCCTTCTTGCTTGCAAAGTCACTGATCAAATCCAGCTTTCTAGCTAACTGACTTTCAATGGACAGCATGGCAAGAGTGCAAAGCCTGTCTTCGGACATAGTGGACCTCAAACAATTTTTTTATCAGTTTTAGCTTACGGAAAGCTAACTGGATGCTTACTTTTTGCCGAAATCAAGAAAAGAAAAAGAAACCATTAGTTGTATTAGTACATTGTAAATAAAATATGATATTAAGGATGATAGGTTAATGTACAAGTCAGTGTTAGACGTCTATCCATGTCCGGGGACTTGGGGAAATTATGTGGAAACTGGTCACTAGGGGCAACAGTGAGCGATGTTACCTTCAAGTAGGTTTCTGTTTCTGGTGCTAAAGGTCTGCCTCTGGTGCAGAGGCAGATAAAACGTTGTTTTGAGATTTTTGTTTTAAGCCTATCCCAAACCTTAACCCTTACCTTAACCATACTGTGTTAATGCCTTATCTTAAGATATTTTTTACATTTACATTTAAGTCATTTAGCAGACGCTCTTATCCAGAGCGACTTACAAATTGGTGCATTCACCTTATGACATCCATATTGGAGTTAGTGCATAACCTTAACCCTAACCTTAAAAATATTACAGTTGACGTTTGAGAAACATGGATGAACGTCTAATTCTGACGTGAGACTGTGAGGGCTTTCAGTGTCGGCATTTGAAATCGGTCTTGTTGTGACTTGATAGTGTTTATTATGCATCTATTTCACATTGCACTGTATGCATGCACTGTTCCAGAAGTACATTTGTCAATTTATGATGAGGTTGAGTTGTGGTTGTCATTGTACAAGCTGTTCCACAGACATTTAAACCTTATATTGAGGTAATATAATAATTAATAATATTAGTAACATAATTTACCAATTTTATTTTAGCATAGAATATAGCTCAGTATTTGTAATATTTATTTTATATTTAATTTTTTGCTAAACTTTATCAAGGGTGCCAATAATTATAGACTATATGTGTTGATCTAGCTATGAAGGTTTTTTTCTCATTCTGTAGCCCTTCCAATATAGAACAAATATACATTCCAAATGATTTAAAACAGGTGGTTCAGGTTCAATGGATGCCTTTGAATTATTGCCCCCTTCTGAATAACAAAAGCTTTGACTGAAACACAGTAAATACATCTGTAATATCGCCCGAATTGTTAATGCTCAAAATGAGCGTTCATCCACAATACTGTATCACCAGTATTGATTGCATTCAACATTCTCATACTATCAGAATATCTGGCAGATCCACAAAGAATCCCATTGAGTTCATAACAGTTAGTTTGTCTTTGATCATGACAACCCCATTGAAGTTACATAGTGCAGTCTGGTAGCAGTGAAAGAAATGCAAACCTTAGCTCAACACCCATGATTGTCACGTTCTGATTTCCTTTGTTTTGTCATTATTTAGTATGGTCAGGGCGTGAGTTGGGTGGGCAGTCTATGTTTGTTTTTCTATGTTTTGGGGGTATTTCTATGTTTTGGCCTAGTATGGTTCTCAATCAGAGGCAGGTGTCATTAGTTGTCTCTGATTGAGAATCATACTTAGGTAGCCTGGGTTGCACTGTTTGTTTGTGGGTGATTGTTCCTGTCTCTGTGTTTGCACCAGATAGGACTGTTTTTGGTTTTCCACATTTATTGTTTTGTTAGTTATTTCATGTCTAGTTCCTTTATTAAAGAACATGAATAACCACCACGCTGCATTTTGGTCCGCTTCTCCTTCACCACAGGAAAACACTTACAATGATTAGTTAGGTCGACTCCATAAGCTTGAATATCAAGCAGAACTTACGTCAACAGAACCAGTAAAATTTGTTCAGATAAATCAGAGACGCAAAGGGAATCCCAGATATCTCTCTCTCTTTCGCTCTCTCCCATGTGGTCCTAGTCTAGTGTGTTGTCAGTGGCCCTTTGAAAGACAGTTGCAGCCCAATGCATCTCCTGACTGTCAGACCTGGGTTAAAATACTATTTGAAAGCTTTCAATTACATATATTGTTTGCTTTAGTCTGCCAGGAATGCAAGATGGGGGGGGGTTACACTTTCAAAATGACTCTAATAGTTACACTGCACCAGACAAGGTCAATTAAGCCCAGCTATTTGAGTTCAAATAGTATTTAAACCCAGGTTTACTGACTGTCAATAAAGAAAATATTTCACTAGAGTCCCTCAGAATGGATGCAATACAGCACTGTATGTCTTCTGACTTATACTTTGATGAGGATAATACAGATGTTTCATCACCCTGTTGCAATTTTCCTGTAATGAAGGACATTTAAGATTGAAATTTCAAAAAATGCATCAAGCCCTACAAAAGGGTCCGTTAATTATTATCTGCATGCATAATAAGATTATATTTCTGCTGTAGAAAACTGGCTCAATTTAAGATCCTACATCTATCTGTACTTTAATAATATCCTCTTTGGGCTAGGGGGCAGTATTTTCACGTCCGGATGAAAAGCGTGCCCAAAGTAAACTGCCTGCTACTCAGGCCCAGAAGCTAGGGTATGCATATTACTCGTACATCTGGATAGAAAACACTCTGAAGTTTCTAAAACTGTTTGAATAATGTCTGTGAGTATAACAGAACTAATTTGGCAGGTGAAACCCCGAGCACAATCCATCCAGGGAATTTTTTTGGGGGGGCTCAATGTGTTTTACATGACGTTTCTATGGGAAGTTCTTTTTAATACAAATATGCTTGCAGTTCCTATGGCTTCCAATAGATGTCAACAGTCTTTAGTAATTGGTTGTTGTTTTTCCTTTGAGAAATGAAGAAGTAGCCCTGTTCTTTCCATGTGTCATACAAAGGGACTCAAGTCTTTTGGAGCGTGCGATCTGGAACGCGTTTCAGTTTGTTTTCGTCCAGTATTGAACACAGTATTTCCCGTCTTTCCCGATTATTTACATTTTAACCTCTTACCTCTACCTGGGACGCTTGCGTCCCAACTAGAGCTCTGGAAATGCAAATGCGCTACGCTAAATGCTAATAGTATTAGTTAAAACTCAAAAGTTCATTAAAATACACATGCAGGGTATCAAATTAAAGCTACACTCGTTGTGAATCCAGGCAACAAGTCAGATTTTTAAAATGCTTTTCGGCGACAGCATGAGAAGCTATTATCTGATAGCATGCACCAATACACTACAACAGAAAAGCACAGCAGGGGACGTAAACAAAATAATTAGCATTTCGGCGTTACACAAACCGCACAATAAAATAGAAAACAGTCATTACCTTTCACCATCTTCTTTGTTGGCACTCCTAGATGTCCCATAAACACTATTGGGTCTTTATTTCGATTAAATCGGGCCATATAAAGCCAAGATATCGTTATATGTAGACTGTGTGATAAACGAAAAAAACAGCGATTTCACAACGTAACGTCATTTTTTTAAATTCAAAAAGTAGACGATAAACATTCACAAAACACTTCGAAATACGTTTGTAATGCTACTTTAGGTATTAGTAAACGTTAATAAGCGATAAAAATCATCCGTAGGCGATGTACATATCATTAGCTGTCGTCTTGGAAAAAATTTCAGGAGAGAGCTCTTCCGGAATGATCTGGGCGGAGACCGGAGGTACGTCGTGCCCCTCTTTCGGTTCAACCAAGAATCAAAGAGGATTAAATTCACAAGATACTCGACAACATGGGGATGCTGTGGGAGTTGAATGCTCGGTCTTATCTAATTCGGCTCACTGTTAACAATTGCGGTAGTGGCGCAAGGATATTTATTTCCATTTTCTGTGATCAGGTTTTCCTGCGCTTTCCGATGTAACGCACGTTATGTAATAGCCACAGTCGTGATTTAACCAGTTTTAAAAACGTCAGAGGGTTTCCTATACACACATTCTAACCATATGAACGTACTATATTCCTGGCATGAGTAGCAGGGCGCTGAAATGTTGCGCGATTTTTAACAAAATGTTCAAAAAAGTAGAGGGTCGACTGAAGAGGTTAAGATACATAAATTTGGATTAGGAATGTTGTTTGAAATGTTTGGACTAAGTTTACAGGTAACTTATTATATATTTATTATACTTTGTAGGCGAGTTGGAACTGGTGTATTTCTGTATCAAATGCGCCAAATAAATGGACATTTTGGGGATATAATGAAGGAATTTATCGAACAAATGGACCATTTGTGATGTTTATGGGACATTTTGGAGTTCCAACAGAAGAAGATCTTCAAAGGTAAGACATGAATTATATCGTTATTTCTGATTTTTGTGTAGCACCTGCCTGGTTGAAATCTGATTTTCATGTGTTTGTATGCGGGGTGCTGTCCTCAGATAATCGCATGGTCTGCTTTCGCTGTAAAGCATTTCTGAAATCTGACACTGGCTGGATTAACAAGAAGTTAAGCTGTATTTTGATGTATAACACTTGTATGTTTAATGAATTCTTATTATGAGTATTTCTGTTTTTGAATTTGGCGCACTGCAATTTCACTGGATGTTGTCAAATCAATCCCGTTTTCGGGATCCAAGCGGGAATGGGGGTGAAGGGATCCCTAAGAGGTTTTAATATGGATCTTACAGAAAACAGTAGCCTGCAATGGACAGTGTAGTATCTGGGATCTACATCTGTTTATATTCGTTACTGTGCTGTTAATAAGCAGTAATGCATTACGGCAGTGTTACGTTACTACAACTAATAGGAAATGCACATGCGCACTGGAATGCCGGGAACTGTAGAGCACGAGGGGTTTTTGACTAAACGACAACTAACTGTACTCCCGTCTCCTGCCTGGTCATTTCTCCACAACACAAATATTACAGACAGCAAGGTAGAAAATCAAATGCTAACCAAACTGGGGCAATCAATTAAAGTTTGACTCTCATCAAAAGTTCAGAGAACATTATCAAATTAATTCCAGACATAGACACAAAACTAAATGTTGACTCAGCAATAGCTACAACTTATTGGTTTCCCCGCCCCGATTAGATAGCATTTTTAATGTGTACACCCACACATGAGTACACACACAACGTAGCCTGGAAACATTTAGGGTTGTTTTTGGAAATGCAAATACAGGCACCCACAGGCAGGCAGCACTTGAAATGACTAATCATTCATAAAAACATCTCCCCTTAACAGTATCGGTCCCGAGACACCAGCAAAAATTGGCTTTTCACTTATCTGAGTCTCATTTATCTGTATATATCCAGCCCTTAAATGTAGCCTCACAATTAAGTATTTTACCATTTTCTTTTCAGGATAACCCGGGCTACAAGTACAACACAAGATCATTTTACATAAACGGTTGCATGAGTATTATTCACAAATGCCAATAAAATGACAAATGTCAATAAAAAAAAGAAGATCTGCCAAAGAAAAACCTGATAATAATGAATTTATATGAATCCTGTAAGTACAGAAATGTTTTTCTCAGTGGGAAATGAATATTCATCTAGTCAGTGACAATTGTGTGGATTTGGGAGTTTATGACAGCAAATGATGATCTTCTATGTAGAAGACACCCTTACCTTCTAACAACTCTTGTGAAGAAAATTATGTTATATGTGCATGTTCGTGAGAGTCAGCTTATCATAGAAAGTTTTTACTGCTATAGTTAGTTGCTTAAACCATTCAGACTCTACAGATGTTTTTGTAAAAACACCCAGCCCCGGTCTCCTTCGGTATCCACCATTGTCTCAAAGCACCGTTCTAGCTCAGCACTCGGTAATCAAGAGATAGATTAATCCAATGGTCCATCCCATAAGTCTGTAGCTCAAACACACATTATTTAAAAGGGGTTAGAAGTCCAAAGAGCGCCGGCGTTACGGTGAGACTCATTGGGTCAATGCCAACAATGAACAGCTTATTTATACATTGTCAACATGTATTAAGGGTGTTTTACATTGTAGTGTATACCAAGAGTAAATTCTTTCTCTCTCTCTGCCCCCCTCTCCTCTTTCTCTCTCTCTGCTCCCCTCCTTCTCTTTCTCTCTTTCTGCCCCTCCCTTTCCTCTTTCTCTCTTTCTGCCCCCTCCCTCTCCTCGTCCTCTCTCTCTGCCCCCTCCCTCTCCTCTTTCTCTCTTTCTGCCCCCTCCCTCTCCTCTTTCTCTCTTTCTGCCCACTCCCTTTCCTCTTTCTCTCTTTCTGCCCCCTCCCTCTCCCCTTTCTCTCTTTCTGCCCACTCCCTTTCCTCTTTCTGCACCCACCCTCTCCTCTTTCTCTCTTTCTGCCCCCTCCTCGTCCTCTCTTTCTGCCCACTTCCTTTCCTCTTTCTGCCCCCTCCCTCTCCTCTTTCTCTCTTTTTTGCACCCACCCTCTCCTCTTTCTCTCTTTCTGCCCCCTCCTCGTACTCTCTTTCTGCCCCCTCCTCGTCCTCTCTTTCTGCCCACTTCCTTTCCTCTTTCTGCCCCCTCCCTTTCCTCTTTCTCACTTTTTTGCCCCCACCCTCTTTCTCTCTTTCTGCCCCCTCCCTCTCCTCTTTCTCTCTTTCTGCCTCCTCCCTCTCCCCTTTCTCTCTTTCTGCCCCCTCCTCTCCTCTTTCTCTCTTTCTGCACCCACCCTCTCCTCTTTCTCTCTTTCTGCCCCCTCCTCGTCCTCTCTTTCTGCCCACTTCCTTTCTTCTTTCTGCCCCCTCCCTCTCATCTTTCTCTCTTTCTGCACCCACCCTCTCCTCTTTCTCTCTTTCTGCCCCTCCTCCCACTTCTTCTTTCTCTCTTTCTGCCCCCTCCTCGTCGTCTCTTTCTGCCCACTTCCTTTCCTCTTTCTGCATAAACATAAACAGACGGTTGCTGCAAGAAACCGATTGATGATCTTGCAACAGTTTCTCTTCTCTTGGGAATGGTCAACACCTGAGTGAAAAATAGTTTACCTACAAAATAGAGCAGAGGCAAAGCCAGGTCACATCTCAAACTAAAATATATTCTGTCTTTTAGCAGTATTATTTTGCAAGTATCAATGTGTGTTAGATGAGCTGCCAGAGCGCAAAGGTTAAAGAACAGTTCTAGATATTGCTTTGACACCCAGAGAAGGAATGTCAGATGAATATTCTGCACAAGTGGTCAAAACTCAGTCTGAAAGAGGCTTAAGTCAAGAAGTCTTGGTTTGCACAGCTCAAAAAACAAATATGCTTCTGTCAATATAAAAAATATCTGTCATCTAACATATTGTAGCGATCCTTGCTATATGAGCCATGTTACAATTCCCACCAAGTGTGTTAAAACCTGTTCAACCTATGGGGGCGCTATGTCATTATTGGATAAAAAGACGTGCCCATTTTAAGCGCAATATTTTGTCACGAAAAGATGCTCGACTATGCATGGAATTGACAGCCTTGGAAAGACAAAACTCTGACGTCGCCAAAACTGCAAAGATATTATCTGTGAGTGCCCCAGAACTAATGCAACAGGCGAAACCAAGATGAAGTTTCATACAGGAAATGCCCCAGATTCTGAAGGCGCTGTGTTCCAATGTCTCCTTATATGGCTGTGAATGCGCCAGGAATGAGCCTGCGGTTTCTGTCTATTCCCCGAGGTGTCTGCAGCATTGTGACGTGTTTGTAGGCATATCATTGGAAGATTGACCATAAGAGACTACATTTACCTGGTGTCCCGCCCGGTGTCCTGTGTGCGTAATCTGTAGGTCCATGCGCGTTCCATTTCTTCAGAAGAGAAAGTAAAATGCCAAGATGGATTTTATCGTCGATAGATATGTGAAAAACACCTTGAGGATTGATTCTAAACATCGGTTTGCCATGTTTCTGTCGATATTATGGAGTTAATTTGGAAAAAAGTTCGTGTTTTAATGACTTAAAATATATTTTTTCCCTCCCCAAATGTGATGAACAAAACGGAGCGATTATTCGACACAAATAATATTTTTTTGTAAAAACGGAAGTGAGTCTCCTCATTGAAAACATCTGAAGTTCTTCAAAGGTAAATTATTTTATTTGAATGCTTTTCTGTTTTTTGTGGAAAATGTTTCCATGCTGAATGCTAACGCTAAATGCTACGTTAGCCATCAATACTGTTACACAAATGCTTGTTTTGCAATGGTTGAGAAGCATATTTTGAAAATCTGATATGACAGTGTTGTTAACAAAAGGCTAAGCTTGAGAGCAAATAGATTAATTTCATTTCATTTGCGATTTTCATGAATTGTTAACGTTGCGTTATGGTAACGAGCTTGAGGCTGTATTCACGATCCCGGATGTGTAGGTTGTTCGCTATTCACAGCAGAGACCCAGGTTTCCTGTCCTGCCGTTTGCTACATTGGTGTCATAAGTGGGATGGCGGCTGTGAAGCCATTGGAATAGCATAGCCCGGAAGTGTGATTGGGCTGAGTAGTGATACACGCTATACGAGACATTTTACAATTCCCATCAAGTGGGTAAACACTAGTGGAGTGATGTGTAGGATATTTGCCATTCACGGCAGCGACCCAGGTTTATGTCACTGTAAAAGGACATGAACCACACAATGAAGTCAGCTTTCATGTCTTGTTATTAAAAAATATATATATTTTTGTGGTCAAATTCTAACCCTACCAACACCTTCATATCATTCCATTTCTTCTAGTTATATCACACATCTGATTCACATCAACAACTGACATCCACAGAAGCAAAGACAAGATTGTCTGCAATGACACATCTTTGCATCTTAATCGTATCAGTTGTATGTGTTTTTCAGTTCCCTCCGTTGCTACCGAGGTGGCCGCTAGCCCTCTCCACATCTACACAGTCATCAGACAGATGCATTATCACCCTGTGTCTCCGGGGCTAACTCAATCTATATCACTTTGGCAGCGCTAACAGATGATCATTATCAGGGTCATCCAAACTCTGTAATTAAAAGGTCAAACTTAATGTAGCTGTAGAGGTCACACTAGCTATCATTGAACTAGAGCAGCAACGCCCCAATACACTTCAATAGCTGCATCTCTTTGCATTTCTCTGTTTAGCTTTTCCTAAGTGGACAGATCTGAGGGACAGGAATCAGGGGGTAAACAATGTTTTAAATCCACCTTGAACCCCATTCAGTCACTCTTAAATAGCTGCATCCCTCTCTTTTTTGCTATTCCTAAATCACAATATCTGAAAAGAGTGGAATGGTGGAGTAAACATTGAATGTTTTAAATCCTCATTGTCTTCATTTGGACAGTCAGGAGGAGTTTTCACCAACTTTGATTCACCAGTCTAAACTAAAGTCAGTATAGAAAACAGAAGAGATGATCAAAGGAGAACATGTACTAGTAATTAACATAAGCCTGTAGACTGCAGTATTTTGGCTACAAAGAACTCCAGATTACCTGTTGGAATACTAAACAACAGACTAGATGAAGTTGTTTTTTGGGGGAATTAATCACTGTAACACTGTTTCTTGTTCTTAAATAAATATGATCAAAACCTTTATCTCATGTGGCGCCCTGGAGTTTATGTCAAACGTGAATGACATCGCGTCAGTCAAGTGTTTGAGTGAGTGACACTGAGCTGGTAGGGGGCATTCCAAATATATAACACCATTAAACTGTTTGACAGTTTCTCACAAAGAGTTGCGTCGTGAGGATGTGAACCCATCCGAACTCCAGATGCCAGATCAATTCCACCCTTCTTCCAGCGCTCGGCCTGGGAATCGAACTGTCCACCTTTCTGCTAAAGGTCACTAGGCTAACTACCTCCCTATTCATCTGTATATACAGCCTGGTCTCATAGAATAGACGTAACATAGTAATTGTAAATCCGTGACACTCAAATGAGTATGATATGTTAAGTTTGCTATGGTTACATATATCAGAAGGACAGTGGTGGGTCAGGGTGGACGGGTAGATGTATCATGCAAATGTGTAGCAACCCAAAGGTTGCGCGTTTGAATCTCATCACACTTCAATTGGCAACTTTATAAGTACTTACTATGCTTTAGCTACTTTTCAAATACTTAGCATGTTTGCTAAACCTTCTCCTAACCCTAACCTTAACCCTTTAATCTAACTCCTAACCTTAACCCTAACCTTTTCCCCTAACCCCTAGGCTAGTTTAGCATTCGGCACCTAGCCACCTAGCTAACATTAGCCATAGCAAATGGGAATTCATAATATATCATACAAATTGTAATTCGTAACATATAATACAAATTGTGTGATGGACAAATTAATACATAACATTCGAAACGTAACATATCAAACAAAATGGAGAGAGTATATCACTGAGTCCAGGTTGGTATATACTGAACTGCCAATCCACACAATTTAATAATTACAGTAGTATTACGACTTTGTATGATTTGATTCTGCAGCTATTATTAATCATCAGTAAACAGTTGTAATATACCTATTACAATGCGTGTATAATGTGATAAATGTATCCCTGCAATCCTCTTGTCAGCCAAAACAATTGTACTGCAACAATTGTCCTGCAAGTCTACATAATTCATACCAGAAACAATATGACAGCACATAATTCATTGGCGGTGATATATACACTGCCTCTGTAGGACAACAACAGTATGTTAACCAACAAGCCCGACTTGATCAAATCAACAAGCCTTTTTGTGACTACTTTGGCACACAATGCCACTCCGGCTCTGTTCATGTCACAGAGGAAAAAGGAAGGGACCGGAAAAAACAAAGATTTTGGGTCCCATCCTCCTACACTGCTTGTGATAAATGGGAGTGAGGTTGCTAAAGCTGAGGTCATCAATCATAGACTAGACTATTAATTAAATGTTGTAGGAGGTAAGCCAGCAAGGACCACTTCCCAATCAGCAGATGAAAGGAAAGCTATTCCGAACACAGCCTTATTTTAGTTATCGCAGCAACACCACAAATGCAGTTCTTGGAAACAATTGCAGGTCTAATGGATACACACACAAGCACGCACATACAGAAACCCTTCACCCCTCCCACCACACACACACACACACACAGACACACACAGACACACACACACAGAGCTAAGACAATCCAGCTTGCACTGTAATAGCCCTGGCCATAAACCTCAGCATTATCAGGCTTGGGATGTGACTCAAAGTATTCATTACACTATGATGTGATTCATGCCACTGGTCATTTATTGTGCTATTGTAAATCATCCCCCCATCTCCTGGAAATAAAAAGTGTGCCATTATTGTCACCGCAATGTGATTTCCCCTTCACAATGGCAGCGCCGCTGCTGGGATGGACCTATGTCCAGTCAAAGAGAATGCCACACCATAGAAAATGAATGACAAATAGTAAGTTTACTATACACAGAGCCCATGGGACTACTATTAGGCTGTTTAGTATTTATTTTGTGGGGTTATTCAGTCCAAAGGTTTAAAGGAAATGTAAATTGAAGTTTTATGCCACAGCCTTGGATGAACAAGGTTACCGTGTTTCCTTCCTCTGCATTGAAACCGTATGCCTGGTAAAAGACTTTCCATTTACTTTAAATGATAAATGTCTACAGAAAGTTCTGACTGCCAAAAGATGATTTGGTGTCAAGTAATAAAATATATATAGTTTGAAGGGGGCAACAAAACAGTCCTGTCACGACTTCTGCCGAAGTCGTTGCCTCTCCTTGTTCGGGCGGTGCTCGGCGGTCAACGTCACCGGTCTTCTAGCCATCATTGATCCATTTTTCATTTTCCATTCGTTTTGTCTTGTCTTCCCACACACCTGTTTCAATCCCATCCATTACCTGTTGTGTATTTAACCCTCTGTTTCCCCTCATGTCTTTGTCAGAGATTGTTTATTGTCAGTGTTGTGTTTATTGTATAGGTGCGCGACGGGTCTTCGTACCCATATTTGTTTATATTCATTTTTTTCTTATTAGTGTTATTCACGTCACCCCGCTCCTCCGCTCTCTCCACTGGCTTCCAGTTGAAGCTCGCATCCGCTACAAGACCACGGTGCTTGCCTACGGAGCTGTGAGGGGAACGGCACCTCAGTACCTCCAGGCTCTGATCAGGCCCTACACCCAAACAAGGGCTCTGCGTTCATCCACCTCTGGCCTGCTCGCCTCCCTACCACTGAGGAAGTACAGTTCCCGCGCAGCCCAGTCAAAACTGTTCGCTGCTCTGGCCCCCCAATGGTGGAACAAACTCCCTCACGACGCCAGGACAGCGGAGTCAATCACCACCTTCCGGAGACACCTGAAACCCCACCTCTTTCAGGAATACCTAGGATAGGATAAAGTAATCCTTCTCACCCCCCCCTTAAAAGATTTAGATGCACTATTGTAAAGTGGCTGTTCCACTGGATGTCTTAAGGTGAACGCACCAATTTGTAAGTCGCTCTGGATAAGAGCGTCTGCTAAATGACTTAAATGTAAATGTAAATGTTATGGAGCATGTTACATTTATTAAAAGACTCCATTTTACACTCCGTTTGACTCTCCTGCGCCTGACTTCCCTGCCACCTATACACACGTCTCAGACAAATCCACCATTTTGATATGATGAATAACAATGGGAAAATGTATCCTCTAACACAGGTATTCCCAAACTGGGGTACATGTAAAAATTTAAATGACAAAATATCTTCACATTTCCAAACGGTCCATTTATATTTTCCAATGGGGCTATGCATTTGGGTGAGGTTTTTTTCTCGCCTGAGTAGCTTTGTTTCACTGCCAAAAATAAAATTAAACCATCTGTTGTTATTTCGCTGAACACTAATGTCAAATACAGGTAGCCTAGTCAAATAATTAACATCCAATCACATTAACCGTTACTCTCTCACAGGAATTCCACTAACGGTCCATATGTAGCCAAACGTAGCTGCTGCTCATGTTGGTATCTGTACTGATGGCGCAAAAGTCATGACAGGGAGACATAGTGGAGAGGTAACGCGTGTACAAGCAGTTGCTCCCAACACCACTTGGGTAAACTGCAGCATCCACCGAGAGGCTCTTGCTGCCTATGGAATGCCTGACAGCTTTAAAGACGTTTTGGACACTAATGGTTAACTTTGTTAAAGCAAGGCTCCTGAACTCTTGTGTATTTTCTGCACTATACAATGATATGGGCAGTGACCGTGTAACACTTTTACAACATAGAGTAGTGTGCTGGTTATCAAGGGGCAAAGTATTGACTCGTGTTTTTGAAGTCTTCTTTACTGACCATAATTTTCACTTGTCTGACCGCTTGCATGATGACTAGTTTCTCACACGACTGGCCTATCTGGCTGATGTGTTTGATCACCTGAATTATCTGATTCTAGGATCACAGTGACTCTCCACAACTATATTCAATGTGCAGAACAAAATTGAGGCTATGATTAAGAAGTTGGAGCTCTTCTCTGTCTGCAATAACAAGGACAACACACAGGTCCTTCCATCATTGTATGATTTTTTTGTGTGCAAATGAACTCAAGCTTACGGACAATGTCAAATGTGATATAGCGAAGCACCTGAGTGAGTTGGGTGCGCAGTTACGCAGTTACTGTCCCGAAACTGATGACACAAACAGCTGGATTCGTTATCCCTTTCATGCCCTGCCTCCAGTCCACTTAATGATATCTGAACAAGAGAGCCTCATCAGCATTGCAGCAAGAGGTTCTGTGAAAATATAATTTCATCAGAAGCCACTGTCAGATTTCTGGACTGGGCTGCGCTCAGAGTATCCTGCCTTGGCAAATCGCGCTGTTAAGACACTGATGCTCTTTGCAATCATGTACTGTGAGAGTGGATTCTCGGCCCTCACTAGCATGAAAACTAAATATAGGCACAGACTGTGTGTGGAAAATGATTTAAGACTGAGACTCTCCAATACAACCCAACATTGCAGAGTTATGTACATCATTTCAAGCACATCCTTCTCATTAACCTGTGGTTCGTTATTCACCGTTTTCAATGAACAAATAAGGTTTTATATGTAGGGTTAGGGTTAGGGCTCTTTGGCACTTCCCACAAGCTGGGTTGGGACAAAAACTCACACTCTTTCTTATGTTTATTAATTAATGCATAGTGTGTGTGTGGTAGGCTTATAATGATGGCAAAAACAATATTTGAGATTGCGCTGACTCTGGTGCTAGAGGAGGTACGCAGCTGGAGGTTGAATGTTTGATAAAAAGTTTGGGAACCCCTGCTCTAACAAATTTGTCTCTTTAAGATCCGCACATAAAGTCAGATTTAAAGCCTCGTTAAAGGGCAACTGACCTGCTGCCAAGAACACAGAGGTAAATTATCTGTTCTGCCACTGTTGTGACAGAAAGTTTAATAAAATAGATGTATCTAGCACATAGTAAAGGTTAAAAACTGCTGAGGTGTTCCCGCTAGCGTCCCACTTCAACAACATCCGGTAAAATTGCAGAGCGCCAAATTCAAAATACATAAATACTCATAATAAAGGTAATAAACAGGATATGCATATAATTATCAGTTCTGTTATACTCACAGACATTATTTTAACAGTTTTGGAAACTTTATAGTGTTTTCTATCCAAATCCTAACCAATTATATGCATATCCTAGCTTCTGGGCCTGAGTAACAGGCAATTTACTTTGGGCATCTCAGTTATTCAAACTTCCGAATACTGCCCCCTATCCTTAAAAAGTTTTAAGTAATAATAATAGCAGATCCATACCACATTGTGTGAGGCTGGTTGCAGGAAAGTATATTTAGTTCGCAGATAGGAAGTGAGATTAAGATATATATGAAAATACTTATTTACACGGGATAAGACACGGGATAAGACAAAGACATATGCACACATCCTACTTCTACGCCATCTTGGATAGTTGAGAGGAAATGTGACTATAGATTAAGTTGATCGAAATAAATGTTAAAAACATGAAAAACCTCTATTTGAAAAATCAAATTTGACTATATGGAGAATTTAAACCATTTACTTGTTTTACGAAATGTTTTATTTTTATATTAAGTGGTACTGCGTGATAGACTGTCTCTTAGGGGTAAAAATAAAACCCCTTTGACTCCTTTAACCTTTTTGGGATAGGGGGCAGCATTTTCACTTTTGGATGAATAGCGTGCCCAGAATGAACTGCCTCCTACTCTGTCCCAGATGCTAATATATGCATATTATTATTAGTATTGGATAGGAAACACTCTGACGTTTCTAAAACTGTTTGAATGGTGTCTGTGAGTATAACAGAACTCATATGGCAGGCGAAAACCTGAGAAGAATCCATCAGGAAGTGGGACATCTGAGGTTTGTAGTTTTTCAAAGCTTGGCCTACCGAGTACACATTGAGATATGGATGAGGTTGCACTTCCTAGGGCTTCCACTAGATGTCAACCATCTTTTGAAACTTGAATGAGGATTCTACTATAAAGAAGGGACTCATGAGACCGCTTTGAGTCAGTGGTCTGGCAGAGAGCCTTGTTCTCATGAAGCGCGCTCCCGACAGAGTTACCTCGCATTCCAGTGCTTTTTCTGAAGACAAAGGAATTCTCTGGTTCGAACATTATTGATGTTTTATGTTAACCTCTTCAGTCGACCCTCTACTTTTTTGAACATTTTGTTAAAAATCGCGCAACATTTCAGCGCCCTGCTACTCATGCCAGGAATATAGTACGTTCATATGGTTAGAATGTGTGGATAGGAAACCCTCGGACGTTTTTAAAACTGATTGAATCACGACTGTGGCTATTACATAACGTGCGTTACATCGGAAAGCGCAGGAATACCTGATCACAGAAAATGGAAATAAATATCCTTGCGCCACTTCCAGCAATTGTTAACAGTGAGCCGAATTAGATAAGACCGAGCATTCAACTCCCACAGCATCCCCATGTTGTCTAGAGTCTTGTGAATTGAATCATCTTTGATTCTTGGTTGAACCGAAACAGGGGCACCGCTTACCTCCGGTCTCCGCCCAGATCATTCCGGAAGAGCTCTCTCCTGAAATTTTTTCCAAGACGACAGCTAATGATATTTACATCGCCTACGGATGATTTTTATCGCTTATTAACGTTTACTAATACCTAAAGTAGCATTACAAACGTATTTCGAAGTGTTTTGTGAAAGTTTATCGTCTACTTTTTGAATTTAAAAAAATGACGTTACGTTGTGAAATCGCTGTTTTTTTCGTTTATCACACAGTCTACATATAACGATATCTTGGCTTTATATGGCCCGATTTAATCGAAATAAAGACCCAATAGTGTTTATGGGACATCTAGGAGTGCCAACAAAGAAGATGGTGAAAGGTAATGACTGTTTTCTATTTTATTGTGCGGTTTGTGTAACGCCGAAATGCTAATTATTTTGTTTACGTCCCCTGCTGTGCTTTTCTGTTGTAGTGTATTGGTGCATGCTATCAGATAATAGCTTCTCATGCTGTCGCCGAAAAGCATTTTAAAAATCTGACTTGTTGCCTGGATTCACAACGAGTGTAGCTTTAATTTGATACCCTGCATGTGTATTTTAATGAACTTTTGAGTTTTAACTAATACTATTAGCATTTAGCGTAGCGCATTTGCATTTCCAGAGCTCTAGTTGGGACGCAAGCGTCAGCATTCAACACCATAGTACCCTCCAAACTCAACATTAAGCTTGAGTCTCGACCCGGGTCTCTGTATCCTAGAGATGAATGTACTTTGGTCTAAAAAGTGCAAATCAGTCCCAGAACAACAGCAAAGGACCTTGTGAAGATGCTGGAGGAAACAGGTACAAAAGTATCTATATACACAGTAAAACGAGTCCTATATCGACATAACCTGAAAGGCCGCTCAGCAACGAAGAAGCCACCCAAGTTTGACCCAAGTTAAAAAATGTAAAGGCAATGCTACCAACTACCAATTGAGTGTATGTAAACTTTTGACCCACTGGGAATGTGATGAAAGAAATTAAAGCTGAAATAAATCATTCTCTCTACTATTAAAATAAAGTGGTGATCCTAACTGGCCTAAGACAGAGAATTTTTACTAGGATTAAATGTCAGGAATTGTGAAAAACTGAGTTTAAATGTACTTGGCTAAGGTGTACGTAAACTTCCAACTTCAACTGTAGTGCGATCACGTTGGCAGTCCGGGGCTCCGTGACGAAAATAAAGGGTCCAGGCCAATTGGCAAAGGAGGTGTTGTAGCCCTAGAGTTAGCTGGTATATGGGCCTAGCTTGAGGCTAGCTCAAGTCTAGCTGGTGCTTGTTTTGGGACATATGCGTTAGCTTAAAGTAGCCACTCATTTGCAGCTAGCTAGCTGTTATGATCCGGTGTAATGAACAAGAGCGGCAGGAATCCGGTGATGGGTAGAGAGAAGCAGTCCGATATGCTTTGGTTGATATCGCGCTGAGCAAACAGGCAGCTGTTGTCCGAGCTAAGGCTGGCTGGCTGGTGACCGAGAAAAAGGTGAAGAACACTAGCCGTGGCCAACAAAAACTAGCAGCTAGTTAGCTGGCTAGCTCCTGATGGAAGATCCCGTTTTAATACCTTTATGGTACTTTGTCACCAGGTAGTTCAGCCTGAGTACCATACGCATGGGATGCCAATGTCTCATATGTGAACGCACACTGTGCTCCACCACTTATGTCAGAACATCCCTTGTCAACAACCTGCTAAATACAGTCATTCATGATGCCCAATAACACATTATCTGAAATAAACAAGACAAAGCTGGAGTGAAATGTCGTAAATGGTAGAAGTGAAAACCCTATAACAATTTTGTACTAACAAATGCCCCCGCTGTAACGAGAGCATCAGTTGTTCCTCTAATCAAACGGCTTCCAAGCAGGAAACTGACGTTCCACTGACACTGCCAACTGTCAATCTCCACAGCTGCAGTGTCGAGGACTCACAGGAGGCAGCCATGTCTGGCCCAGCTTGTGACATCACATACTGTACATAGAAATATGATTACTAGAACTACAACTAAATGTTCTGTGACGGATAGGCTAGCGGCCATATTGTGTACCCATGCCAGTAATTATATTTCTATGTTCAGATGTGAACCACCAGTGGTTGAAACTCGATTAACACAGCATCTCTCAGCAGGTCTTCTGTGCCATTTTCTCTCAGCTAATTGTGTTTATCTCTCCAATTGATACAGGACATATGCTACAGGAAGTTTTGGTAATGCATGACCTTTGGAGAAAAAGTTTTGATTTAGTGACTTGATCTCTAATTATGCATGGCTAGTACAGAACCTACTGTAGTACAACTGAACCGAGGGATTAGGAATTCAATGTCTCTTAGTGTACTATCGATGTAGGATCTTCATTTGATGGGAATTTTCCTACACTATAGGAAATGCTAAATTATTTGTGTATTTGAGGTTTAAAAAAGGTTCTAGAGTTTGTAATTTCCACTTTGACATTTTAGACTTGATTTGGCCTAACGAAAAATGTATTAACCCCTACGTAATGTCCATGAGTTATAACCACATAATAACTGACCTTTCTTGTTGCTGCAGGATTATTTCCCTGCTGTAGCAAACTTGCTCAAATTAAGATCTTACATCTCTAGTTCTAATTGGTGTCTTTAGTCAAAGAAATACATTTGATGGAAAATTTGCCAAATGAAAAAGATTTGCAGTCATCATAGTTGCATTCATGTTTTGTTGTAAATAAGGAGTAAAACAAGAGGGATTTTGACCTGCAGTCACCTTTTATTGCTTTATATTCCCTAAACACCAATGAGTCATCATGTTGTAGTATTCTACCAGCAGATCCACACCACCAGAGTTACATGAAATCACTGTGACTTTTAAGACTGTCAGAAACATTAGCCAAGAAATAGTGTTAGTCCTCAACCATTGGCAGCCCAATACCAAAGCATACTGCTAAATAGCCAACAAACTGGCAAAGTATGTGAGTTGACCCTTGTATTTTATAAAACAAATTCTCTATGCACACTCACAGGACTCTATACACTCACGCACACTTACACTTAAACATACACACATGCACGCACGCACCCACCCACACACCATTTGCTCCCACCTTTATACTGACTCTGCACACTCAAACTCACATACAATAATCATATACACTGCTACTTCTCTGTTTATCATTTATCCTGATGCTTAATCATCTTACCCCTATACATTTAAAACGTGTTTTACCTGTATTTAACTAGGTAAGTCAGTTTAATAAGAATAAATTGTTATTTACAATGACGGCCTACACATATCTACATACATATCTACCTCTTTCACTCCAGAATCCCTGTACATTGTAAATATGATACTGGAACTGACCCTGTGTATAGCTTGCTTCTCTTTTTTTTAGTACTCATGTTTTTGTTCTACTTTATGTTATTTTTGGTACTACATTGATATTGGTTACTGCATTGTTGGGTTTTTGAGCTTGCAAGAAAGGCATTCCACTGTATTTGTGCACATGACAGTAAAACTTCAAACTAAGGTGTGCAAACACTCACTTTTGACACTTTTGACAGTTTTTCCCCTTCGCAAGGACATAACCCAGAGTCATCCACCTCCACCAAGAGAATCATTGGAGGAGAAGACTAGATATTGCATTTTTAATTGCAAAGTCCTAAACATCGAGTTTCAGTGTGCCGTTCAGACTCATATCGGCCCCCATTTGGAATTATGCGGCCGACTCGTGAGTTGATTAATTACTCAATAATCCATCCGTCAGTCAGCAGAGGAGAGCAGAGGGCAAGACGAGAGTATCAGAATTCGTGAATGTTGCAAAAATATGGAAATAATGTGGTTTTGATGTTGCACAATGTTGTCGTGTCTTTACTATGGATTAAATTATATAACATGCTATTTTATGAAATAAATTCTCTGTAATTCATATTACCTGATTAAACTAATCATGTAAATGTAATTAACTAGGAAGTCGGGGCACTACAGAAGAATGTTTATATAGCTGTTGTCTTCCGAATAAACTCTTAAAGACCTGGTAATCTTTTATATCAATGGCAGTCAATTATTAATCTGCACCTTAATAAAAGAAAACGTCCCTGGCAGACGAAATTGATATGACGGCTGGTTACACAAAGAAAGGTCGTTGGGTTTGAATGAAAACGCGGGAAGACTGAGGAACAAAAGGATTTGGTCTCTATCGGACCTTATGAAGCTATGCCATCGTAAATACAGAATCTTATGCATTCTAAATAACCGCCCATTCGGAAAAGGACAATGCAAGAAATATATTTACTCTGAACTACGTTTCGATAGATTGGTCGAAGATGGAAGGCTGTGTTGCCCACCAGAGATCACCCTTGTCCTTTGAAGAACATTTCTGGGCGGATACGTTGTGGTCTGTCGTCCTGTGGTAGAACGAAGACGTTGTAGTACCCTGTCGTTCTGAAGAGATTGTCCATCCTTTCCTAGGCCACGCACATTTACAGCTGCTGCTGATAACTCGACGTCTAGGATGTATCACTAGTGAATAGGGGTTCAAAGTTCATACCAAGTTGCCATTCTATAAGCTCATGCTATATTCTGGCTGGTGTAGTCAAATTCATCCTTTCAGCGTGGCAATCGTCACCTCCACATTGAAATTCGCCTTTCTAAACGTATGGATATCAGTCCTCACGTCATCGAGAACACAATGTTAATTTCGTTTGGTTGTAGTCGTTCAACCATTCGCAACCAGAGGTCACGCTGAGGTTGACTTAGTTCACCGTGAATTGGGTCACGGGGGCTCTTATAGAAATGTAGAAAAGTCGTTGGCTCATCATTTCCAACCAATGCCTATTCACGTGGGCATGGCCACTGATTAGCATATTTTATTTATGAAAACCAATTCTCTCATTTTAAAAACTAAAATTACATTTCATCTTTTCACAAATAGTTTCATATTTAAACATTTAAATCTCTGATTGAGAATCCTACTTAGGTAGCCTGGGTTTCACTTTTGGATGGTGTTCCTTTCCGTGTGCCTGTTTGTTGCCACACGGTACTGTTTCGGTTTTCGTTCATGTTCACGTTTATTGTTTTATATTTCATAGTGTTCAGTTTATATCTTATAATAAACGTTATGGACACTTACCACGCTGCGCATTGGTCCTCCGATCCTTCTCGCTACTCCTCCTCAGAAGAGGAGGAAGAATGCCGTTACAAGGACGCCTATCCCTAATAAGTCTTTTTTAATACAGACACAGATAAGCGTGTACTATTAGAACTGTATTCTATTGCATAAAACAAACATTGTTGCAATAACAGTATATTTGAAACAAAATGCTTTTAGGCTTTTACTCAAGTAGAATTTTACTAGGTGTCTGAATTAGACCATTTCCTGTCCTGCTAAGCATTCAGAATGTAACTAGTACTTTTGGGTGTCAGGGAAATTGTATGGAGTAAAAAGTACATTATTTTCTTTAGGAATGTAGTCAAGTAAAAGTACAAGTTGTCAAAAATATAAATAGTAAAGTAAATCATAGATTTTCAAACGCTCTGGCGCGGGACGTGGACCCCACTTCATCACAGTTTTTCTCCACCTCATTGTCCGCCTCCGTGGCCTCTTAAACACGGCGACCCTCGCCGCCGACCTCGGACTGGGGACCCTAGAAATGGGTCCCGAATGGATGGGAGACTCCGGCGGTGCCGGACAGGCGGGAAACTACAGGAGCGCCGGACAGGCGGGAGACTCCGGCAGCGCCAGACAGGCTCCAGAGGGTAGGGTGATTCTGGGATCACCTGGCTGGCTGACGGCTCTGGCAGCTCCTGGCTGGCTGACGGCTCTGGCGGCTCCTGGCTGACTGGCATCTCTGGTGGCTCCTGGCTGACTGGCGGCTCTGGTGGCTCCTGGCTGGCTGACGGCTCTGGCGGCTCCTGGCTGACTGGCGGCTCCTGGCTGACTGGCGGCTCTGGCGGCTCAGGACAGACGGGAGACTCTAGTGGCTCAGGACAGACGGGAGACTCTGGCAGCGCTGGAGAGGAGGAAGGCTCTAGCAGCGCTGGACAGGTGGGAACACCTGTAGGCAGAAGACGGAGATACAGCCTGGTGCGGGGGTCTGCCACTGGAGGGCTGGTGCGTGGAGGTGGCACTGGGTAGACCGGACCGTGCAGGCGCACTGGAGCTCTTGAGCACCAAGCCTGCCTAACCTTAACTGGTAGAATGCTCCCTGTAGCCAGGCCAGTGCGGGCTATTCCACCTCACCGCACTGGCTGTGCTAGCGAACCGGGGACACCATGCGTAAGGCTGGTGCCATGTACGCCGGCCCGAGGAGACACACTGGAGACCAGATGCGTAGAGCCGGCTTCATGGCACCTGGCTCAATGCCCACTCTAGCCCGGCCGATACGAGGAGCTGGAATGTACCACACCGGGCTATGCACATGCACTGGGGAAACTGTGCGCTCCACCGCATAACACGGTGCCTGCCCGGTCCCTCTACCGCTCTCCGGTAAGCACGGGAAGTTGGCGCAG